>NC_135500.1:98187889-98532389 GCF_052857255.1 Amblyomma americanum
GCCTCCGTACTATCTCGGCGCGTTGCCGTATTTTAATCTGCACTGTACACGCCGACGCAGACGTCAGAATGAGAGCCGGAAAGCCAAGCGGTCGCTTCCGTTTTGCCACGAGCACGCACGGAGAATCGCGTCCGCACGTACGTACACGCTGCCAGTGGGAATTTGTTATTTATAACAAAATCACGACACCTCCTAGAGTTGCTTGAGGCGTATTGGATCACTTATATAACTGTGAGGGAAAAAAAAGGCGTTATAGAGACGAAAAAAATGCAAAAGAAGTGCCACCAGCACTCGGTGTTCCCAGGTGGTCTCCCTCCCAAGTACTGACCGAGCCCAATGCTGCTTAGCTTCGGTGATCGGACGAGAACCGGCGTATTCAGCATGGTATGGCCGATGGCGAGAGACTCAGCGTTTCAAGCGCTTATGTACCGTGTGCGGCCCCTCCCGGATGCAAGCCTTCGCACAGATACTTCCGTCGAGTGTGGCAACAGGCGCCGAGCGTGCAATTACGTGCCCTGGACTTTTCTCAGCCGTTCTGGCGATCGTAACGCACTGTGGCATGTACCGAAAGAGCAGCGGGAGCAAGCCTGTATTGTTGGCGCATGGACTGGGTAGGGAATGCGTGTCGACTATATCGATGAACGCTAATTGTGCGTTCATGCGCACTGTTATGCGCACACTGGGCCTCCGTGCTATCTCGGCGCGTTGCCGTATTTTAATCTGCACTGTACACGCCGACGCACACGTCAGAATGAGAGCCGGAAAGCCAAGCGGTCGCTTCCGTTTTGCCACAAGCACGCACGGAGTTTCGCGTCCGCACGTACGTGTACGCTGCCAGTGGGAATTTGTTATTTATAACAAAATCACGACACCTCCTAGAGTTGCTTGAGGCGTATTGGATCACTTATATAACTGTGAGGAAAAAAAAAGGCGTTATAGAGACGAAAAAAATGCAAAAGAAGTGCCATCAGCACTCGGTGTTCCCAGGTGGTCTCCCTCCCAAGTACTGACCGAGCCCAATGCTGCTTAGCTTCGGTGATCGGACGAGAACCGGCGTATTCAGCATGGTATGGCCGATGGCGAGAGACTCAGCGTTTCAAGCGCTTATGTACTGTGTGCGGCCCCTCCCGGATGCAAACCTTCGCACAGATACTTCCGTCGAGTGTGGCAACAGGCGCCGAGCGAGCAATTACGTGCCCTGGGCTTTTATCAGCCGTTCTGGCGATCGTAACGCACTGTGGCATGCACCGAAAGAGCAACGGGAGCAAGCCTGTATTGTTGGCGCATGGACTGGGTAGGGAATGCGTGTCGACCATATCGATGAACGCTAATTGTGCGTTCATGCGCACTGTTATGCGCACACTGGGCCTCCGTGCTATCTCGGCGCGTTGCCGTATTTAATCTGCACTGTACACGCCGACGGAGACGTCAGAATGAGAGCCGGAAAGCCAAGCGGTCGCTTCCGTTTTGCCACAAGCACGCACGGAGTTTCGCGTCCGCACGTACGTACACGCTGCCAGTGGGAATTTGTTATTTATAACAAAATCACGACACCTCCTAGAGTTGCTTGAGGCGTATTGGATCACTTATATAACTGTGAGGGAAAAAAAAGGCGTTATAGAGACGAAAAAAATGCAAAAGAAGTGCCATCAGCACTCGGTGTTCCCAGGTGGTCTCCCTCCCAAGTACTGACCGAGCCCAATGCTGCTTAGCTTCGGTGATCGGACGAGAACCGGCGTATTCAGCATGGTATGGCCGATGGCGAGAGACTCAGCGTTTCAAGCGCTTATGTACTGTGTGCGGCCCCTCCCGGATGCAAACCTTCGCACAGATACTTCCGTCGAGTGTGGCAACAGGCGCCGAGCGAGCAATTACGTGCCCTGGGCTTTTATCAGCCGTTCTGGCGATCGTAACGCACTGTGGCATGCACCGAAAGAGCAACGGGAGCAAGCCTGTATTGTTGGCGCATCGGCTGGGTAGGGAATGCGTGTCGACTATATCGATGAACGCTAATTGTGCGTTCCTGCGCACTGTTATGCGCACACTGGGCCTCCGTGCTATCTCGGCGCGTTGCCGTATTTTAATCTGCACTGTACACGCCGACGCACACGTCAGAATGAGAGCCGGAAAGCCAAGCGGTCGCTTCCGTTTTGCCACAAGCACGCACGGAGTTTCGCGTCCGCACGTACGTGTACGCTGCCAGTGGGAATTTGTTATTTATAACAAAATCACGACACCTCCTAGAGTTCCTTGAGGCGTATTGGATCACTTATATAACTGTGAGGAAAAAAAAGGCGTTATAGAGACGAAAAAAATGCAAAAGAAGTGCCATCAGCACTCGGTGTTCCCAGGTGGTCTCCCTCCCAAGTACTGACCGAGCCCAATGCTGCTTAGCTTCGGTGATCGGACGAGAACCGGCGTATTCAGCATGGTATGGCCGATGACGAGAGACACAGCGTTTCAAGCGCTTATGTACTGTGTGCGGCCCCTCCCGGATGCAAACCTTCGCACAGATACTTCCGTCGAGTGTGGCAACAGGCGCCGAGCGAGCAATTACGTGCCCTGGGCTTTTATCAGCCGTTCTGGCGATCGTAACGCACTGTGGCATGCACCGAAAGAGCAACGGGAGCAAGCCTGTATTGTTGGCGCATCGGCTGGGTAGGGAATGCGTGTCGACTATATCGATGAACGCTAATTGTGCGTTCCTGCGCACTGTTATGCGCACACTGGGCCTCCGTGCTATCTCGGCGCGTTGCCGTATTTAATCTGCACTGTACACGCCGACGCAGACGTCAGAATGAGAGCCGGAAAGCCAAGCGGTCGCTTCCGTTTTGCCACGAGCACGCACGGAGAATCGCGTCCGCACGTACGTACACGCTGCCAGTGGGAATTTGTTATTTATAACAAAATCACGACACCTCCTAGAGTTGCTTGAGGCGTATTGGATCACTTATATAACTGTGAGGGAAAAAAAAGGCGTTATAGAGACGAAAAAAATGCAAAAGAAGTGCCATCAGCACTCGGTGTTCCCAGGTGGTCTCCCACCCAAGTACTGACCGAGCCCAATGCTGCTTAGCTTCGGTGATCGGACGAGAACCGGCGTATTCAGCATGGTATGGCCGATGGCGAGAGACTCAGCGTTTCAAGCGCTTATGTACCGTGTGCGGCCCCTCCCGGATGCAAGCCTTCGCACAGATACTTCCGTCGAGTGTGGCAACAGGCGCCGAGCGAGCAATTACGTGCCCTGGGCTTTTATCAGCCGTTCTGGCGATCGTAACGCACTGTGGCATGCACCGAAAGAGCAACGGGAGCAAGCCTGTATTGTTGGCGCATCGGCTGGGTAGGGAATGCGTGTCGACTATATCGATGAACGCTAATTGTGCTTTCCTGCGCACTGTTATGCGCACACTGGGCCTCCGTACTATCTCGGCGCGTTGCCGTATTTTAATCTGCACTGTACACGCCGACGCAGACGTCAGAATGAGAGCCGGAAAGCCAAGCGGTCGCTTCCGTTTTGCCACAAGCACGCACGGAGTTTCGCGTCCGCACGTATGTAGACGCTGCCAGTGGGAATTTGTTATTTATAACAAAATCACGACACCTCCTAGAGTTGCTTGAGGCGTATTGGATCACTTATATAACTGTGAGGGAAAAAAAAGGCGTTATAGAGACGAAAAAAATGCAAAAGAAGTGCCATCAGCACTCGGTGTTCCCAGGTGGTCTCCCTCCCAAGTACTGACCGAGCCCAATGCTGGTTAGCTTCGGTGATCGGACGAGAACCGGCGTATTCAGCATGGTATGGCCGATGGCGAGAGACACAGCGTTTCAAGCGCTTATGTACTGTGTGCGGCCCCTCCCGGATGCAAACCTTCGCACAGATACTTCCGTCGAGTGTGGCAACAGGCGCCGAGCGAGCAATTACGTGCCCTGGACTTTTCTCAGCCGTTCTGGCGATCGTAACGCACTGTGGCATGTACCGAAAGAGCAGCGGGAGCAAGCCTGTATTGTTGGCGCATGGACTGGGTAGGGAATGCGTGTCGACTATATCGATGAACGCTAATTGTGCGTTCATGCGCACTGTTATGCGCACACTGGGCCTCCGTGCTATCTCGGCGCGTTGCCGTATTTAATCTGCACTGTACACGCCGACGGAGACGTCAGAATGAGAGCCGGAAAGCCAAGCGGTCGCTTCCGTTTTGCCACAAGCACGCACGGAGTTTCGCGTCCGCACGTACGTACACGCTGCCAGTGGGAATTTGTTATTTATAACAAAATCACGACACCTCCTAGAGTTGCTTGAGGCGTATTGGATCACTTATATAACTGTGAGGGAAAAAAAGGCGTTATAGAGACGAAAAAAATGCAAAAGAAGTGCCATCAGCACTCGGTGTTCCCAGGTGGTCTCCCTCCCAAGTACTGACCGAGCCCAATGCTGCTTAGCTTCGGTGATCGGACGAGAACCGGCGTATTCAGCATGGTATGGCCGATGGCGAGAGACTCAGCGTTTCAAGCGCTTATGTACCGTGTGCGGCCCCTCCCGGATGCAAGCCTTCGCACAGATACTTCCGTCGAGTGTGGCAACAGGCGCCGAGCGTGCAATTACGTGCCCTGGACTTTTCTCAGCCGTTCTGGCGATCGTAACGCACTGTGGCATGTACCGAAAGAGCAGCGGGAGCAAGCCTGTATTGTTGGCGCATGGACTGGGTAGGGAATGCGTGTCGACTATATCGATGAACGCTAATTGTGCGTTCATGCGCACTGTTATGCGCACACTGGGCCTCCGTGCTATCTCGGCGCGTTGCCGTATTTTAATCTGCACTGTACACGCCGACGCACACGTCAGAATGAGAGCCGGAAAGCCAAGCGGTCGCTTCCGTTTTGCCACAAGCACGCACGGAGTTTCGCGTCCGCACGTACGTGTACGCTGCCAGTGGGAATTTGTTATTTATAACAAAATCACGACACCTCCTAGAGTTGCTTGAGGCGTATTGGATCACTTATATAACTGTGAGGAAAAAAAAAGGCGTTATAGATGCGAAAAAAATGCAAAAGAAGTGCCATCAGCACTCGGTGTTCCCAGGTGGTCTCCCTCCCAAGTACTGACCGAGCCCAATGCTGCTTAGCTTCGGTGATCGGACGAGAACCGGCGTATTCAGCATGGTATGGCCGATGGCGAGAGACTCAGCGTTTCAAGCGCTTATGTACTGTGTGCGGCCCCTCCCGGATGCAAACCTTCGCACAGATACTTCCGTCGAGTGTGGCAACAGGCGCCGAGCGAGCAATTACGTGCCCTGGGCTTTTATCAGCCGTTCTGGCGATCGTAACGCACTGTGGCATGTACCGAAAGAGCAGCGGGAGCAAGCCTGTATTGTTGGCGCATGGACTGGGTAGGGAATGCGTGTCGACTATATCGATGAACGCTAATTGTGCGTTCATGCGCACTGTTATGCGCACACTGGGCCTCCGTGCTATCTCGGCGCGTTGCCGTATTTTAATCTGCACTGTACACGCCGACGCACACGTCAGAATGAGAGCCGGAAAGCCAAGCGGTCGCTTCCGTTTTGCCACAAGCACGCACGGAGTTTCGCGTCCGCACGTACGTGTACGCTGCCAGTGGGAATTTGTTATTTATAACAAAATCACGACACCTCCTAGAGTTGCTTGAGGCGTATTGGATCACTTATATAACTGTGAGGAAAAAAAAAGGCGTTATAGAGACGAAAAAAATGCAAAAGAAGTGCCATCAGCACTCGGTGTTCCCAGGTGGTCTCCCTCCCAAGTACTGACCGAGCCCAATGCTGCTTAGCTTCGGTGATCGGACGAGAACCGGCGTATTCAGCATGGTATGGCCGATGGCGAGAGAATCAGCGTTTCAAGCGCTTATGTACTGTGTGCGGCCCCTCCCGGATGCAAACCTTCGCACAGATACTTCCGTCGAGTGTGGCAACAGGCGCCGAGCGAGCAATTACGTGCCCTGGGCTTTTATCAGCCGTTCTGGCGATCGTAACGCACTGTGGCATGCACCGAAAGAGCAACGGGAGCAAGCCTGTATTGTTGGCGCATGGACTGGGTAGGGAATGCGTGTCGACCATATCGATGAACGCTAATTGTGCGTTCATGCGCACTGTTATGCGCACACTGGGCCTCCGTGCTATCTCGGCGCGTTGCCGTATTTAATCTGCACTGTACACGCCGACGGAGACGTCAGAATGAGAGCCGGAAAGCCAAGCGGTCGCTTCCGTTTTGCCACAAGCACGCACGGAGTTTCGCGTCCGCACGTACGTACACGCTGCCAGTGGGAATTTGTTATTTATAACAAAATCACGACACCTCCTAGAGTTGCTTGAGGCGTATTGGATCACTTATATAACTGTGAGGGAAAAAAAAGGCGTTATAGAGACGAAAAAAATGCAAAAGAAGTGCCATCAGCACTCGGTGTTCCCAGGTGGTCTCCCTCCCAAGTACTGACCGAGCCCAATGCTGCTTAGCTTCGGTAATCGGACGAGAACCGGCGTATTCAGCATGGTATGGCCGATGGCGAGAGACTCAGCGTTTCAAGCGCTTATGTACTGTGTGCGGCCCCTCCCGGATGCAAACCTTCGCACAGATACTTCCGTCGAGTGTGGCAACAGGCGCCGAGCGAGCAATTACGTGCCCTGGGCTTTTATCAGCCGTTCTGGCGATCGTAACGCACTGTGGCATGCACCGAAAGAGCAACGGGAGCAAGCCTGTATTGTTGGCGCATCGGCTGGGTAGGGAATGCGTGTCGACTATATCGATGAACGCTAATTGTGCGTTCCTGCGCACTGTTATGCGCACACTGGGCCTCCGTGCTATCTCGGCGCGTTGCCGTATTTTAATCTGCACTGTACACGCCGACGCACACGTCAGAATGAGAGCCGGAAAGCCAAGCGGTCGCTTCCGTTTTGCCACAAGCACGCACGGAGTTTCGCGTCCGCACGTACGTGTACGCTGCCAGTGGGAATTTGTTATTTATAACAAAATCACGACACCTCCTAGAGTTGCTTGAGGCGTATTGGATCACTTATATAACTGTGAGGAAAAAAAAAGGCGTTATAGAGACGAAAAAAATGCAAAAGAAGTGCCATCAGCACTCGGTGTTCCCAGGTGGTCTCCCTCCCAAGTACTGACCGAGCCCAATGCTGCTTAGCTTCGGTGATCGGACGAGAACCGGCGTATTCAGCATGGTATGGCCGATGGCGAGAGACTCAGCGTTTCAAGCGCTTATGTACTGTGTGCGGCCCCTCCCGGATGCAAACCTTCGCACAGATACTTCCGTCGAGTGTGGCAACAGGCGCCGAGCGAGCAATTACGTGCCCTGGGCTTTTATCAGCCGTTCTGGCGATCGTAACGCACTGTGGCATGCACCGAAAGAGCAACGGGAGCAAGCCTGTATTGTTGGCGCATGGACTGGGTAGGGAATGCGTGTCGACCATATCGATGAACGCTAATTGTGCGTTCATGCGCACTGTTATGCGCACACTGGGCCTCCGTGCTATCTCGGCGCGTTGCCGTATTTAATCTGCACTGTACACGCCGACGGAGACGTCAGAATGAGAGCCGGAAAGCCAAGCGGTCGCTTCCGTTTTGCCACAAGCACGCACGGAGTTTCGCGTCCGCACGTACGTACATGCTGCCAGTGGGAATTTGTTATTTATAACAAAATCACGACATCTCCTAGAGTTGCTTGAGGCGTATTGGATCACTTATATAACTGTGAGGGAAAAAAAAGGCGTTATAGAGACGAAAAAAATGCAAAAGAAGTGCCATCAGCACTCGGTGTTCCCAGGTGGTCTCCCTCCCAAGTACTGACCGAGCCCAATGCTGCTTAGCTTCGGTAATCGGACGAGAACCGGCGTATTCAGCATGGTATGGCCGATGGCGAGAGACTCAGCGTTTCAAGCGCTTATGTACTGTGTGCGGCCCCTCCCGGATGCAAACCTTCGCACAGATACTTCCGTCGAGTGTGGCAACAGGCGCCGAGCGAGCAATTACGTGCCCTGGGCTTTTATCAGCCGTTCTGGCGATCGTAACGCACTGTGGCATGCACCGAAAGAGCAACGGGAGCAAGCCTGTATTGTTGGCGCATCGGCTGGGTAGGGAATGCGTGTCGACTATATCGATGAACGCTAATTGTGCGTTCCTGCGCACTGTTATGCGCACACTGGGCCTCCGTGCTATCTCGGCGCGTTGCCGTATTTTAATCTGCACTGTACACGCCGACGCACACGTCAGAATGAGAGCCGGAAAGCCAAGCGGTCGCTTCCGTTTTGCCACAAGCACGCACGGAGTTTCGCGTCCGCACGTACGTGTACGCTGCCAGTGGGAATTTGTTATTTATAACAAAATCACGACACCTCCTAGAGTTCCTTGAGGCGTATTGGATCACTTATATAACTGTGAGGAAAAAAAAAGGCGTTATAGAGACGAAAAAAATGCAAAAGAAGTGCCATCAGCACTCGGTGTTCCCAGGTGGTCTCCCTCCCAAGTACTGACCGAGCCCAATGCTGCTTAGCTTCGGTGATCGGACGAGAACCGGCGTATTCAGCATGGTATGGCCGATAGCGAGAGACACAGCGTTTCAAGCGCTTATGTACTGTGTGCGGCCCCTCCCGGATGCAAACCTTCGCACAGATACTTCCGTCGAGTGTGGCAACAGGCGCCGAGCGAGCAATTACGTGCCCTGGGCTTTTATCAGCCGTTCTGGCGATCGTAACGCACTGTGGCATGCACCGAAAGAGCAACGGGAGCAAGCCTGTATTGTTGGCGCATCGGCTGGGTAGGGAATGCGTGTCGACTATATCGATGAACGCTAATTGTGCGTTCCTGCGCACTGTTATGCGCACACTGGGCCTCCGTGCTATCTCGGCGCGTTGCCGTATTTAATCTGCACTGTACACGCCGACGCAGACGTCAGAATGAGAGCCGGAAAGCCAAGCGGTCGCTTCCGTTTTGCCACGAGCACGCACGGAGAATCGCGTCCGCACGTACGTACACGCTGCCAGTGGGAATTTGTTATTTATAACAAAATCACGACACCTCCTAGAGTTGCTTGAGGCGTATTGGATCACTTATATAACTGTGAGGGAAAAAAAAGGCGTTATAGAGACGAAAAAAATGCAAAAGAAGTGCCATCAGCACTCGGTGTTCCCAGGTGGTCTCCCTCCCAAGTACTGACCGAGCCCAATGCTGCTTAGCTTCGGTGATCGGACGAGAACCGGCGTATTCAGCATGGTATGGCCGATGGCGAGAGACACAGCGTTTCAAGCGCTTATGTACTGTGTGCGGCCCCTCCCGGATGCAAACCTTCGCACAGGTACTTCCGTCGAGTGTGGCAACAGGCGCCGAGCGAGCAATTACGTGCCCTGGGCTTTTATCAGCCGTTCTGGCGATCGTAACGCACTGTGGCATGCACCGAAAAAGCAACGGGAGCAAGCCTGTATTGTTGGCGCATCGGCTGGGTAGGGAATGCGTGTCGACTATATCGATGAACGCTAATTGTGCTTTCCTGCGCACTGTTATGCGCACACTGGGCCTCCGTACTATCTCGGCGCGTTGACGTATTTTAATCTGCACTGTACACGCCGACGCAGACGTCAGAATGAGAGCCGGAAAGCCAAGCGGTCGCTTCCGTTTTGCCACGAGCACGCACGGAGAATCGCGTCCGCACGTACGTACACGCTGCCAGTGGGAATTTGTTATTTATAACCAAATCACGACACCTCCTAGAGTTGCTTGAGGCGTATTGGATCACTTATATAACTGTGAGGGAAAAAAAAGGCGTTATAGAGACGAAAAAAATGCAAAAGAAGTGCCATCAGCACTCGGTGTTCCCAGGTGGTCTCCCTCCCAAGTACTGACCGAGCCCAATGCTGCTTAGCTTCGGTGATCGGACGAGAACCGGCGTATTCAGCATGGTATGGCCGATGGCGAGAGACTCAGCGTTTCAAGCGCTTATGTACCGTGTGCGGCCCCTCCCGGATGCAAGCCTTCGCACAGATACTTCCGTCGAGTGTGGCAACAGGCGCCGAGCGTGCAATTACGTGCCCTGGAATTTTCTCAGCCGTTCTGGCGATCGTAACGCACTGTGGCATGTACCGAAAGAGCAGCGGGAGCAAGCCTGTATTGTTGGCGCATGGACTGGGTAGGGAATGCGTGTCGACTATATCGATGAACGCTAATTGTGCGTTCATGCGCACTGTTATGCGCACACTGGGCCTCCGTGCTATCTCGGCGCGTTGCCGTATTTTAATCTGCACTGTACACGCCGACGCACACGTCAGAATGAGAGCCGGAAAGCCAAGCGGTCGCTTCCGTTTTGCCACAAGCACGCACGGAGTTTCGCGTCCGCACGTACGTGTACGCTGCCAGTGGGAATTTGTTATTTATAACAAAATCACGACACCTCCTAGAGTTGCTTGAGGCGTATTGGATCACTTATATAACTGTGAGGAAAAAAAAAGGCGTTATAGAGACGAAAAAAATGCAAAAGAAGTGCCATCAGCACTCGGTGTTCCCAGGTGGTCTCCCTCCCAAGTACTGACCGAGCCCAATGCTGCTTAGCTTCGGTGATCGGACGAGAACCGGCGTATTCAGCATGGTATGGCCGATGGCGAGAGACTCAGCGTTTCAAGCGCTTATGTACTGTGTGCGGCCCCTCCCGGATGCAAACCTTCGCACAGATACTTCCGTCGAGTGTGGCAACAGGCGCCGAGCGAGCAATTACGTGCCCTGGGCTTTTATCAGCCGTTCTGGCGATCGTAACGCACTGTGGCATGCACCGAAAGAGCAACGGGAGCAAGCCTGTATTGTTGGCGCATGGACTGGGTAGGGAATGCGTGTCGACCATATCGATGAACGCTAATTGTGCGTTCATGCGCACTGTTATGCGCACACTGGGCCTCCGTGCTATCTCGGCGCGTTGCCGTATTTAATCTGCACTGTACACGCCGACGGAGACGTCAGAATGAGAGCCGGAAAGCCAAGCGGTCGCTTCCGTTTTGCCACAAGCACGCACGGAGTTTCGCGTCCGCACGTACGTACACGCTGCCAGTGGGAATTTGTTATTTATAACAAAATCACGACACCTCCTAGAGTTGCTTGAGGCGTATTGGATCACTTATATAACTGTGAGGGAAAAAAAAGGCGTTATAGAGACGAAAAAAATGCAAAAGAAGTGCCATCAGCACTCGGTGTTCCCAGGTGGTCTCCCTCCCAAGTACTGACCGAGCCCAATGCTGCTTAGCTTCGGTGATCGGACGAGAACCGGCGTATTCAGCATGGTATGGCCGATGGCGAGAGACTCAGCGTTTCAAGCGCTTATGTACTGTGTGCGGCCCCTCCCGGATGCAAACCTTCGCACAGATACTTCCGTCGAGTGTGGCAACAGGCGCCGAGCGAGCAATTACGTGCCCTGGGCTTTTATCAGCCGTTCTGGCGATCGTAACGCACTGTGGCATGCACCGAAAGAGCAACGGGAGCAAGCCTGTATTGTTGGCGCATCGGCTGGGTAGGGAATGCGTGTCGACTATATCGATGAACGCTAATTGTGCGTTCCTGCGCACTGTTATGCGCACACTGGGCCTCCGTGCTATCTCGGCGCGTTGCCGTATTTTAATCTGCACTGTACACGCCGACGCACACGTCAGAATGAGAGCCGGAAAGCCAAGCGGTCGCTTCCGTTTTGCCACAAGCACGCACGGAGTTTCGCGTCCGCACGTACGTGTACGCTGCCAGTGGGAATTTGTTATTTATAACAAAATCACGACACCTCCTAGAGTTCCTTGAGGCGTATTGGATCACTTATATAACTGTGAGGAAAAAAAAAGGCGTTATAGAGACGAAAAAAATGCAAAAGAAGTGCCATCAGCACTCGGTGTTCCCAGGTGGTCTCCCTCCCAAGTACTGACCGAGCCCAATGCTGCTTAGCTTCGGTAATCGGACGAGAACCGGCGTATTCAGCATGGTATGGCCGATGGCGAGAGACTCAGCGTTTCAAGCGCTTATGTACTGTGTGCGGCCCCTCCCGGATGCAAACCTTCGCACAGATACTTCCGTCGAGTGTGGCAACAGGCGCCGAGCGAGCAATTACGTGCCCTGGGCTTTTATCAGCCGTTCTGGCGATCGTAACGCACTGTGGCATGCACCGAAAGAGCAACGGGAGCAAGCCTGTATTGTTGGCGCATCGGCTGGGTAGGGAATGCGTGTCGACTATATCGATGAACGCTAATTGTGCGTTCCTGCGCACTGTTATGCGCACACTGGGCCTCCGTGCTATCTCGGCGCGTTGCCGTATTTTAATCTGCACTGTACACGCCGACGCACACGTCAGAATGAGAGCCGGAAAGCCAAGCGGTCGCTTCCGTTTTGCCACAAGCACGCACGGAGTTTCGCGTCCGCACGTACGTGTACGCTGCCAGTGGGAATTTGTTATTTATAACAAAATCACGACACCTCCTAGAGTTCCTTGAGGCGTATTGGATCACTTATATAACTGTGAGGAAAAAAAAAGGCGTTATAGAGACGAAAAAAATGCAAAAGAAGTGCCATCAGCACTCGGTGTTCCCAGGTGGTCTCCCTCCCAAGTACTGACCGAGCCCAATGCTGCTTAGCTTCGGTGATCGGACGAGAACCGGCGTATTCAGCATGGTATGGCCGATAGCGAGAGACACAGCGTTTCAAGCGCTTATGTACTGTGTGCGGCCCCTCCCGGATGCAAACCTTCGCACAGATACTTCCGTCGAGTGTGGCAACAGGCGCCGAGCGAGCAATTACGTGCCCTGGGCTTTTATCAGCCGTTCTGGCGATCGTAACGCACTGTGGCATGCACCGAAAGAGCAACGGGAGCAAGCCTGTATTGTTGGCGCATCGGCTGGGTAGGGAATGCGTGTCGACTATATCGATGAACGCTAATTGTGCGTTCCTGCGCACTGTTATGCGCACACTGGGCCTCCGTGCTATCTCGGCGCGTTGCCGTATTTAATCTGCACTGTACACGCCGACGCAGACGTCAGAATGAGAGCCGGAAAGCCAAGCGGTCGCTTCCGTTTTGCCACGAGCACGCACGGAGAATCGCGTCCGCACGTACGTACACGCTGCCAGTGGGAATTTGTTATTTATAACAAAATCACGACACCTCCTAGAGTTGCTTGAGGCGTATTGGATCACTTATATAACTGTGAGGGAAAAAAAAGGCGTTATAGAGACGAAAAAAATGCAAAAGAAGTGCCATCAGCACTCGGTGTTCCCAGGTGGTCTCCCTCCCAAGTACTGACCGAGCCCAATGCTGCTTAGCTTCGGTGATCGGACGAGAACCGGCGTATTCAGCATGGTATGGCCGATGGCGAGAGACACAGCGTTTCAAGCGCTTATGTACTGTGTGCGGCCCCTCCCGGATGCAAACCTTCGCACAGGTACTTCCGTCGAGTGTGGCAACAGGCGCCGAGCGAGCAATTACGTGCCCTGGGCTTTTATCAGCCGTTCTGGCGATCGTAACGCACTGTGGCATGCACCGAAAAAGCAACGGGAGCAAGCCTGTATTGTTGGCGCATCGGCTGGGTAGGGAATGCGTGTCGACTATATCGATGAACGCTAATTGTGCTTTCCTGCGCACTGTTATGCGCACACTGGGCCTCCGTACTATCTCGGCGCGTTGACGTATTTTAATCTGCACTGTACACGCCGACGCAGACGTCAGAATGAGAGCCGGAAAGCCAAGCGGTCGCTTCCGTTTTGCCACGAGCACGCACGGAGAATCGCGTCCGCACGTACGTACACGCTGCCAGTGGGAATTTGTTATTTATAACAAAATCACGACACCTCCTAGAGTTGCTTGAGGCGTATTGGATCACTTATATAACTGTGAGGGAAAAAAAAGGCGTTATAGAGACGAAAAAAATGCAAAAGAAGTGCCATCAGCACTCGGTGTTCCCAGGTGGTCTCCCTCCCAAGTACTGACCGAGCCCAATGCTGCTTAGCTTCGGTGATCGGACGAGAACCGGCGTATTCAGCATGGTATGGCCGATGGCGAGAGACTCAGCGTTTCAAGCGCTTATGTACCGTGTGCGGCCCCTCCCGGATGCAAGCCTTCGCACAGATACTTCCGTCGAGTGTGGCAACAGGCGCCGAGCGTGCAATTACGTGCCCTGGAATTTTCTCAGCCGTTCTGGCGATCGTAACGCACTGTGGCATGTACCGAAAGAGCAGCGGGAGCAAGCCTGTATTGTTGGCGCATGGACTGGGTAGGGAATGCGTGTCGACTATATCGATGAACGCTAATTGTGCGTTCATGCGCACTGTTATGCGCACACTGGGCCTCCGTGCTATCTCGGCGCGTTGCCGTATTTTAATCTGCACTGTACACGCCGACGCACACGTCAGAATGAGAGCCGGAAAGCCAAGCGGTCGCTTCCGTTTTGCCACAAGCACGCACGGAGTTTCGCGTCCGCACGTACGTGTACGCTGCCAGTGGGAATTTGTTATTTATAACAAAATCACGACACCTCCTAGAGTTGCTTGAGGCGTATTGGATCACTTATATAACTGTGAGGAAAAAAAAAGGCGTTATAGAGACGAAAAAAATGCAAAAGAAGTGCCATCAGCACTCGGTGTTCCCAGGTGGTCTCCCTCCCAAGTACTGACCGAGCCCAATGCTGCTTAGCTTCGGTGATCGGACGAGAACCGGCGTATTCAGCATGGTATGGCCGATGGCGAGAGACTCAGCGTTTCAAGCGCTTATGTACTGTGTGCGGCCCCTCCCGGATGCAAACCTTCGCACAGATACTTCCGTCGAGTGTGGCAACAGGCGCCGAGCGAGCAATTACGTGCCCTGGGCTTTTATCAGCCGTTCTGGCGATCGTAACGCACTGTGGCATGCACCGAAAGAGCAACGGGAGCAAGCCTGTATTGTTGGCGCATGGACTGGGTAGGGAATGCGTGTCGACCATATCGATGAACGCTAATTGTGCGTTCATGCGCACTGTTATGCGCACACTGGGCCTCCGTGCTATCTCGGCGCGTTGCCGTATTTAATCTGCACTGTACACGCCGACGGAGACTTCAGAATGAGAGCCGGAAAGCCAAGCGGTCGCTTCCGTTTTGCCACAAGCACGCACGGAGTTTCGCGTCCGCACGTACGTACACGCTGCCAGTGGGAATTTGTTATTTATAACAAAATCACGACACCTCCTAGAGTTGCTTGAGGCGTATTGGATCACTTATATAACTGTGAGGGAAAAAAAAGGCGTTATAGAGACGAAAAAAATGCAAAAGAAGTGCCATCAGCACTCGGTGTTCCCAGGTGGTCTCCCTCCCAAGTACTGACCGAGCCCAATGCTGCTTAGCTTCGGTGATCGGACGAGAACCGGCGTATTCAGCATGGTATGGCCGATGGCGAGAGACTCAGCGTTTCAAGCGCTTATGTACTGTGTGCGGCCCCTCCCGGATGCAAACCTTCGCACAGATACTTCCGTCGAGTGTGGCAACAGGCGCCGAGCGAGCAATTACGTGCCCTGGGCTTTTATCAGCCGTTCTGGCGATCGTAACGCACTGTGGCATGCACCGAAAGAGCAACGGGAGCAAGCCTGTATTGTTGGCGCATCGGCTGGGTAGGGAATGCGTGTCGACTATATCGATGAACGCTAATTGTGCGTTCCTGCGCACTGTTATGCGCACACTGGGCCTCCGTGCTATCTCGGCGCGTTGCCGTATTTTAATCTGCACTGTACACGCCGACGCACACGTCAGAATGAGAGCCGGAAAGCCAAGCGGTCGCTTCCGTTTTGCCACAAGCACGCACGGAGTTTCGCGTCCGCACGTACGTGTACGCTGCCAGTGGGAATTTGTTATTTATAACAAAATCACGACACCTCCTAGAGTTCCTTGAGGCGTATTGGATCACTTATATAACTGTGAGGAAAAAAAAGGCGTTATAGAGACGAAAAAAATGCAAAAGAAGTGCCATCAGCACTCGGTGTTCCCAGGTGGTCTCCCTCCCAAGTACTGACCGAGCCCAATGCTGCTTAGCTTCGGTGATCGGACGAGAACCGGCGTATTCAGCATGGTATGGCCGATGGCGAGAGACACAGCGTTTCAAGCGCTTATGTACTGTGTGCGGCCCCTCCCGGATGCAAACCTTCGCACAGATACTTCCGTCGAGTGTGGCAACAGGCGCCGAGCGAGCAATTACGTGCCCTGGGCTTTTATCAGCCGTTCTGGCGATCGTAACGCACTGTGGCATGCACCGAAAGAGCAACGGGAGCAAGCCTGTATTGTTGGCGCATCGGCTGGGTAGGGAATGCGTGTCGACTATATCGATGAACGCTAATTGTGCGTTCCTGCGCACTGTTATGCGCACACTGGGCCTCCGTGCTATCTCGGCGCGTTGCCGTATTTAATCTGCACTGTACACGCCGACGGAGACGTCAGAATGAGAGCCGGAAAGCCAAGCGGTCGCTTCCGTTTTGCCACAAGCACGCACGGAGTTTCGCGTCCGCACGTACGTACACGCTGCCAGTGGGAATTTGTTATTTATAACAAAATCACGACACCTCCTAGAGTTGCTTGAGGCGTATTGGATCACTTATATAACTGTGAGGGAAAAAAAAGGCGTTATAGAGACGAAAAAAATGCAAAAGAAGTGCCATCAGCACTCGGTGTTCCCAGGTGGTCTCCCTCCCAAGTACTGACCGAGCCCAATGCTGCTTAGCTTCGGTAATCGGACGAGAACCGGCGTATTCAGCATGGTATGGCCGATGGCGAGAGACTCAGCGTTTCAAGCGCTTATGTACTGTGTGCGGCCCCTCCCGGATGCAAACCTTCGCACAGATACTTCCGTCGAGTGTGGCAACAGGCGCCGAGCGAGCAATTACGTGCCCTGGGCTTTTATCAGCCGTTCTGGCGATCGTAACGCACTGTGGCATGCACCGAAAGAGCAACGGGAGCAAGCCTGTATTGTTGGCGCATCGGCTGGGTAGGGAATGCGTGTCGACTATATCGATGAACGCTAATTGTGCGTTCCTGCGCACTGTTATGCGCACACTGGGCCTCCGTGCTATCTCGGCGCGTTGCCGTATTTTAATCTGCACTGTACACGCCGACGCACACGTCAGAATGAGAGCCGGAAAGCCAAGCGGTCGCTTCCGTTTTGCCACAAGCACGCACGTAGTTTCGCGTCCGCACGTACGTGTACGCTGCCAGTGGGAATTTGTTATTTATAACAAAATCACGACACCTCCTAGAGTTCCTTGAGGCGTATTGGATCACTTATATAACTGTGAGGAAAAAAAAGGCGTTATAGAGACGAAAAAAATGCAAAAGAAGTGCCATCAGCACTCGGTGTTCCCAGGTGGTCTCCCTCCCAAGTACTGACCGAGCCCAATGCTGCTTAGCTTCGGTGATCGGACGAGAACCGGCGTATTCAGCATGGTATGGCCGATGGCGAGAGACACAGCGTTTCAAGCGCTTATGTACTGTGTGCGGCCCCTCCCGGATGCAAACCTTCGCACAGATACTTCCGTCGAGTGTGGCAACAGGCGCCGAGCGAGCAATTACGTGCCCTGGGCTTTTATCAGCCGTTCTGGCGATCGTAACGCACTGTGGCATGCACCGAAAGAGCAACGGGAGCAAGCCTGTATTGTTGGCGCATCGGCTGGGTAGGGAATGCGTGTCGACTATATCGATGAACGCTAATTGTGCGTTCCTGCGCACTGTTATGCGCACACTGGGCCTCCGTGCTATCTCGGCGCGTTGCCGTATTTAATCTGCACTGTACACGCCGACGCAGACGTCAGAATGAGAGCCGGAAAGCCAAGCGGTCGCTTCCGTTTTGCCACGAGCACGCACGGAGAATCGCGTCCGCACGTACGTACACGCTGCCAGTGGGAATTTGTTATTTATAACAAAATCACGACACCTCCTAGAGTTGCTTGAGGCGTATTGGATCACTTATATAACTGTGAGGGAAAAAAAAGGCGTTATAGAGACGAAAAAAATGCAAAAGAAGTGCCATCAGCACTCGGTGTTCCCAGGTGGTCTCCCACCCAAGTACTGACCGAGCCCAATGCTGCTTAGCTTCGGTGATCGGACGAGAACCGGCGTATTCAGCATGGTATGGCCGATGGCGAGAGACTCAGCGTTTCAAGCGCTTATGTACCGTGTGCGGCCCCTCCCGGATGCAAGCCTTCGCACAGATACTTCCGTCGAGTGTGGCAACAGGCGCCGAGCGAGCAATTACGTGCCCTGGGCTTTTATCAGCCGTTCTGGCGATCGTAACGCACTGTGGCATGCACCGAAAGAGCAACGGGAGCAAGCCTGTATTGTTGGCGCATCGGCTGGGTAGGGAATGCGTGTCGACTATATCGATGAACGCTAATTGTGCTTTCCTGCGCACTGTTATGCGCACACTGGGCCTCCGTACTATCTCGGCGCGTTGCCGTATTTTAATCTGCACTGTACACGCCGACGCAGACGTCAGAATGAGAGCCGGAAAGCCAAGCGGTCGCTTCCGTTTTGCCACAAGCACGCACGGAGTTTCGCGTCCGCACGTATGTAGACGCTGCCAGTGGGAATTTGTTATTTATAACAAAATCACGACACCTCCTAGAGTTGCTTGAGGCGTATTGGATCACTTATATAACTGTGAGGGAAAAAAAAGGCGTTATAGAGACGAAAAAAATGCAAAAGAAGTGCCATCAGCACTCGGTGTTCCCAGGTGGTCTCCCTCCCAAGTACTGACCGAGCCCAATGCTGGTTAGCTTCGGTGATCGGACGAGAACCGGCGTATTCAGCATGGTATGGCCGATGGCGAGAGACACAGCGTTTCAAGCGCTTATGTACTGTGTGCGGCCCCTCCCGGATGCAAACCTTCGCACAGATACTTCCGTCGAGTGTGGCAACAGGCGCCGAGCGAGCAATTACGTGCCCTGGACTTTTCTCAGCCGTTCTGGCGATCGTAACGCACTGTGGCATGTACCGAAAGAGCAGCGGGAGCAAGCCTGTATTGTTGGCGCATGGACTGGGTAGGGAATGCGTGTCGACTATATCGATGAACGCTAATTGTGCGTTCATGCGCACTGTTATGCGCACACTGGGCCTCCGTGCTATCTCGGCGCGTTGCCGTATTTAATCTGCACTGTACACGCCGACGGAGACGTCAGAATGAGAGCCGGAAAGCCAAGCGGTCGCTTCCGTTTTGCCACAAGCACGCACGGAGTTTCGCGTCCGCACGTACGTACACGCTGCCAGTGGGAATTTGTTATTTATAACAAAATCACGACACCTCCTAGAGTTGCTTGAGGCGTATTGGATCACTTATATAACTGTGAGGGAAAAAAAGGCGTTATAGAGACGAAAAAAATGCAAAAGAAGTGCCATCAGCACTCGGTGTTCCCAGGTGGTCTCCCTCCCAAGTACTGACCGAGCCCAATGCTGCTTAGCTTCGGTGATCGGACGAGAACCGGCGTATTCAGCATGGTATGGCCGATGGCGAGAGACTCAGCGTTTCAAGCGCTTATGTACCGTGTGCGGCCCCTCCCGGATGCAAGCCTTCGCACAGATACTTCCGTCGAGTGTGGCAACAGGCGCCGAGCGTGCAATTACGTGCCCTGGACTTTTCTCAGCCGTTCTGGCGATCGTAACGCACTGTGGCATGTACCGAAAGAGCAGCGGGAGCAAGCCTGTATTGTTGGCGCATGGACTGGGTAGGGAATGCGTGTCGACTATATCGATGAACGCTAATTGTGCGTTCATGCGCACTGTTATGCGCACACTGGGCCTCCGTGCTATCTCGGCGCGTTGCCGTATTTTAATCTGCACTGTACACGCCGACGCACACGTCAGAATGAGAGCCGGAAAGCCAAGCGGTCGCTTCCGTTTTGCCACAAGCACGCACGGAGTTTCGCGTCCGCACGTACGTGTACGCTGCCAGTGGGAATTTGTTATTTATAACAAAATCACGACACCTCCTAGAGTTGCTTGAGGCGTATTGGATCACTTATATAACTGTGAGGAAAAAAAAAAGGCGTTATAGATGCGAAAAAAATGCAAAAGAAGTGCCATCAGCACTCGGTGTTCCCAGGTGGTCTCCCTCCCAAGTACTGACCGAGCCCAATGCTGCTTAGCTTCGGTGATCGGACGAGAACCGGCGTATTCAGCATGGTATGGCCGATGGCGAGAGACTCAGCGTTTCAAGCGCTTATGTACTGTGTGCGGCCCCTCCCGGATGCAAACCTTCGCACAGATACTTCCGTCGAGTGTGGCAACAGGCGCCGAGCGAGCAATTACGTGCCCTGGGCTTTTATCAGCCGTTCTGGCGATCGTAACGCACTGTGGCATGTACCGAAAGAGCAGCGGGAGCAAGCCTGTATTGTTGGCGCATGGACTGGGTAGGGAATGCGTGTCGACTATATCGATGAACGCTAATTGTGCGTTCATGCGCACTGTTATGCGCACACTGGGCCTCCGTGCTATCTCGGCGCGTTGCCGTATTTTAATCTGCACTGTACACGCCGACGCACACGTCAGAATGAGAGCCGGAAAGCCAAGCGGTCGCTTCCGTTTTGCCACAAGCACGCACGGAGTTTCGCGTCCGCACGTACGTGTACGCTGCCAGTGGGAATTTGTTATTTATAACAAAATCACGACACCTCCTAGAGTTGCTTGAGGCGTATTGGATCACTTATATAACTGTGAGGAAAAAAAAAGGCGTTATAGAGACGAAAAAAATGCAAAAGAAGTGCCATCAGCACTCGGTGTTCCCAGGTGGTCTCCCTCCCAAGTACTGACCGAGCCCAATGCTGCTTAGCTTCGGTGATCGGACGAGAACCGGCGTATTCAGCATGGTATGGCCGATGGCGAGAGACTGAGCGATTCAAGCGCTTATGTACTGTGTGCGGCCTCTCCCGGATGCAAACCTTCGCACAGATACTTCCGTCGAGTGTGGCAACAGGCGCCGAGCGAGCAATTACGTGCCCTGGGCTTTTATCAGCCGTTCTGGCGATCGTAACGCACTGTGGCATGCACCGAAAGAGCAACGGGAGCAAGCCTGTATTGTTGGCGCATGGACTGGGTAGGGAATGCGTGTCGACCATATCGATGAACGCTAATTGTGCGTTCATGCGCACTGTTATGCGCACACTGGGCCTCCGTGCTATCTCGGCGCGTTGCCGTATTTAATCTGCACTGTACACGCCGACGGAGACGTCAGAATGAGAGCCGGAAAGCCAAGCGGTCGCTTCCGTTTTGCCACAAGCACGCACGGAGTTTCGCGTCCGCACGTACGTACACGCTGCCAGTGGGAATTTGTTATTTATAACAAAATCACGACACCTCCTAGAGTTGCTTGAGGCGTATTGGATCACTTATATAACTGTGAGGGAAAAAAAAGGCGTTACAGAGACGAAAAAAATGCAAAAGAAGTGCCATCAGCACTCGGTGTTCCCAGGTGGTCTCCCTCCCAAGTACTGACCGAACCCAATGCTGCTTAGCTTCGGTGATCGGACGAGAACCGGCGTATTCAGCATGGTATGGCCGATGGCGAGAGACTCAGCGTTTCAAGCGCTTATGTACCGTGTGCGGCCCCTCCCGGATGCAAGCCTTCGCACAGATACTTCCGTCGAGTGTGGCAACAGGCGCCGAGCGTGCAATTACGTGCCCTGGGCTTTTATCAGCCGTTCTGGCGATCGTAACGCACTGTGGCATGCACCGAAAGAGCAACGGGAGCAAGCCTGTATTGTTGG
The DNA here is from genome assembly GCF_052857255.1 of Amblyomma americanum. NCBI lineage: Eukaryota > Metazoa > Arthropoda > Arachnida > Ixodida > Ixodidae > Amblyomma > Amblyomma americanum. Next base: position 98,209,645 of record NC_135500.1, read on the forward strand.
CGCATGGACTGGGTAGGGAATGCGTGTCGACTATATCGATGAACGCTAATTGTGCGTTCATGCGCACTGTTATGCGCACACTGGGCCTCCGTGCTATCTCGGCGCGTTGCCGTATTTTAATCTGCACTGTACACGCCGACGGAGACGTCAGAATGAGAGCCGGAAAGCCAAGCGGTCGCTTCCGTTTTGCCACAAGCACGCACGGAGTTTCGCGTCCGCACGTACGTACACGCTGCCAGTGGGAATTTGTTATTTATAACAAAATCACGACACCTCGTAGAGTTGCTTGAGGCGTATTGGATCACTTATATAACTGTGAGGGAAAAAAAGGCGTTATAGAGACGAAAAAAAATGCAAAAGAAGTGCCATCAGCACTCGGTGTTCCCAGGTGGTCTCCCTCCCAAGTACTGACCGAGCCCAATGCTGCTTAGCTTCGGTGATCGGACGAGAACCGGCGTATTCAGCATGGTATGGCCGATGGCGAGAGACTCAGCGTTTCAAGCGCTTATGTACTGTGTGCGGCCCCTCCCGGATGCAAACCTTCGCACAGATACTTCCGTCGAGTGTGGCAACAGGCGCCGAGCGAGCAATTACGTGCCCTGGGCTTTTATCAGCCGTTCTGGCGATCGTAACGCACTGTGGCATGTACCGAAAGAGCAGCGGGAGCAAGCCTGTATTGTTGGCGCATGGACTGGGTAGGGAATGCGTGTCGACTATATCGATGAACGCTAATTGTGCGTTCATGCGCACTGTTATGCGCACACTGGGCCTCCGTGCTATCTCGGCGCGTTGCCGTATTTTAATCTGCACTGTACACGCCGACGCACACGTCAGAATGAGAGCCGGAAAGCCAAGCGGTCGCTTCCGTTTTGCCACAAGCACGCACGGAGTTTCGCGTCCGCACGTACGTGTACGCTGCCAGTGGGAATTTGTTATTTATAACAAAATCACGACACCTCCTAGAGTTGCTTGAGGCGTATTGGATCACTTATATAACTGTGAGGAAAAAAAAAGGCGTTATAGAGACGAAAAAAATGCAAAAGAAGTGCCATCAGCACTCGGTGTTCCCAGGTGGTCTCCCTCCCAAGTACTGACCGAGCCCAATGCTGCTTAGCTTCGGTGATCGGACGAGAACCGGCGTATTCAGCATGGTATGGCCGATGGCGAGAGACTGAGCGATTCAAGCGCTTATGTACTGTGTGCGGCCTCTCCCGGATGCAAACCTTCGCACAGATACTTCCGTCGAGTGTGGCAACAGGCGCCGAGCGAGCAATTACGTGCCCTGGGCTTTTATCAGCCGTTCTGGCGATCGTAACGCACTGTGGCATGCACCGAAAGAGCAACGGGAGCAAGCCTGTATTGTTGGCGCATGGACTGGGTAGGGAATGCGTGTCGACCATATCGATGAACGCTAATTGTGCGTTCATGCGCACTGTTATGCGCACACTGGGCCTCCGTGCTATCTCGGCGCGTTGCCGTATTTAATCTGCACTGTACACGCCGACGGAGACGTCAGAATGAGAGCCGGAAAGCCAAGCGGTCGCTTCCGTTTTGCCACAAGCACGCACGGAGTTTCGCGTCCGCACGTACGTACACGCTGCCAGTGGGAATTTGTTATTTATAACAAAATCACGACACCTCCTAGAGTTGCTTGAGGCGTATTGGATCACTTATATAACTGTGAGGGAAAAAAAAGGCGTTACAGAGACGAAAAAAATGCAAAAGAAGTGCCATCAGCACTCGGTGTTCCCAAGTGGTCTCCCTCCCAAGTACTGACCGAACCCAATGCTGCTTAGCTTCGGTGATCGGACGAGAACCGGCGTATTCAGCATGGTATGGCCGATGGCGAGAGACTCAGCGTTTCAAGCGCTTATGTACCGTGTGCGGCCCCTCCCGGATGCAAGCCTTCGCACAGATACTTCCGTCGAGTGTGGCAACAGGCGCCGAGCGTGCAATTACGTGCCCTGGGCTTTTATCAGCCGTTCTGGCGATCGTAACGCACTGTGGCATGCACCGAAAGAGCAACGGGAGCAAGCCTGTATTGTTGGCGCATGGACTGGGTAGGGAATGCGTGTCGACTATATCGATGAACGCTAATTGTGCGTTCATGCGCACTGTTATGCGCACACTGGGCCTCCGTGCTATCTCGGCGCGTTGCCGTATTTTAATCTGCACTGTACACGCCGACGGAGACGTCAGAATGAGAGCCGGAAAGCCAAGCGGTCGCTTCCGTTTTGCCACAAGCACGCACGGAGTTTCGCGTCCGCACGTACGTACACGCTGCCAGTGGGAATTTGTTATTTATAACAAAATCACGACACCTCGTAGAGTTGCTTGAGGCGTATTGGATCACTTATATAACTGTGAGGGAAAAAAAAGGCGTTATAGAGACGAAAAAAAATGCAAAAGAAGTGCCATCAGCACTCGGTGTTCCCAGGTGGTCTCCCTCCCAAGTACTGACTGAGCCCAATGCTGCTTAGCTTCGGTGATCGGACGAGGACCGGCGTATTCAGCATGGTATGGCCGATGGCGAGAGACAGCGTTTCAAGCGCTTATGTGCTGTGTGCGGCCCCTCCCGGATGCAAACCTTCGCACAGATACTTCCGTCGAGTGTGGCAACAGGCGCCGAGCGAGCAATTACGTGCCCTGGGCTTTTATCAGCCGTTCTGGCGATCGTAACGCACTGTGGCATGCACCGAAAGAGCAACGGGAGCAAGCCTGTATTGTTGGCGCATCGGCTGGGTAGGGAATGCGTGTCGACTATATCGATGAACGCTAATTGTGCGTTCCTGCGCACTGTTATGCGCACACTGGGCCTCCGTGCTATCTCGGCGCGTTGCCGTATTTTAATCTGCACTGTACACGCCGACGCACACGTCAGAATGAGAGTCGGAAAGCCAAGCGGTCGCTTCCGTTTTGCCACAAGCACGCACGGAGTTTCGCGTCCGCACGTACGTGTACGCTGCCAGTGGGAATTTGTTATTTATAACAAAATCACGACACCTCCTAGAGTTGCTTGAGGCGTATTGGATCACTTATAAAACTGTGAGGAAAAAAAGGCGTTATAGAGACGAAAAAAATGCAAAAGAAGTGCCATCAGCACTCGGTGTTCCCAGGTGGTCTCCCTCCCAAGTACTGACCGAGCCCAATGCTGCTTAGCTTCGGTGATCGGACGAGAACCGGCGTATTCAGCATGGTATGGCCGATGGCGAGAAACACAGCGTTTCAAGCGCTTATGTACCGTGTGCGGCCCCTCCCGGATACAAGCCTTCGCACAGATACTTCCGTCGAGTGTGGCAACAGGCGCCGAGCGTGCAATTACGTGCCCTGGACTTTTCTCAGCCGTTCTGGCGATCGTAACGCACTGTGGCATGTACCGAAAGAGCAGCGGGAGCAAGCCTGTATTGTTGGCGCATGGACTGGGTAGGGAATGCGTGTCGACTATATCGATGAACGCTAATTGTGCGTTCATGCGCACTGTTATGCGCACACTGGGCCTCCGTGCTATCTCGGCGCGTTGCCGTATTTAATCTGCACTGTACACGCCGACGGAGACGTCAGAATGAGAGCCGGAAAGCCAAGCGGTCGCTTCCGTTTTGCCACAAGCACGCACGGAGTTTCGCGTCCGCACGTACGTACACGCTGCCAGTGGGAATTTGTTATTTATAACAAAATCACGACACCTCCTAGAGTTTCTTGAGGCGTATTGGATCACTTATATAACTGTGAGGGAAAAAAAGGCGTTATAGAGACGAAAAAAATGCAAAAGAAGTGCCATCAGCACTCGGTGTTCCCAGGTGGTCTCCCTCCCAAGTACTGACCGAGCCCAATGCTGCTTAGCTTCGGTGATCGGACGAGAACCGGCGTATTCAGCATGGTATGGCCGATGGCGAGAGACTCAGCGTTTCAAGCGCTTATGTACCGTGTGCGGCCCCTCCCGGATGCAAGCCTTCGCACAGATACTTTCGTCGAGTGTGGCAACAGGCGCCGAGCGTGCAATTACGTGCCCTGGACTTTTCTCAGCCGTTCTGGCGATCGTAACGCACTGTGGCATGTACCGAAAGAGCAGCGGGAGCAAGCCTGTATTGTTGGCGCATGGACTGGGTAGGGAATGCGTGTCGACTATATCGATGAACGCTAATTGTGCGTTCATGCGCACTGTTATGCGCACACTGGGCCTCCGTGCTATCTCGGCGCGTTGCCGTATTTTAATCTGCACTGTACACGCCGACGCACACGTCAGAATGAGAGCCGGAAAGCCAAGCGGTCGCTTCCGTTTTGCCACAAGCACGCACGGAGTTTCGCGTCCGCACGTACGTGTACGCTGCCAGTGGGAATTTGTTATTTATAACAAAATCACGACACCTCCTAGAGTTGCTTGAGGCGTATTGGATCACTTATATAACTGTGAGGAAAAAAAAAGGCGTTATAGAGACGAAAAAAATGCAAAAGAAGTGCCATCAGCACTCGGTGTTCCCAGGTGGTCTCCCTCCCAAGTACTGACCGAGCCCAATGCTGCTTAGCTTCGGTGATCGGACGAGAACCGGCGTATTCAGCATGGTATGGCCGATGGCGAGAAACTCAGCGTTTCAAGCGCTTATGTACTGTGTGCGGCCCCTCCCGGATGCAAACCTTCGCACAGATACTTCCGTCGAGTGTGGCAACAGGCGCCGAGCGAGCAATTACGTGCCCTGGGCTTTTATCAGCCGTTCTGGCGATCGTAACGCACTGTGGCATGCACCGAAAGAGCAACGGGAGCAAGCCTGTATTGTTGGCGCATGGACTGGGTAGGGAATGCGTGTCGACCATATCGATGAACGCTAATTGTGCGTTCATGCGCACTGTTATGCGCACACTGGGCCTCCGTGCTATCTCGGCGCGTTGCCGTATTTAATCTGCACTGTACACGCCGACGGAGACGTCAGAATGAGAGCCGGAAAGCCAAGCGGTCGCTTCCGTTTTGCCACAAGCACGCACGGAGTTTCGCGTCCGCACGTACGTACACGCTGCCAGTGGGAATTTGTTATTTATAACAAAATCACGACACCTCCTAGAGTTGCTTGAGGCGTATTGGATCACTTATATAACTGTGAGGAAAAAAAAAGGCGTTATAGAGACGAAAAAAATGCAAAAGAAGTGCCATCAGCACTCGGTGTTCCCAGGTGGTCTCCCTCCCAAGTACTGACCGAGCCCAATGCTGCTTAGCTTCGGTGATCGGACGAGAACCGGCGTATTCAGCATGGTATGGCCGATGGCGAGAGACTCAGCGTTTCAAGCGCTTATGTACTGTGTGCGGCCCCTCCCGGATGCAAACCTTCGCACAGATACTTCCGTCGAGTGTGGCAACAGGCGCCGAGCGAGCAATTACGTGCCCTGGGCTTTTATCAGCCGTTCTGGCGATCGTAACGCACTGTGGCATGCACCGAAAGAGCAACGGGAGCAAGCCTGTATTGTTGGCGCATCGGCTGGGTAGGGAATGCGTGTCGACTATATCGATGAACGCTAATTGTGCGTTCCTGCGCACTGTTATGCGCACACTGGGCCTCCGTGCTATCTCGGCGCGTTGCCGTATTTAATCTGCACTGTACACGCCGACGCAGACGTCAGAATGAGAGCCGGAAAGCCAAGCGGTCGCTTCCGTTTTGCCACGAGCACGCACGGAGAATCGCGTCCGCACGTACGTACACGCTGCCAGTGGGAATTTGTTATTTATAACAAAATCACGACACCTCCTAGAGTTGCTTGAGGCGTATTGGATCACTTATATAACTGTGAGGGAAAAAAAAGGCGTTATAGAGACGAAAAAAATGCAAAAGAAGTGCCATCAGCACTCGGTGTTCCCAGGTGGTCTCCCTCCCAAGTACTGACCGAGCCCAATGCTGCTTAGCTTCGGTGATCGGACGAGAACCGGCGTATTCAGCATGGTATGGCCGATGGCGAGAGACTCAGCGTTTCAAGCGCTTATGTACCGTGTGCGGCCCCTCCCGGATGCAAGCCTTCGCACAGATACTTCCGTCGAGTGTGGCAACAGGCGCCGAGCGAGCAATTACGTGCCCTGGGCTTTTATCAGCCGTTCTGGCGATCGTAACGCACTGTGGCATGCACCGAAAGAGCAACGGGAGCAAGCCTGTATTGTTGGCGCATCGGCTGGGTAGGGAATGCGTGTCGACTATATCGATGAACGCTAATTGTGCTTTCCTGCGCACTGTTATGCGCACACTGGTCCTCCGTACTATCTCGGCGCGTTGCCGTATTTTAATCTGCACTGTACACGCCGACGCAGACGTCAGAATGAGAGCCGGAAAGCCAAGCGGTCGCTTCCGTTTTGCCACGAGCACGCACGGAGAATCGCGTCCGCACGTACGTACACGCTGCCAAAGGGAATTTGTTATTTATAACAAAATCACGACACCTCCTAGAGTTGCTTGAGGCGTATTGGATCACTTATATAACTGTGAGGGAAAAAAAAAGGCGTTATAGAGACGAAAAAAATGCAAAAGAAGTGCCATCAGCACTCGGTGTTCCCAGGTGGTCTCCCTCCCAAGTACTGACCGAGCCCAATGCTGCTTAGCTTCGGTGATCGGACGAGAACCGGCGTATTCAGCATGGTATGGCCGATGGCGAGAGACTCAGCGTTTCAAGCGCTTATGTACCGTGTGCGGCCCCTCCCGGATGCAAGCCTTCGCACAGATACTTCCGTCGAGTGTGGCAACAGGCGCCGAGCGTGCAATTACGTGCCCTGGACTTTTCTCAGCCGTTCTGGCGATCGTAACGCACTGTGGCATGTACCGAAAGAGCAGCGGGAGCAAGCCTGTATTGTTGGCGCATGGACTGGGTAGGGAATGCGTGTCGACTATATCGATGAACGCTAATTGTGCGTTCATGCGCACTGTTATGCGCACACTGGGCCTCCGTGCTATCTCGGCGCGTTGCCGTATTTTAATCTGCACTGTACACGCCGACGCACACGTCAGAATGAGAGCCGGAAAGCCAAGCGGTCGCTTCCGTTTTGCCACAAGCACGCACGGAGTTTCGCGTCCGCACGTACGTGTACGCTGCCAGTGGGAATTTGTTATTTATAACAAAATCACGACACCTTCTAGAGTTGCTTGAGGCGTATTGGATCACTTATATAACTGTGAGGAAAAAAAAGGCGTTATAGAGACGAAAAAAATGCAAAAGAAGTGCCATCAGCACTCGGTGTTCCCAGGTGGTCTCTTTCCCAAGTACTGACCGAGCCCAATGCTGCTTAGCTTCGGTGATCGGACGAGAACCGGCGTATTCAGCATGGTATGGCCGATGGCGAGAGACTCAGCGTTTCAAGCGCTTATGTACTGTGTGCGGCCCCTCCCGGATGCAAACCTTCGCACAGATACTTCCGTCGAGTGTGGCAACAGGCGCCGAGCGAGCAATTACGTGCCCTGGGCTTTTATCAGCCGTTCTGGCGATCGTAACGCACTGTGGCATGCACCGAAAGAGCAACGGGAGCAAGCCTGTATTGTTGGCGCATCGGCTGGGTAGGGAATGCGTGTCGACTATATCGATGAACGCTAATTGTGCGTTCCTGCGCACTGTTATGCGCACACTGGGCCTCCGTGCTATCTCGGCGCGTTGCCGTATTTTAATCTGCACTGTACACGCCGACGCACACGTCAGAATGAGAGCCGGAAAGCCAAGCGGTCGCTTCCGTTTTGCCACAAGCACGCACGGAGTTTCGCGTCCGCACGTACGTGTACGCTGCCAGTGGGAATTTGTTATTTATAACAAAATCACGACACCTCCTAGAGTTCCTTGAGGCGTATTGGATCACTTATATAACTGTGAGGAAAAAAAAAGGCGTTATAGAGACGAAAAAAATGCAAAAGAAGTGCCATCAGCACTCGGTGTTCCCAGGTGGTCTCCCTCCCAAGTACTGACCGAGCCCAATGCTGCTTAGCTTCGGTGATCGGACGAGAACCGGCGTATTCAGCATGGTATGGCCGATGGCGAGAGACACAGCGTTTCAAGCGCTTATGTACTGTGTGCGGCCCCTCCCGGATGCAAACCTTCGCACAGATACTTCCGTCGAGTGTGGCAACAGGCGCCGAGCGAGCAATTACGTGCCCTGGGCTTTTATCAGCCGTTCTGGCGATCGTAACGCACTGTGGCATGCACCGAAAGAGCAACGGGAGCAAGCCTGTATTGTTGGCGCATCGGCTGGGTAGGGAATGCGTGTCGACTATATCGATGAACGCTAATTGTGCGTTCCTGCGCACTGTTATGCGCACACTGGGCCTCCGTGCTATCTCGGCGCGTTGCCGTATTTAATCTGCACTGTACACGCCGACGCAGACGTCAGAATGAGAGCCGGAAAGCCAAGCGGTCGCTTCCGTTTTGCCACGAGCACGCACGGAGAATCGCGTCCGCACGTACGTACACGCTGCCAGTGGGAATTTGTTATTTATAACAAAATCACGACACCTCCTAGAGTTGCTTGAGGCGTATTGGATCACTTATATAACTGTGAGGGAAAAAAAAGGCGTTATAGAGACGAAAAAAATGCAAAAGAAGTGCCATCAGCACTCGGTGTTCCCAGGTGGTCTCCCTCCCAAGTACTGACCGAGCCCAATGCTGCTTAGCTTCGGTGATCGGACGAGAACCGGCGTATTCAGCATGGTATGGCCGATGGCGAGAGACTCAGCGTTTCAAGCGCTTATGTACCGTGTGCGGCCCCTCCCGGATGCAAGCCTTCGCACAGATACTTCCGTCGAGTGTGGCAACAGGCGCCGAGCGAGCAATTACGTGCCCTGGGCTTTTATCAGCCGTTCTGGCGATCGTAACGCACTGTGGCATGCACCGAAAGAGCAACGGGAGCAAGCCTGTATTGTTGGCGCATCGGCTGGGTAGGGAATGCGTGTCGACTATATCGATGAACGCTAATTGTGCTTTCCTGCGCACTGTTATGCGCACACTGGGCCTCCGTACTATCTCGGCGCGTTGCCGTATTTTAATCTGCACTGTACACGCCGACGCAGACGTCAGAATGAGAGCCGGAAAGCCAAGCGGTCGCTTCCGTTTTGCCACAAGCACGCACGGAGTTTCGCGTCCGCACGTATGTAGACGCTGCCAGTGGGAATTTGTTATTTATAACAAAATCACGACACCTCCTAGAGTTGCTTGAGGCGTATTGGATCACTTATATAACTGTGAGGGAAAAAAAGGCGTTATAGAGACGAAAAAAATGCAAAAGAAGTGCCATCAGCACTCGGTGTTCCCAGGTGGTCTCCCTCCCAAGTACTGACCGAGCCCAATGCTGGTTATCTTCGGTGATCGGACGAGAACCGGCGTATTCAGCATGGTATGGCCGATGGCGAGAGACACAGCGTTTCAAGCGCTTATGTACTGTGTGCGGCCCCTCCCGGATGCAAACCTTCGCACAGATACTTCCGTCGAGTGTGGCAACAGGCGCCGAGCGAGCAATTACGTGCCCTGGGCTTTTATCAGCCGTTCTGGCGATCGTAACGCACTGTGGCATGCACCGAAAGAGCAACGGGAGCAAGCCTGTATTGTTGGCGCATCGGCTGGGTAGGGAATGCGTGTCGACTATATCGATGAACGCTAATTGTGCTTTCCTGCGCACTGTTATGCGCACACTGGGCCTCCGTACTATCTCGGCGCGTTGCCGTATTTTAATCTGCACTGTACACGCCGACGCAGACGTCAGAATGAGAGCCGGAAAGCCAAGCGGTCGCTTCCGTTTTGCCACGAGCACGCACGGAGAATCGCGTCCGCACGTACGTACACGCTGCCAGTGGGAATTTGTTATTTATAACAAAATCACGACACCTCCTAGAGTTGCTTGAGGCGTATTGGATCACTTATATAACTGTGAGGGAAAAAAAAAGGCGTTATAGAGACGAAAAAAATGCAAAAGAAGTGCCATCAGCACTCGGTGTTCCCAGGTGGTCTCCCTCCCAAGTACTGACCGAGCCCAATGCTGCTTAGCTTCGGTGATCGGACGAGAACCGGCGTATTCAGCATGGTATGGCCGATGGCGAGAGACTCAGCGTTTCAAGCGCTTATGTACCGTGTGCGGCCCCTCCCGGATGCAAGCCTTCGCACAGATACTTCCGTCGAGTGTGGCAACAGGCGCCGAGCGTGCAATTACGTGCCCTGGACTTTTCTCAGCCGTTCTGGCGATCGTAACGCACTGTGGCATGTACCGAAAGAGCAGCGGGAGCAAGCCTGTATTGTTGGCGCATGGACTGGGTAGGGAATGCGTGTCGACTATATCGATGAACGCTAATTGTGCGTTCATGCGCACTGTTATGCGCACACTGGGCCTCCGTGCTATCTCGGCGCGTTGCCGTATTTTAATCTGCACTGTACACGCCGACGCACACGTCAGAATGAGAGCCGGAAAGCCAAGCGGTCGCTTCCGTTTTGCCACAAGCACGCACGGAGTTTCGCGTCCGCACGTACGTGTACGCTGCCAGTGGGAATTTGTTATTTATAACAAAATCACGACACCTCCTAGAGTTCCTTGAGGCGTATTGGATCACTTATATAACTGTGAGGAAAAAAAAAGGCGTTATAGAGACGAAAAAAATGCAAAAGAAGTGCCATCAGCACTCGGTGTTCCCAGGTGGTCTCCCTCCCAAGTACTGACCGAGCCCAATGCTGCTTAGCTTCGGTGATCGGACGAGAACCGGCGTATTCAGCATGGTATGGCCGATGGCGAGAGACACAGCGTTTCAAGCGCTTATGTACTGTGTGCGGCCCCTCCCGGATGCAAACCTTCGCACAGATACTTCCGTCGAGTGTGGCAACAGGCGCCGAGCGAGCAATTACGTGCCCTGGGCTTTTATCAGCCGTTCTGGCGATCGTAACGCACTGTGGCATGCACCGAAAGAGCAACGGGAGCAAGCCTGTATTGTTGGCGCATCGGCTGGGTAGGGAATGCGTGTCGACTATATCGATGAACGCTAATTGTGCGTTCCTGCGCACTGTTATGCGCACACTGGGCCTCCGTGCTATCTCGGCGCGTTGCCGTATTTAATCTGCACTGTACACGCCGACGCAGACGTCAGAATGAGAGCCGGAAAGCCAAGCGGTCGCTTCCGTTTTGCCACGAGCACGCACGGAGAATCGCGTCCGCACGTACGTACACGCTGCCAGTGGGAATTTGTTATTTATAACAAAATCACGACACCTCCTAGAGTTGCTTGAGGCGTATTGGATCACTTATATATCTGTGAGGGAAAAAAAAGGCGTTATAGAGACGAAAAAAATGCAAAAGAAGTGCCATCAGCACTCGGTGTTCCCAGGTGGTCTCCCTCCCAAGTACTGACCGAGCCCAATGCTGCTTAGCTTCGGTGATCGGACGAGAACCGGCGTATTCAGCATGGTATGGCCGATGGCGAGAGACACAGCGTTTCAAGCGCTTATGTACTGTGTGCGGCCCCTCCCGGATGCAAACCTTCGCACAGATACTTCCGTCGAGTGTGGCAACAGGCGCCGAGCGAGCAATTACGTGCCCTGGGCTTTTATCAGCCGTTCTGGCGATCGTAACGCACTGTGGCATGCACCGAAAGAGCAACGGGAGCAAGCCTGTATTGTTGGCGCATCGGCTGGGTAGGGAATGCGTGTCGACTATATCGATGAACGCTAATTGTGCGTTCCTGCGCACTGTTATGCGCACACTGGGCCTCCGTGCTATCTCGGCGCGTTGCCGTATTTAATCTGCACTGTACACGCCGACGCAGACGTCAGAATGAGAGCCGGAAAGCCAAGCGGTCGCTTCCGTTTTGCCACGAGCACGCACGGAGAATCGCGTCCGCACGTACGTACACGCTGCCAGTGGGAATTTGTTATTTATAACAAAATCACGACACCTCCTAGAGTTGCTTGAGGCGTATTGGATCACTTATATAACTGTGAGGGAAAAAAAAGGCGTTATAGAGACGAAAAAAATGCAAAAGAAGTGCCATCAGCACTCGGTGTTCCCAGGTGGTCTCCCTCCCAAGTACTGACCGAGCCCAATGCTGCTTAGCTTCGGTGATCGGACGAGAACCGGCGTATTCAGCATGGTATGGCCGATGGCGAGAGACTCAGCGTTTCAAGCGCTTATGTACCGTGTGCGGCCCCTCCCGGATGCAAGCCTTCGCACAGATACTTCCGTCGAGTGTGGCAACAGGCGCCGAGCGAGCAATTACGTGCCCTGGGCTTTTATCAGCCGTTCTGGCGATCGTAACGCACTGTGGCATGCACCGAAAGAGCAACGGGAGCAAGCCTGTATTGTTGGCGCATCGGCTGGGTAGGGAATGCGTGTCGACTATATCGATGAACGCTAATTGTGCTTTCCTGCGCACTGTTATGCGCACACTGGGCCTCCGTACTATCTCGGCGCGTTGCCGTATTTTAATCTGCACTGTACACGCCGACGCAGACGTCAGAATGAGAGCCGGAAAGCCAAGCGGTCGCTTCCGTTTTGCCACAAGCACGCACGGAGTTTCGCGTCCGCACGTATGTAGACGCTGCCAGTGGGAATTTGTTATTTATAACAAAATCACGACACCTCCTAGAGTTGCTTGAGGCGTATTGGATCACTTATATAACTGTGAGGGAAAAAAAGGCGTTATAGAGACGAAAAAAATGCAAAAGAAGTGCCATCAGCACTCGGTGTTCCCAGGTGGTCTCCCTCCCAAGTACTGACCGAGCCCAATGCTGGTTATCTTCGGTGATCGGACGAGAACCGGCGTATTCAGCATGGTATGGCCGATGGCGAGAGACACAGCGTTTCAAGCGCTTATGTACTGTGTGCGGCCCCTCCCGGATGCAAACCTTCGCACAGATACTTCCGTCGAGTGTGGCAACAGGCGCCGAGCGAGCAATTACGTGCCCTGGGCTTTTATCAGCCGTTCTGGCGATCGTAACGCACTGTGGCATGCACCGAAAGAGCAACGGGAGCAAGCCTGTATTGTTGGCGCATCGGCTGGGTAGGGAATGCGTGTCGACTATATCGATGAACGCTAATTGTGCTTTCCTGCGCACTGTTATGCGCACACTGGGCCTCCGTACTATCTCGGCGCGTTGCCGTATTTTAATCTGCACTGTACACGCCGACGCAGACGTCAGAATGAGAGCCGGAAAGCCAAGCGGTCGCTTCCGTTTTGCCACGAGCACGCACGGAGAATCGCGTCCGCACGTACGTACACGCTGCCAGTGGGAATTTGTTATTTATAACAAAATCACGACACCTCCTAGAGTTGCTTGAGGCGTATTGGATCACTTATATAACTGTGAGGGAAAAAAAAAGGCGTTATAGAGACGAAAAAAATGCAAAAGAAGTGCCATCAGCACTCGGTGTTCCCAGGTGGTCTCCCTCCCAAGTACTGACCGAGCCCAATGCTGCTTAGCTTCGGTGATCGGACGAGAACCGGCGTATTCAGCATGGTATGGCCGATGGCGAGAGACTCAGCGTTTCAAGCGCTTATGTACCGTGTGCGGCCCCTCCCGGATGCAAGCCTTCGCACAGATACTTCCGTCGAGTGTGGCAACAGGCGCCGAGCGTGCAATTACGTGCCCTGGACTTTTCTCAGCCGTTCTGGCGATCGTAACGCACTGTGGCATGTACCGAAAGAGCAGCGGGAGCAAGCCTGTATTGTTGGCGCATGGACTGGGTAGGGAATGCGTGTCGACTATATCGATGAACGCTAATTGTGCGTTCATGCGCACTGTTATGCGCACACTGGGCCTCCGTGCTATCTCGGCGCGTTGCCGTATTTTAATCTGCACTGTACACGCCGACGCACACGTCAGAATGAGAGCCGGAAAGCCAAGCGGTCGCTTCCGTTTTGCCACAAGCACGCACGGAGTTTCGCGTCCGCACGTACGTGTACGCTGCCAGTGGGAATTTGTTATTTATAACAAAATCACGACACCTCCTAGAGTTCCTTGAGGCGTATTGGATCACTTATATAACTGTGAGGAAAAAAAAAGGCGTTATAGAGACGAAAAAAATGCAAAAGAAGTGCCATCAGCACTCGGTGTTCCCAGGTGGTCTCCCTCCCAAGTACTGACCGAGCCCAATGCTGCTTAGCTTCGGTGATCGGACGAGAACCGGCGTATTCAGCATGGTATGGCCGATGGCGAGAGACACAGCGTTTCAAGCGCTTATGTACTGTGTGCGGCCCCTCCCGGATGCAAACCTTCGCACAGATACTTCCGTCGAGTGTGGCAACAGGCGCCGAGCGAGCAATTACGTGCCCTGGGCTTTTATCAGCCGTTCTGGCGATCGTAACGCACTGTGGCATGCACCGAAAGAGCAACGGGAGCAAGCCTGTATTGTTGGCGCATCGGCTGGGTAGGGAATGCGTGTCGACTATATCGATGAACGCTAATTGTGCGTTCCTGCGCACTGTTATGCGCACACTGGGCCTCCGTGCTATCTCGGCGCGTTGCCGTATTTAATCTGCACTGTACACGCCGACGCAGACGTCAGAATGAGAGCCGGAAAGCCAAGCGGTCGCTTCCGTTTTGCCACGAGCACGCACGGAGAATCGCGTCCGCACGTACGTACACGCTGCCAGTGGGAATTTGTTATTTATAACAAAATCACGACACCTCCTAGAGTTGCTTGAGGCGTATTGGATCACTTATATATCTGTGAGGGAAAAAAAAGGCGTTATAGAGATGAAAAAAATGCAAAAGAAGTGCCATCAGCACTCGGTGTTCCCAGGTGGTCTCCCTCCCAAGTACTGACCGAGCCCAATGCTGCTTAGCTTCGGTGATCGGACGAGAACCGGCGTATTCAGCATGGTATGGCCGATGGCGAGAGACTCAGCGTTTCAAGCGCTTATGTACCGTGTGCGGCCCCTCCCGGATGCAAGCCTTCGCACAGATACTTCCGTCGAGTGTGGCAACAGGCGCCGAGCGAGCAATTACGTGCCCTGGGCTTTTATCAGCCGTTCTGGCGATCGTAACGCACTGTGGCATGCACCGAAAGAGCAACGGGAGCAAGCCTGTATTGTTGGCGCATCGGCTGGGTAGGGAATGCGTGTCGACTATATCGATGAACGCTAATTGTGCTTTCCTGCGCACTGTTATGCGCACACTGGGCCTCCGTACTATCTCGGCGCGTTGCCGTATTTTAATCTGCACTGTACACGCCGACGCAGACGTCAGAATGAGAGCCGGAAAGCCAAGCGGTCGCTTCCGTTTTGCCACAAGCACGCACGGAGTTTCGCGTCCGCACGTATGTAGACGCTGCCAGTGGGAATTTGTTATTTATAACAAAATCACGACACCTCCTAGAGTTGCTTGAGGCGTATTGGATCACTTATATAACTGTGAGGGAAAAAAAGGCGTTATAGAGACGAAAAAAATGCAAAAGAAGTGCCATCAGCACTCGGTGTTCCCAGGTGGTCTCCCTCCCAAGTACTGACCGAGCCCAATGCTGGTTAGCTTCGGTGATCGGACGAGAACCGGCGTATTCAGCATGGTATGGCCGATGGCGAGAGACACAGCGTTTCAAGCGCTTATGTACTGTGTGCGGCCCCTCCCGGATGCAAACCTTCGCACAGATACTTCCGTCGAGTGTGGCAACAGGCGCCGAGCGAGCAATTACGTGCCCTGGGCTTTTATCAGCCGTTCTGGCGATCGTAACGCACTGTGGCATGCACCGAAAGAGCAACGGGAGCAAGCCTGTATTGTTGGCGCATCGGCTGGGTAGGGAATGCGTGTCGACTATATCGATGAACGCTAATTGTGCTTTCCTGCGCACTGTTATGCGCACACTGGGCCTCCGTACTATCTCGGCGCGTTGCCGTATTTTAATCTGCACTGTACACGCCGACGCAGACGTCAGAATGAGAGCCGGAAAGCCAAGCGGTCGCTTCCGTTTTGCCACGAGCACGCACGGAGAATCGCGTCCGCACGTACGTACACGCTGCCAGTGGGAATTTGTTATTTATAACAAAATCACGACACCTCCTAGAGTTGCTTGAGGCGTATTGGATCACTTATATAACTGTGAGGGAAAAAAAAAGGCGTTATAGAGACGAAAAAAATGCAAAAGAAGTGCCATCAGCACTCGGTGTTCCCAGGTGGTCTCCCTCCCAAGTACTGACCGAGCCCAATGCTGCTTAGCTTCGGTGATCGGACGAGAACCGGCGTATTCAGCATGGTATGGCCGATGGCGAGAGACTCAGCGTTTCAAGCGCTTATGCACCGTGTGCGGCCCCTCCCGGATGCAAGCCTTCGCACAGATACTTCCGTCGAGTGTGGCAACAGGCGCCGAGCGTGCAATTACGTGCCCTGGACTTTTCTCAGCCGTTCTGGCGATCGTAACGCACTGTGGCATGTACCGAAAGAGCAGCGGGAGCAAGCCTGTATTGTTGGCGCATGGACTGGGTAGGGAATGCGTGTCGACTATATCGATGAACGCTAATTGTGCGTTCATGCGCACTGTTATGCGCACACTGGGCCTCCGTGCTATCTCGGCGCGTTGCCGTATTTTAATCTGCACTGTACACGCCGACGCACACGTCAGAATGAGAGCCGGAAAGCCAAGCGGTCGCTTCCGTTTTGCCACAAGCACGCACGGAGTTTCGCGTCCGCACGTACGTACACGCTGCCAGTGGGAATTTGTTATTTATAACAAAATCACGACACCTCCTAGAGTTGCTTGAGGCGTATTGGATCACTTATATAACTGTGAGGAAAAAAAAAGGCGTTATAGAGACGAAAAAAATGCAAAAGAAGTGCCATCAGCACTCGGTGTTCCCAGGTGGTCTCCCTCCCAAGTACTGACCGAGCCCAATGCTGCTTAGCTTCGGTGATCGGACGACAACCGGCGTATTCAGCATGGTATGGCCGATGGCGATAGACTCAGCGTTTCAAGCGCTTATGTACTGTGTGCGGCCCCTCCCGGATGCAAACCTTCGCACAGATACTTCCGTCGAGTGTGGCAACAGGCGCCGAGCGAGCAATTACGTGCCCTGGGCTTTTATCAGCCGTTCTGGCGATCGTAACGCACTGTGGCATGCACCGAAAGAGCAACGGGAGCAAGCCTGTATTGTTGGCGCATCGGCTGGGTAGGGAATGCGTGTCGACTATATCGATGAACGCTAATTGTGCGTTCCTGCGCACTGTTATGCGCACACTGGGCCTCCGTGCTATCTCGGCGCGTTGCCGTATTTTAATCTGCACTGTACACGCCGACGCACACGTCAGAATGAGAGCCGGAAAGCCAAGCGGTCGCTTCCGTTTTGCCACAAGCACGCACGGAGTTTCGCGTCCGCACGTACGTGTACGCTGCCAGTGGGAATTTGTTATTTATAACAAAATCACGACACCTCCTAGAGTTGCTTGAGGCGTATTGGATCACTTATATAACTGTGAGGAAAAAAAAAGGCGTTATAGAGACGAAAAAAATGCAAAAGAAGTGCCATCAGCACTCGGTGTTCCCAGGTGGTCTCCCTCCCAAGTACTGACCGAGCCCAATGCTGCTTAGCTTCGGTGATCGGACGAGAACCGGCGTATTCAGCATGGTATGGCCGATGGCGAGAGACACAGCGTTTCAAGCGCTTATGTACTGTGTGCGGCCCCTCCCGGATGCAAACCTTCGCACAGATACTTCCGTCGAGTGTGGCAACAGGCGCCGAGCGAGCAATTACGTGCCCTGGGCTTTTATCAGCCGTTCTGGCGATCGTAACGCACTGTGGCATGCACCGAAAGAGCAACGGGAGCAAGCCTGTATTGTTGGCGCATCGGCTGGGTAGGGAATGCGTGTCGACTATATCGATGAACGCTAATTGTGCTTTCCTGCGCACTGTTATGCGCACACTGGGCCTCCGTGCTATCTCGGCGCGTTGCCGTATTTAATCTGCACTGTACACGCCGACAGAGACGTCAGAATGAGAGCCGGAAAGCCAAGCGGTCGCTTCCGTTTTGCCACAAGCACGCACGGAGTTTCGCGTCCGCACGTACGTAGACGCTGCCAGTGGGAATTTGTTATTTATAACAAAATCACGACACCTCCTAGAGTTGCTTGAGGCGTATTGGATCACTTATATAACTGTGAGGGAAAAAAAAGGCGTTATAGAGACGAAAAAAATGCAAAAGAAGTGCCATCAGCACTCGGTGTTCCCAGGTGGTCTCCCTCCCAAGTACTGACCGAGCCCAATGCTGCTTAGCTTCGGTGATCGGACGAGAACCGGCGTATTCAACATGGTATGGCCGATGGCGAGAGACACAGCGTTTCAAGCGCTTATGTACTGTGTGCGGCCCCTCCCGGATGCAAACCTTCGCACAGATACTTCCGTCGAGTGTGGCAACAGGCGCCGAGCGAGCAATTACGTGCCCTGGGCTTTTATCAGCCGTTCTGGCGATCGTAACGCACTGTGGCATGCACCGAAAGAGCAACGGGAGCAAGCCTGTATTGTTGGCGCATCGGCTGGGTAGGGAATGCGTGTCGACTATATCGATGAACGCTAATTGTGCTTTCCTGCGCACTGTTATGCGCACACTGGGCCTCCGTACTATCTCGGCGCGTTGCCGTATTTTAATCTGCACTGTACACGCCGACGCAGACGTCAGAATGAGAGCCGGAAAGCCAAGCGGTCGCTTCCGTTTTGCCACGAGCACGCACGGAGAATCGCGTCCGCACGTACGTACACGCTGCCAGTGGGAATTTGTTATTTATAACAAAATCACGACACCTCCTAGAGTTGCTTGAGGCGTATTGGATCACTTATATAACTGTGAGGGAAAAAAAGGCGTTATAGAGACGAAAAAAATGCAAAAGAAGTGCCATCAGCACTCAGTGTTCCCAGGTGGTCTCCCTCCCAAGTACTGACCGAGCCCAATGCTGCTTAGCTTCGGTGATCGGACGAGAACCGGCGTATTCAGCATGGTATGGCCGATGGCGAGAGACTCAGCGTTTCAAGCGCTTATGTACCGTGTGCGGCCCCTCCCGGATGCAAGCCTTCGCACAGATACTTCCGTCGAGTGTGGCAACAGGCGCCGAGCGTGCAATTACGTGCCCTGGACTTTTCTCAGCCGTTCTGGCGATCGTAACGCACTGTGGCATGTACCGAAAGAGCAGCGGGAGCAAGCCTGTATTGTTGGCGCATGGACTGGGTAGGGAATGCGTGTCGACTATATCGATGAACGCTAATTGTGCGTTCATGCGCACTGTTATGCGCACACTGGGCCTCCGTGCTATCTCGGCGCGTTGCCGTATTTTAATCTGCACTGTACACGCCGACGCACACGTCAGAATGAGAGCCGGAAAGCCAAGCGGTCGCTTCCGTTTTGCCACAAGCACGCACGGAGTTTCGCGTCCGCACGTACGTGTACGCTGCCAGTGGGAATTTGTTATTTATAACAAAATCACGACACCTCCTAGAGTTGCTTGAGGCGTATTGGATCACTTATATAACTGTGAGGAAAAAAAAGGCGTTATAGAGACGAAAAAAATGCAAAAGAAGTGCCATCAGCACTCGGTGTTCCCAGGTGGTCTCCCTCCCAAGTACTGACCGAGCCCAATGCTGCTTAGCTTCGGTGATCGGACGAGAACCGGCGTATTCAGCATGGTATGGCCGATGGCGAGAGACTCAGCGTTTCAAGCGCTTATGTACTGTGTGCGGCCCCTCCCGGATGCAAACCTTCGCACAGATACTTCCGTCGAGTGTGGCAACAGGCGCCGAGCGAGCAATTACGTGCCCTGGGCTTTTATCAGCCGTTCTGGCGATCGTAACGCACTGTGGCATGCACCGAAAGAGCAACGGGAGCAAGCCTGTATTGTTGGCGCATGGACTGGGTAGGGAATGCGTGTCGACCATATCGATGAACGCTAATTGTGCGTTCATGCGCACTGTTATGCGCACACTGGGCCTCCGTGCTATCTCGGCGCGTTGCCGTATTTAATCTGCACTGTACACGCCGACGGAGACGTCAGAATGAGAGCCGGAAAGCCAAGCGGTCGCTTCCGTTTTGCCACAAGCACGCACGGAGTTTCGCGTCCGCACGTACGTACACGCTGCCAGTGGGAATTTGTTATTTATAACAAAATCACGACACCTCCTAGAGTTGCTTGAGGCGTATTGGATCACTTATATAACTGTGAGGGAAAAAAAGGCGTTATAGAGACGAAAAAAATGCAAAAGAAGTGCCATCAGCACTCGGTGTTCCCAGGTGGTCTCCCTCCCAAGTACTGACCGAGCCCTATGCTGCTTAGCTTCGGTGATCGGACGAGAACCGGCGTATTCAGCATGGTATGGCCGATGGCGAGAGACTCAGCGTTTCAAGCGCTTATGTACTGTGTGCGGCCCCTCCCGGATGCAAACCTTCGCACAGATACTTCCGTCGAGTGTGGCAACAGGCGCCGAGCGAGCAATTACGTGCCCTGGGCTTTTATCAGCCGTTCTGGCGATCGTAACGCACTGTGGCATGCACCGAAAGAGCAGCGGGAGCAAGCCTGTATTGTTGGCGCATCGGCTGGGTAGGGAATGCGTGTCGACTATATCGATGAACGCTAATTGTGCGTTCCTGCGCACTGTTATGCGCACACAGGGCCTCCGTGCTATCTCGGCGCGTTGCCGTATTTAATCTGCACTGTACACGCCGACAGAGACGTCAGAATGAGAGCCGGAAAGCCAAGCGGTCGCTTCCGTTTTGCCACAAGCACGCACGGAGTTTCGCGTCCGCACGTACGTAGACGCTGCCAGTGGGAATTTGTTATTTATAACAAAATCACGACACCTCCTAGAGTTGCTTGAGGCGGATTGGATCACTTATATAACTGTGAGGGAAAAAAAAGGCGTTATAGAGACGAAAAAAATGCAAAAGAAGTGCCATCAGCACTCGGTGTTCCCAGGTGGTCTCCCTCCCAAGTACTGACCGAGCCCAATGCTGGTTAGCTTCGGTGATCGGACGAGAACCGGCGTATTCAGCATGGTATGGCCGATGGCGAGAGACACAGCGTTTCAAGCGCTTATGTACTGTGTGCGGCCCCTCCCGGATGCAAACCTTCGCACAGATACTTCCGTCGAGTGTGGCAACAGGCGCCGAGCGAGCAATTACGTGCCCTGGGCTTTTATCAGCCGTTCTGGCGATCGTAACGCACTGTGGCATGCACCGAAAGAGCAACGGGAGCAAGCCTGTATTGTTGGCGCATCGGCTGGGTAGGGAATGCGTGTCGACTATATCGATGAACGCTAATTGTGCTTTCCTGCGCACTGTTATGCGCACACTGGGCCTCCGTACTATCTCGGCGCGTTGCCGTATTTTAATCTGCACTGTACACGCCGACGCAGACGTCAGAATGAGAGCCGGAAAGCCAAGCGGTCGCTTCCGTTTTGCCACGACCACGCACGGAGAATCGCGTCCGCACGTACGTATACGCTGCCAGTGGGAATTTGTTATTTATAACAAAATCACGACACCTCCTAGAGTTGCTTGTGGCGTATTGGATCACTTATATAACTGTGAGGAAAAAAAAGGCGTTATAGAGACGAAAAAAAATGCAAAAGAAGTGCCATCAGCACTCGGTGTTCCCAGGTGGTCTCCCTCCAAAGTACTGACCGAGCCCAATGCTGCTTAGCTTCGGTGATCGGACGAGAACCGGCGTATTCAGCATGGTATGGCCGATGGCGAGAGACACAGCGTTTCAAGCGCTTATGTACCGTGTGCGGCCCCTCCCGGATGCAAACCTTCGCACAGATACTTCCGTCGAGTGTGGCAACAGGCGCCGAGCGAGCAATTACGTGCCCTGGGCTTTTATCAGCCGTTCTGGCGATCGTAACGCACTGTGGCATGCACCGAAAGAGCAACGGGAGCAAGCCTGTATTGTTGGCGCATCGGCTGGGTAGGGAATGCGTGTCGACTATATCGATGAACGCTAATTGTGCTTTCCTGCGCACTGTTATGCGCACACTGGGCCTCCGTACTATCTCGGCGCGTTGCCGTATTTTAATCTGCACTGTACACGCCGACGCAGACGTCAGAATGAGAGCCGGAAAGCCAAGCGGTCGCTTCCGTTTTGCCACGAGCACGCACGGAGAATCGCGTCCGCACGTACGTACACGCTGCCAGTGGGAATTTGTTATTTATAACAAAATCACGACACCTCCTAGAGTTGCTTGAGGCGTATTGGATCATTTATATAACTGTGAGGGAAAAAAAAGGCGTTATAGAGACGAAAAAAATGCAAAAGAAGTGCCATCAGCACTCGGTGTTCCCAGGTGGTCTCCCTCCCAAGTACTGACCGAGCCCAATGCTGCTTAGCTTCGGTGATCGGACGAGAACCGGCGTATTCAGCATGGTATGGCCGATGGCGAGAGACTCAGCGTTTCAAGCGCTTATGTACCGTGTGCGGCCCCTCCCGGATGCAAGCCTTCGCACAGATACTTCCGTCGAGTGTGGCAACAGGCGCCGAGCGTGCAATTACGTGCCCTGGACTTTTCTCAGCCGTTCTGGCGATCGTAACGCACTGTGGCATGTACCGAAAGAGCAGCGGGAGCAAGCCTGTATTGTTGGCGCATGGACTGGGTAGGGAATGCGTGTCGACTATATCGATGAACGCTAATTGTGCGTTCATGCGCACTGTTATGCGCACACTGGGCCTCCGTGCTATCTCGGCGCGTTGCCGTATTTTAATCTGCACTGTACACGCCGACGCACACGTCAGAATGAGAGCCGGAAAGCCAAGCGGTCGCTTCCGTTTTGCCACAAGCACGCACGGAGTTTCGCGTCCGCACGTACGTGTACGCTGCCAGTGGGAATTTGTTATTTATAACAAAATCACGACACCTCCTAGAGTTGCTTGAGGCGTATTGGATCACTTATATAACTGTGAGGAAAAAAAAGGCGTTATAGAGACGAAAAAAATGCAAAAGAAGTGCCATCAGCACTCGGTGTTCCCAGGTGGTCTCCCTCCCAAGTACTGACCGAGCCCAATGCTGCTTAGCTTCGGTGATCGGACGAGAACCGGCGTATTCAGCATGGTATGGCCGATGGCGAGAGACTCAGCGTTTCAAGCGCTTATGTACTGTGTGCGGCCCCTCCCGGATGCAAACCTTCGCACAGATACTTCCGTCGAGTGTGGCAACAGGCGCCGAGCGAGCAATTACGTGCCCTGGGCTTTTATCAGCCGTTCTGGCGATCGTAACGCACTGTGGCATGCACCGAAAGAGCAACGGGAGCAAGCCTGTATTGTTGGCGCATGGACTGGGTAGGGAATGCGTGTCGACCATATCGATGAACGCTAATTGTGCGTTCATGCGCACTGTTATGCGCACACTGGGCCTCCGTGCTATCTCGGCGCGTTGCCGTATTTAATCTGCACTGTACACGCCGACGGAGACGTCAGAATGAGAGCCGGAAAGCCAAGCGGTCGCTTCCGTTTTGCCACAAGCACGCACGGAGTTTCGCGTCCGCACGTACGTACACGCTGCCAGTGGGAATTTGTTATTTATAACAAAATCACGACACCTCCTAGAGTTGCTTGAGGCGTATTGGATCACTTATATAACTGTGAGGGAAAAAAAAGGCGTTATAGAGACGAAAAAAATGCAAAAGAAGTTCCATCAGCACTCGGTGTTCCCAGGTGGTCTCCCTCCCAAGTACTGACCGAGCCCAATGCTGCTTAGCTTCGGTGATCGGACGAGAACCGGCGTATTCAGCATGGTATGGCCGATGGCGAGAGACTCAGCGTTTCAAGCGCTTATGTACTGTGTGCGGCCCCTCCCGGATGCAAACCTTCGCACAGATACTTCCGTCGAGTGTGGCAACAGGCGCCGAGCGAGCAATTACGTGCCCTGGGCTTTTATCAGCCGTTCTGGCGATCGTAACGCACTGTGGCATGCACCGAAAGAGCAACGGGAGCAAGCCTGTATTGTTGGCGCATCGGCTGGGTAGGGAATGCGTGTCGACTATATCGATGAACGCTAATTGTGCGTTCCTGCGCACTGTTATGCGCACACTGGGCCTCCGTGCTATCTCGGCGCGTTGCCGTATTTTAATCTGCACTGTACACGCCGACGCACACGTCAGAATGAGAGCCGGAAAGCCAAGCGGTCGCTTCCGTTTTGCCACAAGCACGCACGGAGTTTCGCGTCCGCACGTACGTGTACGCTGCCAGTGGGAATTTGTTATTTTTAACAAAATCACGACACCTCCTAGAGTTGCTTGAGGCGTATTGGATCACTTATATAACTGTGAGGAAAAAAAAAGGCGTTATAGAGACGAAAAAAATGCAAAAGAAGTGCCATCAGCACTCGGTGTTCCCAGGTGGTCTCCCTCCCAAGTACTGACCGAGCCCAATGCTGGTTAGCTTCGGTGATCGGACGAGAACCGGCGTATTCAGCATGGTATGGCCGATGGCGAGAGACACAGCGTTTCAAGCGCTTATGTACTGTGTGCGGCCCCTCCCGGATGCAAACCTTCGCACAGATACTTCCGTCGAGTGTGGCAACAGGCGCCGAGCGAGCAATTACGTGCCCTGGGCTTTTATCAGCCGTTCTGGCGATCGTAACGCACTGTGGCATGCACCGAAAGAGCAACGGGAGCAAGCCTGTATTGTTGGCGCATCGGCTGGGTAGGGAATGCGTGTCGACTCTATCGATGAACGCTGATTGTGCGTTCCTGCGCACTGTTATGCGCACACTGGGCCTCCGTGCTATCTCGGCGCGTTGCCGTATTTTAATCTGCACTGTACACGCCGACGCACACGTCAGAATGAGAGCCGGAAAGCCAAGCGGTCGCTTCCGTTTTGCCACAAGCACGCACGGAGAATCGCGTCCGCACGTACGTATACGCTGCCAGTAGGAATTTGTTATTTATAACAAAATCACGACACCTCCTAGAGTTGCTTGTGGCGTATTGGATCACTTATATACCTGTGAGGAAAAAAAAGGCGTTATAGAGACGAAAAAAATGCAAAAGAAGTGCCATCAGCACTCGGTGTTCCCAGGTGGTCTCCCTCCCAAGTACTGACCGAGCCCAATGCTGCTTAGCTTCGGTGATCGGACGAGAACCGGCGTATTCAGCATGGTATGGCCGATGGCGAGAGACACAGCGTTTCAAGCGCTTATGTACCGTGTGCGGCCCCTCCCGGATGCAAACCTTCGCACAGATACTTCCGTCGAGTGTGGCAACAGGCGCCGAGCGAGCAATTACGTGCCCTGGACTTTTCTCAGCCGTTCTGGCGATAGTAACGCACTGTGGCATGCACCGAAAGAACAGCGGGAGCAAGCCTGTATTGTTGGCGCATGGACTGGGTAGGGAATGCGTGTCGACTATATCGATGAACGCTAATTGTGCGTTCATGCGCACTGTTATGCGCACACTGGGCCTCCGTGCTATCTCGGCGCGTTGCCGTATTTAATCTGCACTGTACACGCCGACGGAGACGTCAGAATGAGAGCCGGAAAGCCAAGCGGTCGCTTCCGTTTTGCCACAAGCACGCACGGAGTTTCGCGTCCGCACGTACGTACACGCTGCCAGTGGGAATTTGTTATTTATAACAAAATCACGACACCTCCTAGAGTTGCTTGAGGCGTATTGGATCACTTATATAACTGTGAGGGAAAAAAAAGGCGTTATAGAGACGAAAAAAATGCAAAAGAAGTGCCATCAGCACTCGGTGTTCCCAGGTGGTCTCCCTCCCAAGTACTGACCGAGCCCAATGCTGCTTAGCTTCGGTGATCGGACGAGAACCGGCGTATTCAGCATGGTATGGCCGATGGCGAGAGACAGCGTTTCAAGCGCTTATGTACTGTGTGCGGCCCCTCCCGGATGCAAACCTTCGCACAGATACTTCCGTCGAGTGTGGCAACAGGCGCCGAGCGAGCAATTACGTGCCCTGGGCTTTTATCAGCCGTTCTGGCGATCGTAACGCACTGTGGCATGCACCGAAAGAGCAACGGGAGCAAGCCTGTATTGTTGGCGCATCGGCTGGGTAGGGAATGCGTGTCGACTATATCGATGAACGCTAATTGTGCGTTCCTGCGCACTGTTATGCGCACACTGGGCCTCCGTGCTATCTCGGCGCGTTGCCGTATTTTAATCTGCACTGTACACGCCGACGGAGACGTCAGAATGAGAGCCGGAAATCCAAGCGGTCGCTTCCGTTTTGCCACAAGCACGCACGGAGTTTCGCGTCCGCACGTACGTGTACGCTGCCAGTGGGAATTTGTTATTTATAACAAAATCACGACACCTCCTAGAGTTGCTTGAGGCGTATTGGATCACTTATATAACTGTGAGGAAAAAAAAAGGCGTTATAGAGACGAAAAAAATGCAAAAGAAGTGCCATCAGCACTCGGTGTTCCCAGGTGGTCTCCCTCCCAAGTACTGACCGAGCCCAATGCTGCTTAGCTTCGGTGATCGGACGAGAACCGGCGTATTCAGCATGGTATGGCCGATGGCGAGAAACACAGCGTTTCAAGCGCTTATGTACCGTGTGCGGCCCCTCCCGGATGCAAGCCTTCGCACAGATACTTCCGTCGAGTGTGGCAACAGGCGCCGAGCGTGCAATTACGTGCCCTGGACTTTTCTCAGCCGTTCTGGCGATCGTAACGCACTGTGGCATGTACCGAAAGAGCAGCGGGAGCAAGCCTGTATTGTTGGCGCATGGACTGGGTAGGGAATGCGTGTCGACTATATCGATGAACGCTAATTGTGCGTTCATGCGCACTGTTATGCGCACACTGGGCCTCCGTGCTATCTCGGCGCGTTGCCGTATTTTAATCTGCACTGTACACGCCGACGGAGACGTCAGAATGAGAGCCGGAAAGCCAAGCGGTCGCTTCCGTTTTGCCACAAGCACGCACGGAGTTTCGCGTCCGCACGTACGTACACGCTGCCAGTGGGAATTTGTTATTTATAACAAAATCACGACACCTCCTAGAGTTGCTTGAGGCGTATTGGATCACTTATATAACTGTGAGGGAAAAAAAAGGCGTTATAGAGACGAAAAAAATGCAAAAGAAGTGCCATCAGCACTCGGTGTTCCCAGGTGGTCTCCCTCCCAAGTACTGACCGAGCCCAATGCTGCTTAGCTTCGGTGATCGGACGAGAACCGGCGTATTCAGCATGGTATGGCCGATGGCGAGAGACTCAGCGTTTCAAGCGCTTATGTACTGTGTGCGGCCCCTCCCGGATGCAAACCTTCGCACAGATACTTCCGTCGAGTGTGGCAACAGGCGCCGAGCGAGCAATTACGTGCCCTGGGCTTTTATCAGCCGTTCTGGCGATCGTAACGCACTGTGGCATGCACCGAAAGAGCAACGGGAGCAAGCCTGTATTGTTGGCGCATCGGCTGGGTAGGGAATGCGTGTCGACTATATCGATGAACGCTAATTGTGCGTTCCTGCGCACTGTTATGCGCACACTGGGCCTCCGTGCTATCTCGGCGCGTTGCCGTATTTTAATCTGCACTGTACACGCCGACGCACACGTCAGAATGAGAGCCGGAAAGCCAAGCGGTCGCTTCCGTTTTGCCACAAGCACGCACGGAGTTTCGCGTCCGCACGTACGTGTACGCTGCCAGTGGGAATTTGTTATTTATAACAAAATCACGACACCTCCTAGAGTTGCTTGAGGCGTATTGGATCACTTATATAACTGTGAGGAAAAAAAAAGGCGTTATAGAGACGAAAAAAATGCAAAAGAAGTGCCATCAGCACTCGGTGTTCCCAGGTGGTCTCCCTCCCAAGTACTGACCGAGCCCAATGCTGCTTAGCTTCGGTGATCGGACGAGAACCGGCGTATTCAGCATGGTATGGCCGATGGCGAGAGACACAGCGTTTCAAGCGCTTATGTACCGTGTGCGGCCCCTCCCGGATGCAAACCTTCGCACAGATACTTCCGTCGAGTGTGGCAACAGGCGCCGAGCGAGCAATTACGTGCCCTGGACTTTTCTCAGCCGTTCTGGCGATAGTAACGCACTGTGGCATGCACCGAAAGAACAGCGGGAGCAAGCCTGTATTGTTGGCGCATGGACTGGGTAGGGAATGCGTGTCGACTATATCGATGAACGCTAATTGTGCGTTCATGCGCACTGTTATGCGCACACTGGGCCTCCGTGCTATCTCGGCGCGTTGCCGTATTTAATCTGCACTGTACACGCCGACGGAGACGTCAGAATGAGAGCCGGAAAGCCAAGCGGTCGCTTCCGTTTTGCCACAAGCACGCACGGAGTTTCGCGTCCGCACGTACGTACACGCTGCCAGTGGGAATTTGTTATTTATAACAAAATCACGACACCTCCTAGAGTTGCTTGAGGCGTATTGGATCACTTATATAACTGTGAGGGAAAAAAAAGGCGTTATAGAGACGAAAAAAATGCAAAAGAAGTGCCATCAGCACTCGGTGTTCCCAGGTGGTCTCCCTCCCAAGTACTGACCGAGCCCAATGCTGCTTAGCTTCGGTGATCGGACGAGAACCGGCGTATTCAGCATGGTATGGCCGATGGCGAGAGACAGCGTTTCAAGCGCTTATGTACTGTGTGCGGCCCCTCCCGGATGCAAACCTTCGCACAGATACTTCCGTCGAGTGTGGCAACAGGCGCCGAGCGAGCAATTACGTGCCCTGGGCTTTTATCAGCCGTTCTGGCGATCGTAACGCACTGTGGCATGCACCGAAAGAGCAACGGGAGCAAGCCTGTATTGTTGGCGCATCGGCTGGGTAGGGAATGCGTGTCGACTATATCGATGAACGCTAATTGTGCGTTCCTGCGCACTGTTATGCGCACACTGGGCCTCCGTGCTATCTCGGCGCGTTGCCGTATTTTAATCTGCACTGTACACGCCGACGGAGACGTCAGAATGAGAGCCGGAAAGCCAAGCGGTCGCTTCCGTTTTGCCACAAGCACGCACGGAGTTTCGCGTCCGCACGTACGTGTACGCTGCCAGTGGGAATTTGTTATTTATAACAAAATCACGACACCTCCTAGAGTTGCTTGAGGCGTATTGGATCACTTATATAACTGTGAGGAAAAAAAAAGGCGTTATAGAGACGAAAAAAATGCAAAAGAAGTGCCATCAGCACTCGGTGTTCCCAGGTGGTCTCCCTCCCAAGTACTGACCGAGCCCAATGCTGCTTAGCTTCGGTGATCGGACGAGAACCGGCGTATTCAGCATGGTATGGCCGATGGCGAGAAACACAGCGTTTCAAGCGCTTATGTACCGTGTGCGGCCCCTCCCGGATGCAAGCCTTCGCACAGATACTTCCGTCGAGTGTGGCAACAGGCGCCGAGCGTGCAATTACGTGCCCTGGACTTTTCTCAGCCGTTCTGGCGATCGTAACGCACTGTGGCATGTACCGAAAGAGCAGCGGGAGCAAGCCTGTATTGTTGGCGCATGGACTGGGTAGGGAATGCGTGTCGACTATATCGATGAACGCTAATTGTGCGTTCATGCGCACTGTTATGCGCACACTGGGCCTCCGTGCTATCTCGGCGCGTTGCCGTATTTTAATCTGCACTGTACACGCCGACGGAGACGTCAGAATGAGAGCCGGAAAGCCAAGCGGTCGCTTCCGTTTTGCCACAAGCACGCACGGAGTTTCGCGTCCGCACGTACGTACACGCTGCCAGTGGGAATTTGTTATTTATAACAAAATCACGACACCTCCTAGAGTTGCTTGAGGCGTATTGGATCACTTATATAACTGTGAGGGAAAAAAAAGGCGTTATAGAGACGAAAAAAATGCAAAAGAAGTGCCATCAGCACTCGGTGTTCCCAGGTGGTCTCCCTCCCAAGTACTGACCGAGCCCAATGCTGCTTAGCTTCGGTGATCGGACGAGAACCGGCGTATTCAGCATGGTATGGCCGATGGCGAGAGACTCAGCGTTTCAAGCGCTTATGTACTGTGTGCGGCCCCTCCCGGATGCAAACCTTCGCACAGATACTTCCGTCGAGTGTGGCAACAGGCGCCGAGCGAGCAATTACGTGCCCTGGGCTTTTATCAGCCGTTCTGGCGATCGTAACGCACTGTGGCATGCACCGAAAGAGCAACGGGAGCAAGCCTGTATTGTTGGCGCATCGGCTGGGTAGGGAATGCGTGTCGACTATATCGATGAACGCTAATTGTGCTTTCCTGCGCACTGTTATGCGCACACTGGGCCTCCGTGCTATCTCGGCGCGTTGCCGTATTTAATCTGCACTGTACACGCCGACAGAGACGTCAGAATGAGAGCCGGAAAGCCAAGCGGTCGCTTCCGTTTTGCCACAAGCACGCACGGAGTTTCGCGTCCGCACGTACGTAGACGCTGCCAGTGGGAATTTGTTATTTATCACAAAATCACGACACCTCCTAGAGTTGCTTGAGGCGTATTGGATCACTTATATAACTGTGAGGAAAAAAAAAGGCGTTATAGAGACGAAAACAATGCAAAAGAAGTGCCATCAGCACTCGGTGTTCCCAGGTGGTCTCCCTCCCAAGTACTGACCGAGCCCAATGCTGCTTAGCTTCGGTGATCGGACGAGAACCGGCGTATTCAGCATGGTATGGCCGATGGCGAGAGACACAGCGTTTCAAGCGCTTATGTACTGTGTGCGGCCCCTCCCGGATGCAAACCTTCGCACAGATACTTCCGTCGAGTGTGGCAACAGGCGCCGAGCGAGCAATTACGTGCCCTGGGCTTTTATCAGCCGTTCTGGCGATCGTAACGCACTGTGGCATGCACCGAAAGAGCAACGGGAGCAAGCCTGTATTGTTGGCGCATCGGCTGGGTAGGGAATGCGTGTCGACTATATCGATGAACGCTAATTGTGCTTTCCTGCGCACTGTTATGCGCACACTGGGCCTCCGTACTATCTCGGCGCGTTGCCGTATTTTAATCTGCACTGTACACGCCGACGCAGACGTCAGAATGAGAGCCGGAAAGCCAAGCGGTCGCTTCCGTTTTGCCACGAGCACGCACGGAGAATCGCGTCCGCACGTACGTACACGCTGCCAGTGGGAATTTGTTATTTATAACAAAATCACGACACCTCCTAGAGTTGCTTGAGGCGTATTGGATCACTTATATAACTGTGAGGGAAAAAAAAGGCGTTATAGAGACGAAAAAAATGCAAAAGAAGTGCCATCAGCACTCAGTGTTCCCAGGTGGTCTCCCTCCCAAGTACTGACCGAGCCCAATGCTGCTTAGCTTCGGTGATCGGACGAGAACCGGCGTATTCAGCATGGTATGGCCGATGGCGAGAGACTCAGCGTTTCAAGCGCTTATGTACCGTGTGCGGCCCCTCCCGGATGCAAGCCTTCGCACAGATACTTCCGTCGAGTGTGGCAACAGGCGCCGAGCGTGCAATTACGTGCCCTGGACTTTTCTCAGCCGTTCTGGCGATCGTAACGCACTGTGGCATGTACCGAAAGAGCAGCGGGAGCAAGCCTGTATTGTTGGCGCATGGACTGGGTAGGGAATGCGTGTCGACTATATCGATGAACGCTAATTGTGCGTTCATGCGCACTGTTATGCGCACACTGGGCCTCCGTGCTATCTCGGCGCGTTGCCGTATTTTAATCTGCACTGTACACGCCGACGCACACGTCAGAATGAGAGCCGGAAAGCCAAGCGGTCGCTTCCGTTTTGCCACAAGCACGCACGGAGTTTCGCGTCCGCACGTACGTGTACGCTGCCAGTGGGAATTTGTTATTTATAACAAAATCACGACACCTCCTAGAGTTGCTTGAGGCGTATTGGATCACTTATATAACTGTGAGGAAAAAAAAAGGCGTTATAGAGACGAAAAAAATGCAAAAGAAGTGCCATCAGCACTCGGTGTTCCCAGGTGGTCTCCCTCCCAAGTACTGACCGAGCCCAATGCTGCTTAGCTTCGGTGATCGGACGAGAACCGGCGTATTCAGCATGGTATGGCCGATGGCGAGAGACTCAGCGTTTCAAGCGCTTATGTACCGTGTGCGGCCCCTCCCGGATGCAAGCCTTCGCACAGATACTTCCGTCGAGTGTGGCAACAGGCGCCGAGCGTGCAATTACGTGCCCTGGACTTTTCTCAGCCGTTCTGGCGATCGTAACGCACTGTGGCATGTACCGAAAGAGCAGCGGGAGCAAGCCTGTATTGTTGGCGCATGGACTGGGTAGGGAATGCGTGTCGACTATATCGATGAACGCTAATTGTGCGTTCATGCGCACTGTTATGCGCACACTGGGCCTCCGTGCTATCTCGGCGCGTTGCCGTATTTTAATCTGCACTGTACACGCCGACGCACACGTCAGAATGAGAGCCGGAAAGCCAAGCGGTCGCTTCCGTTTTGCCACAAGCACGCACGGAGTTTCGCGTCCGCACGTACGTGTACGCTGCCAGTGGGAATTTGTTATTTATAACAAAATCACGACACCTCCTAGAGTTGCTTGAGGCGTATTGGATCACTTATATAACTGTGAGGAAAAAAAAGGCGTTATAGAGACGAAAAAAATGCAAAAGAAGTGCCATCAGCACTCGGTGTTCCCAGGTGGTCTCCCTCCCAAGTACTGACCGAGCCCAATGCTGCTTAGCTTCGGTGATCGGACGAGAACCGGCGTATTCAGCATGGTATGGCCGATGGCGAGAGACTCAGCGTTTCAAGCGCTTATGTACTGTGTGCGGCCCCTCCCGGATGCAAACCTTCGCACAGATACTTCCGTCGAGTGTGGCAACAGGCGCCGAGCGAGCAATTACGTGCCCTGGGCTTTTATCAGCCGTTCTGGCGATCGTAACGCACTGTGGCATGCACCGAAAGAGCAACGGGAGCAAGCCTGTATTGTTGGCGCATGGACTGGGTAGGGAATGCGTGTCGACCATATCGATGAACGCTAATTGTGCGTTCATGCGCACTGTTATGCGCACACTGGGCCTCCGTGCTATCTCGGCGCGTTGCCGTATTTAATCTGCACTGTACACGCCGACGGAGACGTCAGAATGAGAGCCGGAAAGCCAAGCGGTCGCTTCCGTTTTGCCACAAGCACGCACGGAGTTTCGCGTCCGCACGTACGTACACGCTGCCAGTGGGAATTTGTTATTTATAACAAAATCACGACACCTCCTAGAGTTGCTTGAGGCGTATTGGATCACTTATATAACTGTGAGGGAAAAAAAAGGCGTTATAGAGACGAAAAAAATGCAAAAGAAGTGCCATCAGCACTCGGTGTTCCCAGGTGGTCTCCCTCCCAAGTACTGACCGAGCCCAATGCTGCTTAGCTTCGGTGATCGGACGAGAACCGGCGTATTCAGCATGGTATGGCCGATGGCGAGAGACTCAGCGTTTCAAGCGCTTATGTACTGTGTGCGGCCCCTCCCGGATGCAAACCTTCGCACAGATACTTCCGTCGAGTGTGGCAACAGGCGCCGAGCGAGCAATTACGTGCCCTGGGCTTTTATCAGCCGTTCTGGCGATCGTAACGCACTGTGGCATGCACCGAAAGAGCAACGGGAGCAAGCCTGTATTGTTGGCGCATCGGCTGGGTAGGGAATGCGTGTCGACTATATCGATGAACGCTAATTGTGCGTTCCTGCGCACTGTTATGCGCACACTGGGCCTCCGTGCTATCTCGGCGCGTTGCCGTATTTAATCTGCACTGTACACGCCGACAGAGACGTCAGAATGAGAGCCGGAAAGCCAAGCGGTCGCTTCCGTTTTGCCACAAGCACGCACGGAGTTTCGCGTCCGCACGTACGTAGACGCTGCCAGTGGGAATTTGTTATTTATAACAAAATCACGACACCTCCTAGAGTTGCTTGAGGCGTATTGGATCACTTATATAACTGTGAGGGAAAAAAAAGGCGTTATAGAGACGAAAAAAATGCAAAAGAAGTGCCATCAGCACTCGGTGTTCCCAGGTGGTCTCCCTCCCAAGTACTGACCGAGCCCAATGCTGCTTAGCTTCGGTGATCGGACGAGAACCGGCGTATTCAGCATGGTATGGCCGATGGCGAGAGACTCAGCGTTTCAAGCGCTTATGTACTGTGTGCGGCCCCTCCCGGATGCACACCTTCGCACAGATACTTCCGTCGAGTGTGGCAACAGGCGCCGAGCGAGCAATTACGTGCCCTGGGCTTTTATCAGCCGTTCTGGCGATCGTAACGCACTGTGGCATGCACCGAAAGAGCAACGGGAGCAAGCCTGTATTGTTGGCGCATCGGCTGGGTAGGGAATGCGTGTCGACTATATAGATGAACGCTGATTGTGCGTTCCTGCGCACTGTTATGCGCACACTGGGCCTCCGTGCTATCTCGGCGCGTTGCCGTATTTTAATCTGCACTGTACACGCCGACGCACACGTCAGAATGAGAGCCGGAAAGCCAAGCGGTCGCTTCCGTTTTGCCACAAGCACGCACGGAGAATCGCGTCCGCACGTACGTATACGCTGCCAGTAGGAATTTGTTATTTATAACAAAATCACGACACCTCCTAGAGTTGCTTGTGGCGTATTGGATCACTTATATACCTGTGAGGAAAAAAAAGGCGTTATAGAGACGAAAAAAATGCAAAAGAAGTGCCATCAGCACTCGGTGTTCCCAGGTGGTCTCCCTCCCAAGTACTGACCGAGCCCAATGCTGCTTAGCTTCGGTGATCGGACGAGAACCGGCGTATTCAGCATGGTATGGCCGATGGCGAGAGACACAGCGTTTCAAGCGCTTATGTACCGTGTGCGGCCCCTCCCGGATGCAAACCTTCGCACAGATACTTCCGTCGAGTGTGGCAACAGGCGCCGAGCGAGCAATTACGTGCCCTGGACTTTTCTCAGCCGTTCTGGCGATAGTAACGCACTGTGGCATGCACCGAAAGAACAGCGGGAGCAAGCCTGTATTGTTGGCGCATGGACTGGGTAGGGAATGCGTGTCGACTATATCGATGAACGCTAATTGTGCGTTCATGCGCACTGTTATGCGCACACTGGGCCTCCGTGCTATCTCGGCGCGTTGCCGTATTTAATCTGCACTGTACACGCCGACGGAGACGTCAGAATGAGAGCCGGAAAGCCAAGCGGTCGCTTCCGTTTTGCCACAAGCACGCACGGAGTTTCGCTTCCGCACGTACGTGTACGCTGCCAGTGGGAATTTGTTATTTATAACAAAATCACGACACCTCCTAGAGTTGCTTGAGGCGTATTGGATCACTTATATAACTGTGAGGAAAAAAAAGGCGTTATAGAGACGAAAAAAATGCAAAAGAAGTGCCATCAGCACTCGGTGTTCCCAGGTGGTCTCCCTCCCAAGTACTGACCGAGCCCAATGCTGCTTAGCTTCGGTGATCGGACGTGAACCGGCGTATTCAGCATGGTATGGCCGATGGCGAGAGACTCAGCGTTTCAAGCGCTTATGTACTGTGTGCGGCCCCTCCCGGATGCAAACCTTCG
The DNA here is from genome assembly GCF_052857255.1 of Amblyomma americanum. Lineage (NCBI taxonomy): Eukaryota > Metazoa > Arthropoda > Arachnida > Ixodida > Ixodidae > Amblyomma > Amblyomma americanum. The sequence goes on from NC_135500.1 coordinate 98,244,989, forward strand.
CACAGATACTTCCGTCGAGTGTGGCAACAGGCGCCGAGCGAGCAATTACGTGCCCTGGGCTTTTATCAGCCGTTCTGGCGATCGTAACGCACTGTGGCATGCACCGAAAGAGCAACGGGAGCAAGCCTGTATTGTTGGCGCATGGACTGGGTAGGGAATGCGTGTCGACCATATCGATGAACGCTAATTGTGCGTTCATGCGCACTGTTATGCGCACACTGGGCCTCCGTGCTATCTCGGCGCGTTGCCGTATTTAATCTGCACTGTACACGCCGACGGAGACGTCAGAATGAGAGCCGGAAAGCCAAGCGGTCGCTTCCGTTTTGCCACAAGCACGCACGGAGTTTCGCGTCCGCACGTACGTACACGCTGCCAGTGGGAATTTGTTATTTATAACAAAATCACGACACCTCCTAGAGTTGCTTGAGGCGTATTGGATCACTTATATAACTGTGAGGGAAAAAAAAGGCGTTATAGAGACGAAAAAAATGCAAAAGAAGTGCCATCAGCACTCGGTGTTCCCAGGTGGTCTCCCTCCCAAGTACTGACCGAGCCCAATGCTGCTTAGCTTCGGTGATCGGACGAGAACCGGCGTATTCAGCATGGTATGGCCGATGGCGAGAGACTCAGCGTTTCAAGCGCTTATGTACTGTGTGCGGCCCCTCCCGGATGCAAACCTTCGCACAGATACTTCCGTCGAGTGTGGCAACAGGCGCCGAGCGAGCAATTCCGTGCCCTGGGCTTTTATCAGCCGTTCTGGCGATCGTAACGCACTGTGGCATGCACCGAAAGAGCAACGGGAGCAAGCCTGTATTGTTGGCGCATCGGCTGGGTAGGGAATGCGTGTCGACTATATCGATGAACGCTAATTGTGCGTTCCTGCGCACTGTTATGCGCACACTGGGCCTCCGTGCTATCTCGGCGCGTTGCCGTATTTTAATCTGCACTGTACACGCCGACGCACACGTCAGAATGAGAGCCGGAAAGCCAAGCGGTCGCTTCCGTTTTGCCACAAGCACGCACGGAGTTTCGCGTCCGCACGTACGTGTACGCTGCCAGTGGGAATTTGTTATTTATAACAAAATCACGACACCTCCTAGAGTTGCTTGAGGCGTATTGGATCACTTATATAACTGTGAGGAAAAAAAAAAGGCGTTATAGAGACGAAAAAAATGCAAAAGAAGTGCCATCAGCACTCGGTGTTCCCAGGTGGTCTCCCTCCCAAGTACTGACCGAGCCCAATGCTGGTTAGCTTCGGTGATCGGACGAGAACCGGCGTATTCAGCATGGTATGGCCGATGGCGAGAGACACAGCGTTTCAAGCGCTTATGTACTGTGTGCGGCCCCTCCCGGATGCAAACCTTCGCACAGATACTTCCGTCGAGTGTGGCAACAGGCGCCGAGCGAGCAATTACGTGCCCTGGGCTTTTATCAGCCGTTCTGGCGATCGTAACGCACTGTGGCATGCACCGAAAGAGCAACGGGAGCAAGCCTGTATTGTTGGCGCATCGGCTGGGTAGGGAATGCGTGTCGACTATATCGATGAACGCTAATTGTGCGTTCCTGCGCACTGTTATGCGCACACTGGGCCTCCGTGCTATCTCGGCGCGTTGCCGTATTTAATCTGCACTGTACACGCCGACAGAGACGTCAGAATGAGAGCCGGAAAGCCAAGCGGTCGCTTCCGTTTTGCCACAAGCACGCACGGAGTTTCGCGTCCGCACGTACGTAGACGCTGCCAGTGGGAATTTGTTATTTATAACAAAATCACGACACCTCCTAGAGTTGCTTGAGGCGTATTGGATCACTTATATAACTGTGAGGGAAAAAAAGGCGTTATAGAGACGAAAAAAATGCAAAAGAAGTGCCATCAGCACTCGGTGTTCCCAGGTGGTCTCCCTCCCAAGTACTGACCGAGCCCAATGCTGCTTAGATTCGGTGATCGGACGAGAACCGGCGTATTCAGCATGGTATGGCCGATGGCGAGAGACTCAGCGTTTCAAGCGCTTATGTACCGTGTGCGGCCCCTCCCGGATGCAAGCCTTCGCACAGATACTTCCGTCGAGTGTGGCAACAGGCGCCGAGCGTGCAATTACGTGCCCTGGACTTTTCTCAGCCGTTCTGGCGATCGTAACGCACTGTGGCATGTACCGAAAGAGCAGCGGGAGCAAGCCTGTATTGTTGGCGCATGGACTGGGTAGGGAATGCGTGTCGACTATATCGATGAACGCTAATTGTGCGTTCATGCGCACTGTTATGCGCACACTGGGCCTCCGTGCTATCTCGGCGCGTTGCCGTATTTTAATCTGCACTGTACACGCCGACGCACACGTCAGAATGAGAGCCGGAAAGCCAAGCGGTCGCTTCCGTTTTGCCACAAGCACGCACGGAGTTTCGCGTCCGCACGTACGTGTACGCTGCCAGTGGGAATTTGTTATTTATAACAAAATCACGACACCTCCTAGAGTTGCTTGAGGCGTATTGGATCACTTATATAACTGTGAGGAAAAAAAAAGGCGTTATAGAGACGAAAAAAATGCAAAAGAAGTGCCATCAGCACTCGGTGTTCCCAGGTGGTCTCCCTCCCAAGTACTGACCGAGCCCAATGCTGCTTAGCTTCGGTGATCGGACGAGAACCGGCGTATTCAGCATGGTATGGCCGATGGCGAGAGACTCAGCGTTTCAAGCGCTTATGTACCGTGTGCGGCCCCTCCCGGATGCAAGCCTTCGCACAGATACTTCCGTCGAGTGTGGCAACAGGCGCCGAGCGTGCAATTACGTGCCCTGGACTTTTCTCAGCCGTTCTGGCGATCGTAACGCACTGTGGCATGTACCGAAAGAGCAGCGGGAGCAAGCCTGTATTGTTGGCGCATGGACTGGGTAGGGAATGCGTGTCGACTATATCGATGAACGCTAATTGTGCGTTCATGCGCACTGTTATGCGCACACTGGGCCTCCGTGCTATCTCGGCGCGTTGCCGTATTTTAATCTGCACTGTACACGCCGACGCACACGTCAGAATGAGAGCCGGAAAGCCAAGCGGTCGCTTCCGTTTTGCCACAAGCACGCACGGAGTTTCGCGTCCGCACGTACGTGTACGCTGCCAGTGGGAATTTGTTATTTATAACAAAATCACGACACCTCCTAGAGTTGCTTGAGGCGTATTGGATCACTTATATAACTGTGAGGAAAAAAAAGGCGTTATAGAGACGAAAAAAATGCAAAAGAAGTGCCATCAGCACTCGGTGTTCCCAGGTGGTCTCCCTCCCAAGTACTGACCGAGCCCAATGCTGCTTAGCTTCGGTGATCGGACGAGAACCGGCGTATTCAGCATGGTATGGCCGATGGCGAGAGACTCAGCGTTTCAAGCGCTTATGTACTGTGTGCGGCCCCTCCCGGATGCAAACCTTCGCACAGATACTTCCGTCGAGTGTGGCAACAGGCGCCGAGCGAGCAATTACGTGCCCTGGGCTTTTATCAGCCGTTCTGGCGATCGTAACGCACTGTGGCATGCACCGAAAGAGCAACGGGAGCAAGCCTGTATTGTTGGCGCATGGACTGGGTAGGGAATGCGTGTCGACCATATCGATGAACGCTAATTGTGCGTTCATGCGCACTGTTATGCGCACACTGGGCCTCCGTGCTATCTCGGCGCGTTGCCGTATTTAATCTGCACTGTACACGCCGACGGAGACGTCAGAATGAGAGCCGGAAAGCCAAGCGGTCGCTTCCGTTTTGCCACAAGCACGCACGGAGTTTCGCGTCCGCACGTACGTACACGCTGCCAGTGGGAATTTGTTATTTATAACAAAATCACGACACCTCCTAGAGTTGCTTGAGGCGTATTGGATCACTTATATAACTGTGAGGGAAAAAAAAGGCGTTATAGAGACGAAAAAAATGCAAAAGAAGTGCCATCAGCACTCGGTGTTCCCAGGTGGTCTCCCTCCCAAGTACTGACCGAGCCCAATGCTGCTTAGCTTCGGTGATCGGACGAGAACCGGCGTATTCAGCATGGTATGGCCGATGGCGAGAGACTCAGCGTTTCAAGCGCTTATGTACTGTGTGCGGCCCCTCCCGGATGCAAACCTTCGCACAGATACTTCCGTCGAGTGTGGCAACAGGCGCCGAGCGAGCAATTACGTGCCCTGGGCTTTTATCAGCCGTTCTGGCGATCGTAACGCACTGTGGCATGCACCGAAAGAGCAACGGGAGCAAGCCTGTATTGTTGGCGCATCGGCTGGGTAGGGAATGCGTGTCGACTATATCGATGAACGCTAATTGTGCGTTCCTGCGCACTGTTATGCGCACACTGGGCCTCCGTGCTATCTCGGCGCGTTGCCGTATTTAATCTGCACTGTACACGCCGACAGAGACGTCAGAATGAGAGCCGGAAAGCCAAGCGGTCGCTTCCGTTTTGCCACAAGCACGCACGGAGTTTCGCGTCCGCACGTACGTAGACGCTGCCAGTGGGAATTTGTTATTTATAACAAAATCACGACACCTCCTAGAGTTGCTTGAGGCGTATTGGATCACTTATATAACTGTGAGGGAAAAAAAGGCGTTATAGAGACGAAAAAAATGCAAAAGAAGTGCCATCAGCACTCGGTGTTCCCAGGTGGTCTCCCTCCCAAGTACTGACCGAGCCCAATGCTGCTTAGCTTCGGTGATCGGACGAGAACCGGCGTATTCAGCATGGTATGGCCGATGGCGAGAGACTCAGCGTTTCAAGCGCTTATGTACTGTGTGCGGCCCCTCCCGGATGCACACCTTCGCACAGATACTTCCGTCGAGTGTGGCAACAGGCGCCGAGCGAGCAATTACGTGCCCTGGGCTTTTATCAGCCGTTCTGGCGATCGTAACGCACTGTGGCATGCACCGAAAGAGCAACGGGAGCAAGCCTGTATTGTTGGCGCATCGGCTGGGTAGGGAATGCGTGTCGACTATATAGATGAACGCTGATTGTGCGTTCCTGCGCACTGTTATGCGCACACTGGGCCTCCGTGCTATCTCGGCGCGTTGCCGTATTTTAATCTGCACTGTACACGCCGACGCACACGTCAGAATGAGAGCCGGAAAGCCAAGCGGTCGCTTCCGTTTTGCCACAAGCACGCACGGAGAATCGCGTCCGCACGTACGTATACGCTGCCAGTAGGAATTTGTTATTTATAACAAAATCACGACACCTCCTAGAGTTGCTTGTGGCGTATTGGATCACTTATATACCTGTGAGGAAAAAAAAGGCGTTATAGAGACGAAAAAAATGCAAAAGAAGTGCCATCAGCACTCGGTGTTCCCAGGTGGTCTCCCTCCCAAGTACTGACCGAGCCCAATGCTGCTTAGCTTCGGTGATCGGACGAGAACCGGCGTATTCAGCATGGTATGGCCGATGGCGAGAGACACAGCGTTTCAAGCGCTTATGTACCGTGTGCGGCCCCTCCCGGATGCAAACCTTCGCACAGATACTTCCGTCGAGTGTGGCAACAGGCGCCGAGCGAGCAATTACGTGCCCTGGACTTTTCTCAGCCGTTCTGGCGATAGTAACGCACTGTGGCATGCACCGAAAGAACAGCGGGAGCAAGCCTGTATTGTTGGCGCATGGACTGGGTAGGGAATGCGTGTCGACTATATCGATGAACGCTAATTGTGCGTTCATGCGCACTGTTATGCGCACACTGGGCCTCCGTGCTATCTCGGCGCGTTGCCGTATTTAATCTGCACTGTACACGCCGACGGAGACGTCAGAATGAGAGCCGGAAAGCCAAGCGGTCGCTTCCGTTTTGCCACAAGCACGCACGGAGTTTCGCTTCCGCACGTACGTGTACGCTGCCAGTGGGAATTTGTTATTTATAACAAAATCACGACACCTCCTAGAGTTGCTTGAGGCGTATTGGATCACTTATATAACTGTGAGGAAAAAAAAGGCGTTATAGAGACGAAAAAAATGCAAAAGAAGTGCCATCAGCACTCGGTGTTCCCAGGTGGTCTCCCTCCCAAGTACTGACCGAGCCCAATGCTGCTTAGCTTCGGTGATCGGACGTGAACCGGCGTATTCAGCATGGTATGGCCGATGGCGAGAGACTCAGCGTTTCAAGCGCTTATGTACTGTGTGCGGCCCCTCCCGGATGCAAACCTTCGCACAGATACTTCCGTCGAGTGTGGCAACAGGCGCCGAGCGAGCAATTACGTGCCCTGGGCTTTTATCAGCCGTTCTGGCGATCGTAACGCACTGTGGCATGCACCGAAAGAGCAACGGGAGCAAGCCTGTATTGTTGGCGCATGGACTGGGTAGGGAATGCGTGTCGACCATATCGATGAACGCTAATTGTGCGTTCATGCGCACTGTTATGCGCACACTGGGCCTCCGTGCTATCTCGGCGCGTTGCCGTATTTAATCTGCACTGTACACGCCGACGGAGACGTCAGAATGAGAGCCGGAAAGCCAAGCGGTCGCTTCCGTTTTGCCACAAGCACGCACGGAGTTTCGCGTCCGCACGTACGTACACGCTGCCAGTGGGAATTTGTTATTTATAACAAAATCACGACACCTCCTAGAGTTGCTTGAGGCGTATTGGATCACTTATATAACTGTGAGGGAAAAAAAAGGCGTTATAGAGACGAAAAAAATGCAAAAGAAGTGCCATCAGCACTCGGTGTTCCCAGGTGGTCTCCCTCCCAAGTACTGACCGAGCCCAATGCTGCTTAGCTTCGGTGATCGGACGAGAACCGGCGTATTCAGCATGGTATGGCCGATGGCGAGAGACTCAGCGTTTCAAGCGCTTATGTACTGTGTGCGGCCCCTCCCGGATGCAAACCTTCGCACAGATACTTCCGTCGAGTGTGGCAACAGGCGCCGAGCGAGCAATTCCGTGCCCTGGGCTTTTATCAGCCGTTCTGGCGATCGTAACGCACTGTGGCATGCACCGAAAGAGCAACGGGAGCAAGCCTGTATTGTTGGCGCATCGGCTGGGTAGGGAATGCGTGTCGACTATATCGATGAACGCTAATTGTGCGTTCCTGCGCACTGTTATGCGCACACTGGGCCTCCGTGCTATCTCGGCGCGTTGCCGTATTTTAATCTGCACTGTACACGCCGACGCACACGTCAGAATGAGAGCCGGAAAGCCAAGCGGTCGCTTCCGTTTTGCCACAAGCACGCACGGAGTTTCGCGTCCGCACGTACGTGTACGCTGCCAGTGGGAATTTGTTATTTATAACAAAATCACGACACCTCCTAGAGTTGCTTGAGGCGTATTGGATCACTTATATAACTGTGAGGAAAAAAAAAGGCGTTATAGAGACGAAAAAAATGCAAAAGAAGTGCCATCAGCACTCGGTGTTCCCAGGTGGTCTCCCTCCCAAGTACTGACCGAGCCCAATGCTGGTTAGCTTCGGTGATCGGACGAGAACCGGCGTATTCAGCATGGTATGGCCGATGGCGAGAGACACAGCGTTTCAAGCGCTTATGTACTGTGTGCGGCCCCTCCCGGATGCAAACCTTCGCACAGATACTTCCGTCGAGTGTGGCAACAGGCGCCGAGCGAGCAATTACGTGCCCTGGGCTTTTATCAGCCGTTCTGGCGATCGTAACGCACTGTGGCATGCACCGAAAGAGCAACGGGAGCAAGCCTGTATTGTTGGCGCATCGGCTGGGTAGGGAATGCGTGTCGACTATATCGATGAACGCTAATTGTGCGTTCCTGCGCACTGTTATGCGCACACTGGGCCTCCGTGCTATCTCGGCGCGTTGCCGTATTTAATCTGCACTGTACACGCCGACAGAGACGTCAGAATGAGAGCCGGAAAGCCAAGCGGTCGCTTCCGTTTTGCCACAAGCACGCACGGAGTTTCGCGTCCGCACGTACGTAGACGCTGCCAGTGGGAATTTGTTATTTATAACAAAATCACGACACCTCCTAGAGTTGCTTGAGGCGTATTGGATCACTTATATAACTGTGAGGGAAAAAAAAGGCGTTATAGAGACGAAAAAAATGCAAAAGAAGTGCCATCAGCACTCGGTGTTCCCAGGTGGTCTCCCTCCCAAGTACTGACCGAGCCCAATGCTGCTTAGATTCGGTGATCGGACGAGAACCGGCGTATTCAGCATGGTATGGCCGATGGCGAGAGACTCAGCGTTTCAAGCGCTTATGTACTGTGTGCGGCCCCTCCCGGATGCACACCTTCGCACAGATACTTCCGTCGAGTGTGGCAACAGGCGCCGAGCGAGCAATTACGTGCCCTGGGCTTTTATCAGCCGTTCTGGCGATCGTAACGCACTGTGGCATGCACCGAAAGAGCAACGGGAGCAAGCCTGTATTGTTGGCGCATCGGCTGGGTAGGGAATGCGTGTCGACTATATCGATGAACGCTGATTGTGCGTTCCTGCGCACTGTTATGCGCACACTGGGCCTCCGTGCTATCTCGGCGCGTTGCCGTATTTTAATCTGCACTGTACACGCCGACGCACACGTCAGAATGAGAGCCGGAAAGCCAAGCGGTCGCTTCCGTTTTGCCACAAGCACGCACGGAGAATCGCGTCCGCACGTACGTATACGCTGCCAGTAGGAATTTGTTATTTATAACAAAATCACGACACCTCCTAGAGTTGCTTGTGGCGTATTGGATCACTTATATACCTGTGAGGAAAAAAAAGGCGTTATAGAGACGAAAAAAATGCAAAAGAAGTGCCATCAGCACTCGGTGTTCCCAGGTGGTCTCCCTCCCAAGTACTGACCGAGCCCAATGCTGCTTAGCTTCGGTGATCGGACGAGAACCGGCGTATTCAGCATGGTATGGCCGATGGCGAGAGACACAGCGTTTCAAGCGCTTATGTACCGTGTGCGGCCCCTCCCGGATGCAAACCTTCGCACAGATACTTCCGTCGAGTGTGGCAACAGGCGCCGAGCGAGCAATTACGTGCCCTGGACTTTTCTCAGCCGTTCTGGCGATAGTAACGCACTGTGGCATGCACCGAAAGAACAGCGGGAGCAAGCCTGTATTGTTGGCGCATGGACTGGGTAGGGAATGCGTGTCGACTATATCGATGAACGCTAATTGTGCGTTCATGCGCACTGTTATGCGCACACTGGGCCTCCGTGCTATCTCGGCGCGTTGCCGTATTTAATCTGCACTGTACACGCCGACGGAGACGTCAGAATGAGAGCCGGAAAGCCAAGCGGTCGCTTCCGTTTTGCCACAAGCACGCACGGAGTTTCGCGTCCGCACGTACGTACACGCTGCCAGTGGGAATTTGTTATTTATAACAAAATCACGACACCTCCTAGAGTTGCTTGAGGCGTATTGGATCACTTATATAACTGTGAGGGAAAAAAAAGGCGTTATAGAGACGAAAAAAATGCAAAAGAAGTGCCATCAGCACTCGGTGTTCCCAGGTGGTCTCCCTCCCAAGTACTGACCGAGCCCAATGCTGCTTAGCTTCGGTGATCGGACGAGAACCGGCGTATTCAGCATGGTATGGCCGATGGCGAGAGACTCAGCGTTTCAAGCGCTTATGTACTGTGTGCGGCCCCTCCCGGATGCAAACCTTCGCACAGATACTTCCGTCGAGTGTGGCAACAGGCGCCGAGCGAGCAATTCTGTGCCCTGGGCTTTTATCAGCCGTTCTGGCGATCGTAACGCACTGTGGCATGCACCGAAAGAGCAACGGGAGCAAGCCTGTATTGTTGGCGCATCGGCTGGGTAGGGAATGCGTGTCGACTATATCGATGAACGCTAATTGTGCGTTCCTGCGCACTGTTATGCGCACACTGGGCCTCCGTGCTATCTCGGCGCGTTGCCGTATTTTAATCTGCACTGTACACGCCGACGCACACGTCAGAATGAGAGCCGGAAAGCCAAGCGGTCGCTTCCGTTTTGCCACAAGCACGCACGGAGTTTCGCGTCCGCACGTACGTGTACGCTGCCAGTGGGAATTTGTTATTTATAACAAAATCACGACACCTCCTAGAGTTGCTTGAGGCGTATTGGATCACTTATATAACTGTGAGGAAAAAAAAAGGCGTTATAGAGACGAAAAAAATGCAAAAGAAGTGCCATCAGCACTCGGTGTTCCCAGGTGGTCTCCCTCCCAAGTACTGACCGAGCCCAATGCTGGTTAGCTTCGGTGATCGGACGAGAACCGGCGTATTCAGCATGGTATGGCCGATGGCGAGAGACACAGCGTTTCAAGCGCTTATGTACTGTGTGCGGCCCCTCCCGGATGCAAACCTTCGCACAGATACTTCCGTCGAGTGTGGCAACAGGCGCCGAGCGAGCAATTACGTGCCCTGGGCTTTTATCAGCCGTTCTGGCGATCGTAACGCACTGTGGCATGCACCGAAAGAGCAACGGGAGCAAGCCTGTATTGTTGGCGCATCGGCTGGGTAGGGAATGCGTGTCGACTATATCGATGAACGCTAATTGTGCGTTCCTGCGCACTGTTATGCGCACACTGGGCCTCCGTGCTATCTCGGCGCGTTGCCGTATTTAATCTGCACTGTACACGCCGACAGAGACGTCAGAATGAGAGCCGGAAAGCCAAGCGGTCGCTTCCGTTTTGCCACAAGCACGCACGGAGTTTCGCGTCCGCACGTACGTAGACGCTGCCAGTGGGAATTTGTTATTTATAACAAAATCACGACACCTCCTAGAGTTGCTTGAGGCGTATTGGATCACTTATATAACTGTGAGGGAAAAAAAAGGCGTTATAGAGACGAAAAAAATGCAAAAGAAGTGCCATCAGCACTCGGTGTTCCCAGGTGGTCTCCCTCCCAAGTACTGACCGAGCCCAATGCTGCTTAGCTTCGGTGATCGGACGAGAACCGGCGTATTCAGCATGGTATGGCCGATGGCGAGAGACTCAGCGTTTCAAGCGCTTATGTACTGTGTGCGGCCCCTCCCGGATGCACACCTTCGCACAGATACTTCCGTCGAGTGTGGCAACAGGCGCCGAGCGAGCAATTACGTGCCCTGGGCTTTTATCAGCCGTTCTGGCGATCGTAACGCACTGTGGCATGCACCGAAAGAGCAACGGGAGCAAGCCTGTATTGTTGGCGCATCGGCTGGGTAGGGAATGCGTGTCGACTATATAGATGAACGCTGATTGTGCGTTCCTGCGCACTGTTATGCGCACACTGGGCCTCCGTGCTATCTCGGCGCGTTGCCGTATTTTAATCTGCACTGTACACGCCGACGCACACGTCAGAATGAGAGCCGGAAAGCCAAGCGGTCGCTTCCGTTTTGCCACAAGCACGCACGGAGAATCGCGTCCGCACGTACGTATACGCTGCCAGTAGGAATTTGTTATTTATAACAAAATCACGACACCTCCTAGAGTTGCTTGTGGCGTATTGGATCACTTATATACCTGTGAGGAAAAAAAAGGCGTTATAGAGACGAAAAAAATGCAAAAGAAGTGCCATCAGCACTCGGTGTTCCCAGGTGGTCTCCCTCCCAAGTACTGACCGAGCCCAATGCTGCTTAGCTTCGGTGATCGGACGAGAACCGGCGTATTCAGCATGGTATGGCCGATGGCGAGAGACACAGCGTTTCAAGCGCTTATGTACCGTGTGCGGCCCCTCCCGGATGCAAACCTTCGCACAGATACTTCCGTCGAGTGTGGCAACAGGCGCCGAGCGAGCAATTACGTGCCCTGGACTTTTCTCAGCCGTTCTGGCGATAGTAACGCACTGTGGCATGCACCGAAAGAACAGCGGGAGCAAGCCTGTATTGTTGGCGCATGGACTGGGTAGGGAATGCGTGTCGACTATATCGATGAACGCTAATTGTGCGTTCATGCGCACTGTTATGCGCACACTGGGCCTCCGTGCTATCTCGGCGCGTTGCCGTATTTAATCTGCACTGTACACGCCGACGGAGACGTCAGAATGAGAGCCGGAAAGCCAAGCGGTCGCTTCCGTTTTGCCACAAGCACGCACGGAGTTTCGCTTCCGCACGTACGTGTACGCTGCCAGTGGGAATTTGTTATTTATAACAAAATCACGACACCTCCTAGAGTTGCTTGAGGCGTATTGGATCACTTATATAACTGTGAGGAAAAAAAAGGCGTTATAGAGACGAAAAAAATGCAAAAGAAGTGCCATCAGCACTCGGTGTTCCCAGGTGGTCTCCCTCCCAAGTACTGACCGAGCCCAATGCTGCTTAGCTTCGGTGATCGGACGTGAACCGGCGTATTCAGCATGGTATGGCCGATGGCGAGAGACTCAGCGTTTCAAGCGCTTATGTACTGTGTGCGGCCCCTCCCGGATGCAAACCTTCGCACAGATACTTCCGTCGAGTGTGGCAACAGGCGCCGAGCGAGCAATTACGTGCCCTGGGCTTTTATCAGCCGTTCTGGCGATCGTAACGCACTGTGGCATGCACCGAAAGAGCAACGGGAGCAAGCCTGTATTGTTGGCGCATGGACTGGGTAGGGAATGCGTGTCGACCATATCGATGAACGCTAATTGTGCGTTCATGCGCACTGTTATGCGCACACTGGGCCTCCGTGCTATCTCGGCGCGTTGCCGTATTTAATCTGCACTGTACACGCCGACGGAGACGTCAGAATGAGAGCCGGAAAGCCAAGCGGTCGCTTCCGTTTTGCCACAAGCACGCACGGAGTTTCGCGTCCGCACGTACGTACACGCTGCCAGTGGGAATTTGTTATTTATAACAAAATCACGACACCTCCTAGAGTTGCTTGAGGCGTATTGGATCACTTATATAACTGTGAGGGAAAAAAAAGGCGTTATAGAGACGAAAAAAATGCAAAAGAAGTGCCATCAGCACTCGGTGTTCCCAGGTGGTCTCCCTCCCAAGTACTGACCGAGCCCAATGCTGCTTAGCTTCGGTGATCGGACGAGAACCGGCGTATTCAGCATGGTATGGCCGATGGCGAGAGACTCAGCGTTTCAAGCGCTTATGTACTGTGTGCGGCCCCTCCCGGATGCAAACCTTCGCACAGATACTTCCGTCGAGTGTGGCAACAGGCGCCGAGCGAGCAATTCCGTGCCCTGGGCTTTTATCAGCCGTTCTGGCGATCGTAACGCACTGTGGCATGCACCGAAAGAGCAACGGGAGCAAGCCTGTATTGTTGGCGCATCGGCTGGGTAGGGAATGCGTGTCGACTATATCGATGAACGCTAATTGTGCGTTCCTGCGCACTGTTATGCGCACACTGGGCCTCCGTGCTATCTCGGCGCGTTGCCGTATTTTAATCTGCACTGTACACGCCGACGCACACGTCAGAATGAGAGCCGGAAAGCCAAGCGGTCGCTTCCGTTTTGCCACAAGCACGCACGGAGTTTCGCGTCCGCACGTACGTGTACGCTGCCAGTGGGAATTTGTTATTTATAACAAAATCACGACACCTCCTAGAGTTGCTTGAGGCGTATTGGATCACTTATATAACTGTGAGGAAAAAAAAAGGCGTTATAGAGACGAAAAAAATGCAAAAGAAGTGCCATCAGCACTCGGTGTTCCCAGGTGGTCTCCCTCCCAAGTACTGACCGAGCCCAATGCTGGTTAGCTTCGGTGATCGGACGAGAACCGGCGTATTCAGCATGGTATGGCCGATGGCGAGAGACACAGCGTTTCAAGCGCTTATGTACTGTGTGCGGCCCCTCCCGGATGCAAACCTTCGCACAGATACTTCCGTCGAGTGTGGCAACAGGCGCCGAGCGAGCAATTACGTGCCCTGGGCTTTTATCAGCCGTTCTGGCGATCGTAACGCACTGTGGCATGCACCGAAAGAGCAACGGGAGCAAGCCTGTATTGTTGGCGCATCGGCTGGGTAGGGAATGCGTGTCGACTATATCGATGAACGCTAATTGTGCGTTCCTGCGCACTGTTATGCGCACACTGGGCCTCCGTGCTATCTCGGCGCGTTGCCGTATTTAATCTGCACTGTACACGCCGACAGAGACGTCAGAATGAGAGCCGGAAAGCCAAGCGGTCGCTTCCGTTTTGCCACAAGCACGCACGGAGTTTCGCGTCCGCACGTACGTAGACGCTGCCAGTGGGAATTTGTTATTTATAACAAAATCACGACACCTCCTAGAGTTGCTTGAGGCGTATTGGATCACTTATATAACTGTGAGGGAAAAAAAGGCGTTATAGAGACGAAAAAAATGCAAAAGAAGTGCCATCAGCACTCGGTGTTCCCAGGTGGTCTCCCTCCCAAGTACTGACCGAGCCCAATGCTGCTTAGATTCGGTGATCGGACGAGAACCGGCGTATTCAGCATGGTATGGCCGATGGCGAGAGACTCAGCGTTTCAAGCGCTTATGTACTGTGTGCGGCCCCTCCCGGATGCACACCTTCGCACAGATACTTCCGTCGAGTGTGGCAACAGGCGCCGAGCGAGCAATTACGTGCCCTGGGCTTTTATCAGCCGTTCTGGCGATCGTAACGCACTGTGGCATGCACCGAAAGAGCAACGGGAGCAAGCCTGTATTGTTGGCGCATCGGCTGGGTAGGGAATGCGTGTCGACTATATCGATGAACGCTGATTGTGCGTTCCTGCGCACTGTTATGCGCACACTGGGCCTCCGTGCTATCTCGGCGCGTTGCCGTATTTTAATCTGCACTGTACACGCCGACGCACACGTCAGAATGAGAGCCGGAAAGCCAAGCGGTCGCTTCCGTTTTGCCACAAGCACGCACGGAGAATCGCGTCCGCACGTACGTATACGCTGCCAGTAGGAATTTGTTATTTATAACAAAATCACGACACCTCCTAGAGTTGCTTGTGGCGTATTGGATCACTTATATACCTGTGAGGAAAAAAAAGGCGTTATAGAGACGAAAAAAATGCAAAAGAAGTGCCATCAGCACTCGGTGTTCCCAGGTGGTCTCCCTCCCAAGTACTGACCGAGCCCAATGCTGCTTAGCTTCGGTGATCGGACGAGAACCGGCGTATTCAGCATGGTATGGCCGATGGCGAGAGACACAGCGTTTCAAGCGCTTATGTACCGTGTGCGGCCCCTCCCGGATGCAAACCTTCGCACAGATACTTCCGTCGAGTGTGGCAACAGGCGCCGAGCGAGCAATTACGTGCCCTGGACTTTTCTCAGCCGTTCTGGCGATAGTAACGCACTGTGGCATGCACCGAAAGAACAGCGGGAGCAAGCCTGTATTGTTGGCGCATGGACTGGGTAGGGAATGCGTGTCGACTATATCGATGAACGCTAATTGTGCGTTCATGCGCACTGTTATGCGCACACTGGGCCTCCGTGCTATCTCGGCGCGTTGCCGTATTTAATCTGCACTGTACACGCCGACGGAGACGTCAGAATGAGAGCCGGAAAGCCAAGCGGTCGCTTCCGTTTTGCCACAAGCACGCACGGAGTTTCGCTTCCGCACGTACGTGTACGCTGCCAGTGGGAATTTGTTATTTATAACAAAATCACGACACCTCCTAGAGTTGCTTGAGGCGTATTGGATCACTTATATATCTGTGAGGAAAAAAAAAGGCGTTATAGAGACGAAAAAAATGCAAAAGAAGTGCCATCAGCACTCGGTGTTCCCAGGTGGTCACCCTCCCAAGTACTGACCGAGCCCAATGCTGCTTAGCTTCGGTGATCGGACGAGAACCGGCGTATTCAGCATGGTATGGCCGATGGCGAGAAACAGCGTTTCAAGCGCTTATGTACCGTGTGCGGCCCCTCCCGGATGCAAGCCTTCGCACAGATACTTCCGTCGAGTGTGGCAACAGGCGCCGAGCGTGCAATTACGTGCCCTGGACTTTTCTCAGCCGTTCTGGCGATCGTAACGCACTGTGGCATGCACCGAAAGAGCAACGGGAGCAAGCCTGTATTGTTGGCGCATCGGCTGGGTAGGGAATGCGTGTCGACTATATCGATGAACGCTAATTGTGCGTTCATGCGCACTGTTATGCGCACACTGGGCCTCCGTGCTATCTCGGCGCGTTGCCGTATTTAATCTGCACTGTACACGCCGACGGAGACGTCAGAATGAGAGCCGGAAAGCCAAGCGGTCGCTTCCGTTTTGCCACAAGCACGCACGGAGTTTCGCGTCCGCACGTACGTATACGCTGCCAGTGGGAATTTGTTATTTATAACAAAATCACGACACCTCCTAGAGTTGCTTGAGGCGTATTGGATCACTTATATAACTGTGAGGAAAAAAAAAGGCGTTATAGAGACGAAAAAAATGCAAAAGAAGTGCCATCAGCACTCAGTGTTCCCAGGTGGTCTCCCTCCCAAGTACTGACCGAGCCCAATGCTGCTTAGCTTCGGTGATCGGACGAGAACCGGCGTATTCAGCATGGTATGGCCGATGGCGAGAAACACAGCGTTTCAAGCGCTTATGTACCGTGTGCGGCCCCTCCCGGATGCAAGCCTTCGCACAGATACTTCCGTCGAGTGTGGCAACAGGCGCCGAGCGTGCAATTACGTGCCCTGGACTTTTCTCAGCCGTTCTGGCGATCGTAACGCACTGTGGCATGTACCGAAAGAGCAGCGGGAGCAAGCCTGTATTGTTGGCGCATGGACTGGGTAGGGAATGCGTGTCGACTATATCGATGAACGCTAATTGTGCGTTCATGCGCACTGTTATGCGCACACTGGGCCTCCGTGCTATCTCGGCGCGTTGCCGTATTTTAATCTGCACTGTACACGCCGACGCACACGTCAGAATGAGAGCCGGAAAGCCAAGCGGTCGCTTCCGTTTTGCCACAAGCACGCACGGAGTTTCGCGTCCGCACGTACGTATACGCTGCCAGTGGGAATTTGTTATTTATAACAAAATCACGACACCTCCTAGAGTTGCTTGAGGCGTATTGGATCACTTATATAACTGTGAGGGAAAAAAAAGGCGTTATAGAGACGAAAAAAATGCAAAAGAAGTGCCATCAGCACTCGGTGTTCCCAGGTGGTCTCCCTCCCAAGCACTGGCCGAGCCCAATGCTGCTTAGCTTCGGTGATCGGACGAGAACCGGCGTATTCAGCATGGTATGGCCGATGGCGAGAGACTCAGCGTTTCAAGCGCTTATGTACTGTGTGCGGCCCCTCCCGGATGCAAACCTTCGCACAGATACTTCCGTCGAGTGTGGCAACAGGCGCCGAGCGAGCAATTACGTGCCCTGGGCTTTTATCAGCCGTTCTGGCGATCGTAACGCACTGTGGCATGCACCGAAAGAGCAACGGGAGCAAGCCTGTATTGTTGGCGCATGGACTGGGTAGGGAATGCGTGTCGACCATATCGATGAACGCTAATTGTGCGTTCATGCGCACTGTTATGCGCACACTGGGCCTCCGTGCTATCTCGGCGCGTTGCCGTATTTAATCTGCACTGTACACGCCGACGGAGACGTCAGAATGAGAGCCGGAAAGCCAAGCGGTCGCTTCCGTTTTGCCACAAGCACGCACGGAGTTTCGCGTCCGCACGTACGTACACGCTGCCAGTGGGAATTTGTTATTTATAACAAAATCACGACACCTCCTAGAGTTGCTTGAGGCGTATTGGATCACTTATATAACTGTGAGGAAAAAAAAAGGCGTTATAGAGACGAAAAAAATGGAAAAGAAGTGCCATCAGCACTCGGTGTTCCCAGGTGGTCTCCCTCCCAAGTACTGACCGAGCCCAATGCTGCTTAGCTTCGGTGATCGGACGAGAACCGGCGTATTCAGCATGGTATGGCCGATGGCGAGAGACACAGCGTTTCAAGCGCTTATGTACTGTGTGCGGCCCCTCCCGGATGCAAACCTTCGCACATATACTTCCGTCGAGTGTGGCAACAGGCGCCGAGCGAGCAATTACGTGCCCTGGGCTTTTATCAACCGTTCTGGCGATCGTAACGCACTGTGGCATGCACCGAAAGAGCAACGGGAGCAAGCCTGTATTGTTGGCGCATCGGCTGGGTAGGGAATGCGTGTCGACTATATCGATGAACGCTAATTGTGCGTTCCTGCGCACTGTTATGCGCACACTGGGCCTCCGTACTATCTCGGCGCGTTGCCGTATTTTAATCTGCACTGTACACGCCGACGCAGACGTCAGAATGAGAGCCGGAAAGCCAAGCGGTCGCTTCCGCTTTGCCACAAGCACGCACGGAGAATCGCGTCCGCACGTACGTACACGCTGCCAGTGGGAATTTGTTATTTATAACAAAATCACGACACCTCCTAGAGTTGCTTGAGGCGTACTGGATCACTTATATAACTGTGAGGGAAAAAAAGGCGTTATAGAGACGAAAAAAATGCAAAAGAAGTGCCATCAGCACTCGGTGTTCCCAGGTGGTCTCCCTCCCAAGTACTGACCGAGCCCAATGCTGCTTAGCTTCGGTGATCGGACGAGAACCTGCGTATTCAGCATGGTATGGCCGATGGCGAGAGACTCAGCGTTTCAAGCGCTTATGTACTGTGTGCGGCCCCTCCCGGATGCACACCTTCGCACAGATACTTCCGTCGAGTGTGGCAACAGGCGCCGAGCGAGCAATTACGTGCCCTGGGCTTTTATCAGCCGTTCTGGCGATCGTAACGCACTGTGGCATGCACCGAAAGAGCAACGGGAGCAAGCCTGTATTGTTGGCGCATCGGCTGGGTAGGGAATGCGTGTCGACTATATCGATGAACGCTAATTGTGCGTTCCTGCGCACTGTTATGCGCACACTGGGCCTCCGTGCTATCTCGGCGCGTTGCCGTATTTTAATCTGCACTGTACACGCCGACGCACACGTCAGAATGAGAGCCGGAAAGCCAAGCGGTCGCTTCCGTTTTGCCACAAGCACGCACGGAGAATCGCGTCCGCACGTACGTATACGCTGCCAGTAGGAATTTGTTATTTATAACAAAATCACGACACCTCCTAGAGTTGCTTGTGGCGTATTGGATCACTTATATAACTGTGAGGAAAAAAAAGGCGTTATAGAGACGAAAAAAATGCAAAAGAAGTGCCATCAGCACTCGGTGTTCCCAGGTGGTCTCCCTCCCAAGTACTGACCGAGCCCAATGCTGCTTAGCTTCCGTGATCGGACGAGAACCGGCGTATTCAGCATGGTATGGCCGATGGCGAGAGACACAGCGTTTCAAGCGCTTATGTACCGTGTGCGGCCCCTCCCGGATGCAAACCTTCGCACAGATACTTCCGTCGAGTGTGGCAACAGGCGCCGAGCGAGCAATTACGTGCCCTGGACTTTTCTCAGCCGTTCTGGCGATAGTAACGCACTGTGGCATGCACCGAAAGAACAATGGGAGCAAGCCTGTATTGTTGGCGCATGGACTGGGTAGGGAATGCGTGTCGACTATATCGATGAACGCTAATTGTGCGTTCATGCGCACTGTTATGCGCACACTGGGCCTCCGTGCTATCTCGGCGCGTTGCCGTATTTAATCTGCACTGTACACGCCGACGGAGACGTCAGAATGAGAGCCGGAAAGCCAAGCGGTCGCTTCCGTTTTGCCACAAGCACGCACGGAGTTTCGCGTCCGCACGTACGTACACGCTGCCAGTGGGAATTTGTTATTTATAACAAAATCACGACACCTCCTAGAGTTGCTTGAGGCGTATTGGATCACTTATATAACTGTGAGGGAAAAAAAAGGCGTTATAGAGACGAAAAAAATGCAAAAGAAGTGCCATCAGCACTCGGTGTTCCCAGGTGGTCTCCCTCCCAAGTACTGACCGAGCCCAATGCTGCTTAGCTTCGGTGATCGGACGAGAACCGGCGTATTCAGCATGGTATGGCCGATGGCGAGAGACAGCGTTTCAAGCGCTTATGTACTGTGTGCGGCCCCTCCCGGATGCAAACCTTCGCACAGATACTTCCGTCGAGTGTGGCAACAGGCGCCGAGCGAGCAATTACGTGCCCTGGGCTTTTATCAGCCGTTCTGGCGATCGTAACGCACTGTGGCATGCACCGAAAGAGCAACGGGAGCAAGCCTGTATTGTTGGCGCATCGGCTGGGTAGGGAATGCGTGTCGACTATATCGATGAACGCTAATTGTGCGTTCCTGCGCACTGTTATGCGCACACTGGGCCTCCGTGCTATCTCGGCGCGTTGCCGTATTTTAATCTGCACTGTACACGCCGACGGAGACGTCAGAATGAGAGCCGGAAAGCCAAGCGGTCGCTTCCGTTTTGCCACAAGCACGCACGGAGTTTCGCGTCCGCACGTACGTGTACGCTGCCAGTGGGAATTTGTTATTTATAACAAAATCACGACACCTCCTAGAGTTGCTTGAGGCGTATTGGATCACTTATATAACTGTGAGGAAAAAAAAGGCGTTATAGAGACGAAAAAAATGCAAAAGAAGTGCCATCAGCACTCGGTGTTCCCAGGTGGTCTCCCTCCCAAGTACTGACCGAGCCCAATGCTGCTTAGCTTCGGTGATCGGACGAGAACCGGCGTATTCAGCATGGTATGGCCGATGGCGAAAAACACAGCGTTTCAAGCGCTTATGTACCGTGTGCGGCCCCTCCCGGATGCAAGCCTTCGCACAGATACTTCCGTCGAGTGTGGCAACAGGCGCCGAGCGTGCAATTACGTGCCCTGGACTTTTCTCAGCCGTTCTGGCGATCGTAACGCACTGTGGCATGTACCGAAAGAGCAGCGGGAGCAAGCCTGTATTGTTGGCGCATGGACTGGGTAGGGAATGCGTGTCGACTATATCGATGAACGCTAATTGTGCGTTCATGCGCACTGTTATGCGCACACTGGGCCTCCGTGCTATCTCGGCGCGTTGCCGTATTTAATCTGCACTGTACACGTCGACAGAGACGTCAGAATGAGAGCCGGAAAGCCAAGCGGTCGCTTCCGTTTTGCCACAAGCACGCACGGAGTTTCGCGTCCGCACGTACGTAGACGCTGCCAGTGGGAATTTGTTATTTATAACAAAATCACGACACCTCCTAGAGTTGCTTGAGGCGTATTGGATCACTTATATAACTGTGAGGGAAAAAAAAGGCGTTATAGAGACGAAAAAAATGCAAAAGAAGTGCCATCAGCACTCGGTGTTCCCAGGTGGTCTCCCTCCCAAGTACTGACCGAGCCCAATGCTGCTTAGCTTCGGTGATCGGACGAGAACCGGCGTATTCAGCATGGTATGGCCGATGGCGAGAGACTCAGCGTTTCAAGCGCTTATGTACTGTGTGCGGCCCCTCCCGGATGCACACCTTCGCACAGATACTTCCGTCGAGTGTGGCAACAGGCGCCGAGCGAGCAATTACGTGCCCTGGGCTTTTATCAGCCGTTCTGGCGATCGTAACGCACTGTGGCATGCACCGAAAGAGCAACGGGAGCAAGCCTGTATTGTTGGCGCATCGGCTGGGTAGGGAATGCGTGTCGACTATATCGATGAACGCTGATTGTGCGTTCCTGCGCACTGTTATGCGCACACTGGGCCTCCGTGCTATCTCGGCGCGTTGCCGTATTTTAATCTGCACTGTACACGCCGACGCACACGTCAGAATGAGAGCCGGAAAGCCAAGCGGTCGCTTCCGTTTTGCCACAAGCACGCACGGAGAATCGCGTCCGCACGTACGTATACGCTGCCAGTAGGAATTTGTTATTTATAACAAAATCACGACACCTCCTAGAGTTGCTTGTGGCGTATTGGATCACTTATATACCTGTGAGGAAAAAAAAGGCGTTATAGAGACGAAAAAAATGCAAAAGAAGTGCCATCAGCACTCGGTGTTCCCAGGTGGTCTCCCTCCCAAGTACTGACCGAGCCCAATGCTGCTTAGCTTCGGTGATCGGACGAGAACCGGCGTATTCAGCATGGTATGGCCGATGGCGAGAGACACAGCGTTTCAAGCGCTTATGTACCGTGTGCGGCCCCTCCCGGATGCAAACCTTCGCACAGATACTTCCGTCGAGTGTGGCAACAGGCGCCGAGCGAGCAATTACGTGCCCTGGACTTTTCTCAGCCGTTCTGGCGATAGTAACGCACTGTGGCATGCACCGAAAGAACAGCGGGAGCAAGCCTGTATTGTTGGCGCATGGACTGGGTAGGGAATGCGTGTCGACTATATCGATGAACGCTAATTGTGCGTTCATGCGCACTGTTATGCGCACACTGGGCCTCCGTGCTATCTCGGCGCGTTGCCGTATTTAATCTGCACTGTACACGCCGACGGAGACGTCAGAATGAGAGCCGGAAAGCCAAGCGGTCGCTTCCGTTTTGCCACAAGCACGCACGGAGTTTCGCGTCCGCACGTACGTGTACGCTGCCAGTGGGAATTTGTTATTTATAACAAAATCACGACACCTCCTAGAGTTGCTTGAGGCGTATTGGATCACTTATATAACTGTGAGGGAAAAAAAGGCGTTATAGAGACGAAAAAAATGCAAAAGAAGTGCCATCAGCACTCGGTGTTCCCAGGTGGTCTCCCTCCCAAGTACTGACCGAGCCCTATGCTGCTTAGCTTCGGTGATCGGACGAGAACCGGCGTATTCAGCATGGTATGGCCGATGGCGAGAGACTCAGCGTTTCAAGCGCTTATGTACTGTGTGCGGCCCCTCCCGGATGCAAACCTTCGCACAGATACTTCCGTCGAGTGTGGCAACAGGCGCCGAGCGAGCAATTACGTGCCCTGGGCTTTTATCAGCCGTTCTGGCGATCGTAACGCACTGTGGCATGCACCGAAAGAGCAGCGGGAGCAAGCCTGTATTGTTGGCGCATCGGCTGGGTAGGGAATGCGTGTCGACTATATCGATGAACGCTAATTGTGCGTTCCTGCGCACTGTTATGCGCACACTGGGCCTCCGTGCTATCTCGGCGCGTTGCCGTATTTTAATCTGCACTGTACACGCCGACGCACACGTCAGAATGAGAGCCGGAAAGCCAAGCGGTCGCTTCCGTTTTGCCACAAGCACGCACGGAGTTTCGCGTCCGCACGTACGTGTACGCTGCCAGTGGGAATTTGTTATTTATAACAAAATCACGACACCTCCTAGAGTTGCTTGAGGCGTATTGGATCACTTATATAACTGTGAGGAAAAAAAAAGGCGTTATAGAGACGAAAAAAATGCAAAAGAAGCGCCATCAGCACTCGGTGTTCCCAGGTGGTCTCCCTCCCAAGTACTGACCGAGCCCAATGCTGCTTAGCTTCGGTGATCGGACGAGAACCGGCGTATTCAGCATGGTATGGCCGATGGCGAGAGACACAGCGTTTCAAGCGCTTATGTACTGTGTGCGGCCCCTCCCGGATGCAAACCTTCGCACAGATACTTCCGTCGAGTGTGGCAACAGGCGCCGAGCGAGCAATTACGTGCCCTGGGCTTTTATCAGCCGTTCTGGCGATCGTAACGCACTGTGGCATGCACCGAAAGAGCAACGGGAGCAAGCCTGTATTGTTGGCGCATCGGCTGGGTAGGGAATGCGTGTCGACTATATCGATGAACGCTAATTGTGCGTTCCTGCGCACTGTTATGCGCACACAGGGCCTCCGTGCTATCTCGGCGCGTTGCCGTATTTAATCTGCACTGTACACGCCGACAGAGACGTCAGAATGAGAGCCGGAAAGCCAAGCGGTCGCTTCCGTTTTGCCACAAGCACGCACGGAGTTTCGCGTCCGCACGTACGTAGACGCTGCCAGTGGGAATTTGTTATTTATAACAAAATCACGACACCTCCTAGAGTTGCTTGAGGCGTATTGGATCACTTATATAACTGTGAGGGAAAAAAAAGGCGTTATAGAGACGAAAAAAATGCAAAAGAAGTGCCATCAGCACTCGGTGTTCCCAGGTGGTCTCCCTCCCAAGTACTGACCGAGCCCAATGCTGGTTAGCTTCGGTGATCGGACGAGAACCGGCGTATTCAGCATGGTATGGCCGATGGCGAGAGACACAGCGTTTCAAGCGCTTATGTACTGTGTGCGGCCCCTCCCGGATGCAAACCTTCGCACAGATACTTCCGTCGAGTGTGGCAACAGGCGCCGAGCGAGCAATTACGTGCCCTGGGCTTTTATCAGCCGTTCTGGCGATCGTAACGCACTGTGGCATGCACCGAAAGAGCAACGGGAGCAAGCCTGTATTGTTGGCGCATCGGCTGGGTAGGGAATGCGTGTCGACTATATCGATGAACGCTAATTGTGCTTTCCTGCGCACTGTTATGCGCACACTGGGCCTCCGTACTATCTCGGCGCGTTGCCGTATTTTAATCTGCACTGTACACGCCGACGCAGACGTCAGAATGAGAGCCGGAAAGCCAAGCGGTCGCTTCCGTTTTGCCACGAGCACGCACGGAGAATCGCGTCCGCACGTACGTATACGCTGCCAGTGGGAATTTGTTAATTATAACAAAATCACGACACCTCCTAGAGTTGCTTGTGGCGTATTGGATCACTTATATAACTGTGAGGAAAAAAAAGGCGTTATAGAGACGAAAAAAATGCAAAAGAAGTGCCATCAGCACTCGGTGTTCCCAGGTGGTCTCCCTCCAAAGTACTGACCGAGCCCAATGCTGCTTAGCTTCGGTGATCGGACGAGAACCGGCGTATTCAGCATGGTATGGCCGATGGCGAGAGACACAGCGTTTCAAGCGCTTATGTACCGTGTGCGGCCCCTCCCGGATGCAAACCTTCGCACAGATACTTCCGTCGAGTGTGGCAACAGGCGCCGAGCGAGCAATTACGTGCCCTGGGCTTTTATCAGCCGTTCTGGCGATCGTAACGCACTGTGGCATGCACCGAAAGAGCAACGGGAGCAAGCCTGTATTGTTGGCGCATCGGCTGGGTAGGGAATGCGTGTCGACTATATCGATGAACGCTAATTGTGCTTTCCTGCGCACTGTTATGCGCACACTGGGCCTCCGTACTATCTCGGCGCGTTGCCGTATTTTAATCTGCACTGTACACGCCGACGCAGACGTCAGAATGAGAGCCGGAAAGCCAAGCGGTCGCTTCCGTTTTGCCACGAGCACGCACGGAGAATCGCGTCCGCACGTACGTACACGCTGCCAGTGGGAATTTGTTATTTATAACAAAATCACGACACCTCCTAGAGTTGCTTGAGGCGTATTGGATCATTTATATAACTGTGAGGGAAAAAAAAGGCGTTATAGAGACGAAAAAAATGCAAAAGAAGTGCCATCAGCACTCGGTGTTCCCAGGTGGTCTCCCTCCCAAGTACTGACCGAGCCCAATGCTGCTTAGCTTCGGTGATCGGACGAGAACCGGCGTATTCAGCATGGTGGCGAGAGACTCAGCGTTTCAAGCGCTTATGTACCGTGTGCGGCCCCTCCCGGATGCAAGCCTTCGCACAGATACTTCCGTCGAGTGTGGCAACAGGCGCCGAGCGTGCAATTACGTGCCCTGGACTTTTCTCAGCCGTTCTGGCGATCGTAACGCACTGTGGCATGTACCGAAAGAGCAGCGGGAGCAAGCCTGTATTGTTGGCGCATGGACTGGGTAGGGAATGCGTGTCGACTATATCGATGAACGCTAATTGTGCGTTCATGCGCACTGTTATGCGCACACTGGGCCTCCGTGCTATCTCGGCGCGTTGCCGTATTTTAATCTGCACTGTACACGCCGACGCACACGTCAGAATGAGAGCCGGAAAGCCAAGCGGTCGCTTCCGTTTTGCCACAAGCACGCACGGAGTTTCGCGTCCGCACGTACGTGTACGCTGCCAGTGGGAATTTGTTATTTATAACAAAATCACGACACCTCCTAGAGTTGCTTGAGGCGTATTGGATCACTTATATAACTGTGAGGAAAAAAAAGGCGTTATAGAGACGAAAAAAATGCAAAAGAAGTGCCATCAGCACTCGGTGTTCCCAGGTGGTCTCCCTCCCAAGTACTGACCGAGCCCAATGCTGCTTAGCTTCGGTGATCGGACGAGAACCGGCGTATTCAGCATGGTATGGCCGATGGCGAGAGACTCAGCGTTTCAAGCGCTTATGTACTGTGTGCGGCCCCTCCCGGATGCAAACCTTCGCACAGATACTTCCGTCGAGTGTGGCAACAGGCGCCGAGCGAGCAATTACGTGCCCTGGGCTTTTATCAGCCGTTCTGGCGATCGTAACGCACTGTGGCATGCACCGAAAGAGCAACGGGAGCAAGCCTGTATTGTTGGCGCATGGACTGGGTAGGGAATGCGTGTCGACCATATCGATGAACGCTAATTGTGCGTTCATGCGCACTGTTATGCGCACACTGGGCCTCCGTGCTATCTCGGCGCGTTGCCGTATTTAATCTGCACTGTACACGCCGACGGAGACGTCAGAATGAGAGCCGGAAAGCCAAGCGGTCGCTTCCGTTTTGCCACAAGCACGCACGGAGTTTCGCGTCCGCACGTACGTACACGCTGCCAGTGGGAATTTGTTATTTATAACAAAATCACGACACCTCCTAGAGTTGCTTGAGGCGTATTGGATCACTTATATAACTGTGAGGGAAAAAAAAGGCGTTATAGAGACGAAAAAAATGCAAAAGAAGTGCCATCAGCACTCGGTGTTCCCAGGTGGTCTCCCTCCCAAGTACTGACCGAGCCCAATGCTGCTTAGCTTCGGTGATCGGACGAGAACCGGCGTATTCAGCATGGTATGGCCGATGGCGAGAGACTCAGCGTTTCAAGCGCTTATGTACTGTGTGCGGCCCCTCCCGGATGCAAACCTTCGCACAGATACTTCCGTCGAGTGTGGCAACAGGCGCCGAGCGAGCAATTCCGTGCCCTTGGCTTTTATCAGCCGTTCTGGCGATCGTAACGCACTGTGGCATGCACCGAAAGAGCAACGGGAGCAAGCCTGTATTGTTGGCGCATCGGCTGGGTAGGGAATGCGTGTCGACTATATCGATGAACGCTAATTGTGCGTTCCTGCGCACTGTTATGCGCACACTGGGCCTCCGTGCTATCTCGGCGCGTTGCCGTATTTTAATCTGCACTGTACACGCCGACGCACACGTCAGAATGAGAGCCGGAAAGCCAAGCGGTCGCTTCCGTTTTGCCACAAGCACGCACGGAGTTTCGCGTCCGCACGTACGTGTACGCTGCCAGTGGGAATTTGTTATTTATAACAAAATCACGACACCTCCTAGAGTTGCTTGAGGCGTATTGGATCACTTATATAACTGTGAGGAAAAAAAAAGGCGTTATAGAGACGAAAAAAATGCAAAAGAAGTGCCATCAGCACTCGGTGTTCCCAGGTGGTCTCCCTCCCAAGTACTGACCGAGCCCAATGCTGGTTAGCTTCGGTGATCGGACGAGAACCGGCGTATTCAGCATGGTATGGCCGATGGCGAGAGACACAGCGTTTCAAGCGCTTATGTACTGTGTGCGGCCCCTCCCGGATGCAAACCTTCGCACAGATACTTCCGTCGAGTGTGGCAACAGGCGCCGAGCGAGCAATTACGTGCCCTGGGCTTTTATCAGCCGTTCTGGCGATCGTAACGCACTGTGGCATGCACCGAAAGAGCAACGGGAGCAAGCCTGTATTGTTGGCGCATCGGCTGGGTAGGGAATGCGTGTCGACTATATCGATGAACGCTAATTGTGCGTTCCTGCGCACTGTTATGCGCACACTGGGCCTCCGTGCTATCTCGGCGCGTTGCCGTATTTAATCTGCACTGTACACGCCGACAGAGACGTCAGAATGAGAGCCGGAAAGCCAAGCGGTCGCTTCCGTTTTGCCACAAGCACGCACGGAGTTTCGCGTCCGCACGTACGTAGACGCTGCCAGTGGGAATTTGTTATTTATAACAAAATCACGACACCTCCTAGAGTTGCTTGAGGCGTATTGGATCACTTATATAACTGTGAGGGAAAAAAAAGGCGTTATAGAGACGAAAAAAATGCAAAAGAAGTGCCATCAGCACTCGGTGTTCCCAGGTGGTCTCCCTCCCAAGTACTGACCGAGCCCAATGCTGCTTAGCTTCGGTGATCGGACGAGAACCGGCGTATTCAGCATGGTATGGCCGATGGCGAGAGACTCAGCGTTTCAAGCGCTTATGTACTGTGTGCGGCCCCTCCCGGATGCACACCTTCGCACAGATACTTCCGTCGAGTGTGGCAACAGGCGCCGAGCGAGCAATTACGTGCCCTGGGCTTTTATCAGCCGTTCTGGCGATCGTAACGCACTGTGGCATGCACCGAAAGAGCAACGGGAGCAAGCCTGTATTGTTGGCGCATCGGCTGGGTAGGGAATGCGTGTCGACTATATAGATGAACGCTGATTGTGCGTTCCTGCGCACTGTTATGCGCACACTGGGCCTCCGTGCTATCTCGGTGCGTTGCCGTATTTTAATCTGCACTGTACACGCCGACGCACACGTCAGAATGAGAGCCGGAAAGCCAAGCGGTCGCTTCCGTTTTGCCACAAGCACGCACGGAGAATCGCGTCCGCACGTACGTATACGCTGCCAGTAGGAATTTGTTATTTATAACAAAATCACGACACCTCCTAGAGTTGCTTGTGGCGTATTGGATCACTTATATACCTGTGAGGAAAAAAAAGGCGTTATAGAGACGAAAAAAATGCAAAAGAAGTGCCATCAGCACTCGGTGTTCCCAGGTGGTCTCCCTCCCAAGTACTGACCGAGCCCAATGCTGCTTAGCTTCGGTGATCGGACGAGAACCGGCGTATTCAGCATGGTATGGCCGATGGCGAGAGACACAGCGTTTCAAGCGCTTATGTACCGTGTGCGGCCCCTCCCGGATGCAAACCTTCGCACAGATACTTCCGTCGAGTGTGGCAACAGGCGCCGAGCGAGCAATTACGTGCCCTGGACTTTTCTCAGCCGTTCTGGCGATAGTAACGCACTGTGGCATGCACCGAAAGAACAGCGGGAGCAAGCCTGTATTGTTGGCGCATGGACTGGGTAGGGAATGCGTGTCGACTATATCGATGAACGCTAATTGTGCGTTCATGCGCACTGTTATGCGCACACTGGGCCTCCGTGCTATCT
This sequence comes from Amblyomma americanum, assembly GCF_052857255.1. Lineage (NCBI taxonomy): Eukaryota > Metazoa > Arthropoda > Arachnida > Ixodida > Ixodidae > Amblyomma > Amblyomma americanum. The sequence continues at coordinate 98,273,861 of NC_135500.1, forward strand.
CGGCGCGTTGCCGTATTTAATCTGCACTGTACACGCCGACGGAGACGTCAGAATGAGAGCCGGAAAGCCAAGCGGTCGCTTCCGTTTTGCCACAAGCACGCACGGAGTTTCGCTTCCGCACGTACGTGTACGCTGCCAGTGGGAATTTGTTATTTATAACAAAATCACGACACCTCCTAGAGTTGCTTGAGGCGTATTGGATCACTTATATAACTGTGAGGAAAAAAAAGGCGTTATAGAGACGAAAAAAATGCAAAAGAAGTGCCATCAGCACTCGGTGTTCCCAGGTGGTCTCCCTCCCAAGTACTGACCGAGCCCAATGCTGCTTAGCTTCGGTGATCGGACGTGAACCGGCGTATTCAGCATGGTATGGCCGATGGCGAGAGACTCAGCGTTTCAAGCGCTTATGTACTGTGTGCGGCCCCTCCCGGATGCAAACCTTCGCACAGATACTTCCGTCGAGTGTGGCAACAGGCGCCGAGCGAGCAATTACGTGCCCTGGGCTTTTATCAGCCGTTCTGGCGATCGTAACGCACTGTGGCATGCACCGAAAGAGCAACGGGAGCAAGCCTGTATTGTTGGCGCATGGACTGGGTAGGGAATGCGTGTCGACCATATCGATGAACGCTAATTGTGCGTTCATGCGCACTGTTATGCGCACACTGGGCCTCCGTGCTATCTCGGCGCGTTGCCGTATTTAATCTGCACTGTACACGCCGACGGAGACGTCAGAATGAGAGCCGGAAAGCCAAGCGGTCGCTTCCGTTTTGCCACAAGCACGCACGGAGTTTCGCGTCCGCACGTACGTACACGCTGCCAGTGGGAATTTGTTATTTATAACAAAATCACGACACCTCCTAGAGTTGCTTGAGGCGTATTGGATCACTTATATAACTGTGAGGGAAAAAAAAGGCGTTATAGAGACGAAAAAAATGCAAAAGAAGTGCCATCAGCACTCGGTGTTCCCAGGTGGTCTCCCTCCCAAGTACTGACCGAGCCCAATGCTGCTTAGCTTCGGTGATCGGACGAGAACCGGCGTATTCAGCATGGTATGGCCGATTGCGAGAGACTCAGCGTTTCAAGCGCTTATGTACTGTGTGCGGCCCCTCCCGGATGCAAACCTTCGCACAGATACTTCCGTCGAGTGTGGCAACAGGCGCCGAGCGAGCAATTCCGTGCCCTGGGCTTTTATCAGCCGTTCTGGCGATCGTAACGCACTGTGGCATGCACCGAAAGAGCAACGGGAGCAAGCCTGTATTGTTGGCGCATCGGCTGGGTAGGGAATGCGTGTCGACTATATCGATGAACGCTAATTGTGCGTTCCTGCGCACTGTTATGCGCACACTGGGCCTCCGTGCTATCTCGGCGCGTTGCCGTATTTTAATCTGCACTGTACACGCCGACGCACACGTCAGAATGAGAGCCGGAAAGCCAAGCGGTCGCTTCCGTTTTGCCACAAGCACGCACGGAGTTTCGCGTCCGCACGTACGTGTACGCTGCCAGTGGGAATTTGTTATTTATAACAAAATCACGACACCTCCTAGAGTTGCTTGAGGCGTATTGGATCACTTATATAACTGTGAGGAAAAAAAAAGGCGTTATAGAGACGAAAAAAATGCAAAAGAAGTGCCATCAGCACTCGGTGTTCCCAGGTGGTCTCCCTCCCAAGTACTGACCGAGCCCAATGCTGGTTAGCTTCGGTGATCGGACGAGAACCGGCGTATTCAGCATGGTATGGCCGATGGCGAGAGACACAGCGTTTCAAGCGCTTATGTACTGTGTGCGGCCCCTCCCGGATGCAAACCTTCGCACAGATACTTCCGTCGAGTGTGGCAACAGGCGCCGAGCGAGCAATTACGTGCCCTGGGCTTTTATCAGCCGTTCTGGCGATCGTAACGCACTGTGGCATGCACCGAAAGAGCAACGGGAGCAAGCCTGTATTGTTGGCGCATCGGCTGGGTAGGGAATGCGTGTCGACTATATCGATGAACGCTAATTGTGCGTTCCTGCGCACTGTTATGCGCACACTGGGCCTCCGTGCTATCTCGGCGCGTTGCCGTATTTAATCTGCACTGTACACGCCGACAGAGACGTCAGAATGAGAGCCGGAAAGCCAAGCGGTCGCTTCCGTTTTGCCACAAGCACGCACGGAGTTTCGCGTCCGCACGTACGTAGACGCTGCCAGTGGGAATTTGTTATTTATAACAAAATCACGACACCTCCTAGAGTTGCTTGAGGCGTATTGGATCACTTATATAACTGTGAGGGAAAAAAAAGGCGTTATAGAGACGAAAAAAATGCAAAAGAAGTGCCATCAGCACTCGGTGTTCCCAGGTGGTCTCCCTCCCAAGTACTGACCGAGCCCAATGCTGCTTAGCTTCGGTGATCGGACGAGAACCGGCGTATTCAGCATGGTATGGCCGATGGCGAGAGACTCAGCGTTTCAAGCGCTTATGTACTGTGTGCGGCCCCTCCCGGATGCACACCTTCGCACAGATACTTCCGTCGAGTGTGGCAACAGGCGCCGAGCGAGCAATTACGTGCCCTGGGCTTTTATCAGCCGTTCTGGCGATCGTAACGCACTGTGGCATGCACCGAAAGAGCAACGGGAGCAAGCCTGTATTGTTGGCGCATCGGCTGGGTAGGGAATGCGTGTCGACTATATCGATGAACGCTGATTGTGCGTTCCTGCGCACTGTTATGCGCACACTGGGCCTCCGTGCTATCTCGGCGCGTTGCCGTATTTTAATCTGCACTGTACACGCCGACGCACACGTCAGAATGAGAGCCGGAAAGCCAAGCGGTCGCTTCCGTTTTGCCACAAGCACGCACGGAGAATCGCGTCCGCACGTACGTATACGCTGCCAGTAGGAATTTGTTATTTATAACAAAATCACGACACCTCCTAGAGTTGCTTGTGGCGTATTGGATCACTTATATACCTGTGAGGAAAAAAAAGGCGTTATAGAGACGAAAAAAATGCAAAAGAAGTGCCATCAGCACTCGGTGTTCCCAGGTGGTCTCCCTCCCAAGTACTGACCGAGCCCAATGCTGCTTAGCTTCGGTGATCGGACGAGAACCGGCGTATTCAGCATGGTATGGCCGATGGCGAGAGACACAGCGTTTCAAGCGCTTATGTACCGTGTGCGGCCCCTCCCGGATGCAAACCTTCGCACAGATACTTCCGTCGAGTGTGGCAACAGGCGCCGAGCGAGCAATTACGTGCCCTGGACTTTTCTCAGCCGTTCTGGCGATAGTAACGCACTGTGGCATGCACCGAAAGAACAGCGGGAGCAAGCCTGTATTGTTGGCGCATGGACTGGGTAGGGAATGCGTGTCGACTATATCGATGAACGCTAATTGTGCGTTCATGCGCACTGTTATGCGCACACTGGGCCTCCGTGCTATCTCGGCGCGTTGCCGTATTTAATCTGCACTGTACACGCCGACGGAGACGTCAGAATGAGAGCCGGAAAGCCAAGCGGTCGCTTCCGTTTTGCCACAAGCACGCACGGAGTTTCGCTTCCGCACGTACGTGTACGCTGCCAGTGGGAATTTGTTATTTATAACAAAATCACGACACCTCCTAGAGTTGCTTGAGGCGTATTGGATCACTTATATATCTGTGAGGAAAAAAAAAAGGCGTTATAGAGACGAAAAAAATGCAAAAGAAGTGCCATCAGCACTCGGTGTTCCCAGGTGGTCACCCTCCCAAGTACTGACCGAGCCCAATGCTGCTTAGCTTCGGTGATCGGACGAGAACCGGCGTATTCAGCATGGTATGGCCGATGGCGAGAAACAGCGTTTCAAGCGCTTATGTACCGTGTGCGGCCCCTCCCGGATGCAAGCCTTCGCACAGATACTTCCGTCGAGTGTGGCAACAGGCGCCGAGCGTGCAATTACGTGCCCTGGACTTTTCTCAGCCGTTCTGGCGATCGTAACGCACTGTGGCATGTACCGAAAGAGCAGCGGGAGCAAGCCTGTATTGTTGGCGCATGGACTGGGTAGGGAATGCGTGTCGACTATATCGATGAACGCTAATTGTGCGTTCATGCGCACTGTTATGCGCACACTGGGCCTCCGTGCTATCTCGGCGCGTTGCCGTATTTTAATCTGCACTGTACACGCCGACGGAGACGTCAGAATGAGAGCCGGAAAGCCAAGCGGTCGCTTCCGTTTTGCCACAAGCACGCACGGAGTTTCGCGTCCGCACGTACGTATACGCTGCCAGTGGGAATTTGTTATTTATAACAAAATCACGACACCTCCTAGAGTTGCTTGAGGCGTATTGGATCACTTATATAACTGTGAGGAAAAAAAAGGCGTTATAGAGACGAAAAAAATGCAAAAGAAGTGCCATCAGCACTCAGTGTTCCCAGGTGGTCTCCCTCCCAAGTACTGACCGAGCCCAATGCTGCTTAGCTTCGGTGATCGGACGAGAACCGGCGTATTCAGCATGGTATGGCCGATGGCGAGAAACACAGCGTTTCAAGCGCTTATGTACCGTGTGCGGCCCCTCCCGGATGCAAGCCTTCGCACAGATACTTCCGTCGAGTGTGGCAACAGGCGCCGAGCGTGCAATTACGTGCCCTGGACTTTTCTCAGCCGTTCTGGCGATCGTAACGCACTGTGGCATGTACCGAAAGAGCAGCGGGAGCAAGCCTGTATTGTTGGCGCATGGACTGGGTAGGGAATGCGTGTCGACTATATCGATGAACGCTAATTGTGCGTTCATGCGCACTGTTATGCGCACACTGGGCCTCCGTGCTATCTCGGCGCGTTGCCGTATTTTAATCTGCACTGTACACGCCGACGCACACGTCAGAATGAGAGCCGGAAAGCCAAGCGGTCGCTTCCGTTTTGCCACAAGCACGCACGGAGTTTCGCGTCCGCACGTACGTATACGCTGCCAGTGGGAATTTGTTATTTATAACAAAATCACGACACCTCCTAGAGTTGCTTGAGGCGTATTGGATCACTTATATAACTGTGAGGAAAAAAAAAGGCGTTATAGAGACGAAAAAAATGCAAAAGAAGTGCCATCAGCACTCGGTGTTCCCAGGTGGTCTCCCTCCCAAGTACTGGCCGAGCCCAATGCTGCTTAGCTTCGGTGATCGGACGAGAACCGGCGTATTCAGCATGGTATGGCCGATGGCGAGAGACTCAGCGTTTCAAGCGCTTATGTACTGTGTGCGGCCCCTCCCGGATGCAAACCTTCGCACAGATACTTCCGTCGAGTGTGGCAACAGGCGCCGAGCGAGCAATTACGTGCCCTGGGCTTTTATCAGCCGTTCTGGCGATCGTAACGCACTGTGGCATGCACCGAAAGAGCAACGGGAGCAAGCCTGTATTGTTGGCGCATGGACTGGGTAGGGAATGCGTGTCGACCATATCGATGAACGCTAATTGTGCGTTCATGCGCACTGTTATGCGCACACTGGGCCTCCGTGCTATCTCGGCGCGTTGCCGTATTTAATCTGCACTGTACACGCCGACGGAGACGTCAGAATGAGAGCCGGAAAGCCAAGCGGTCGCTTCCGTTTTGCCACAAGCACGCACGGAGTTTCGCGTCCGCACGTACGTACACGCTGCCAGTGGGAATTTGTTATTTATAACAAAATCACGACACCTCCTAGAGTTGCTTGAGGCGTATTGGATCACTTATATAACTGTGAGGAAAAAAAAAAGGCGTTATAGAGACGAAAAAAATGGAAAAGAAGTGCCATCAGCACTCGGTGTTCCCAGGTGGTCTCCCTCCCAAGTACTGACCGAGCCCAATGCTGCTTAGCTTCGGTGATCGGACGAGAACCGGCGTATTCAGCATGGTATGGCCGATGGCGAGAGACACAGCGTTTCAAGCGCTTATGTACTGTGTGCGGCCCCTCCCGGATGCAAACCTTCGCACATATACTTCCGTCGAGTGTGGCAACAGGCGCCGAGCGAGCAATTACGTGCCCTGGGCTTTTATCAACCGTTCTGGCGATCGTAACGCACTGTGGCATGCACCGAAAGAGCAACGGGAGCAAGCCTGTATTGTTGGCGCATCGGCTGGGTAGGGAATGCGTGTCGACTATATCGATGAACGCTAATTATGCGTTCCTGCGCACTGTTATGCGCACACTGGGCCTCCGTACTATCTCGGCGCGTTGCCGTATTTTAATCTGCACTGTACACGCCGACGCAGACGTCAGAATGAGAGCCGGAAAGCCAAGCGGTCGCTTCCGCTTTGCCACAAGCACGCACGGAGAATCGCGTCCGCACGTACGTACACGCTGCCAGTGGGAATTTGTTATTTATAACAAAATCACGACACCTCCTAGAGTTGCTTGAGGCGTACTGGATCACTTATATAACTGTGAGGGAAAAAAAAGGCGTTATAGAGACGAAAAAAATGCAAAAGAAGTGCCATCAGCACTCGGTGTTCCCAGGTGGTCTCCCTCCCAAGTACTGACCGAGCCCAATGCTGCTTAGCTTCGGTGATCGGACGAGAACCTGCGTATTCAGCATGGTATGGCCGATGGCGAGAGACTCAGCGTTTCAAGCGCTTATGTACTGTGTGCGGCCCCTCCCGGATGCACACCTTCGCACAGATACTTCCGTCGAGTGTGGCAACAGGCGCCGAGCGAGCAATTACGTGCCCTGGGCTTTTATCAGCCGTTCTGGCGATCGTAACGCACTGTGGCATGCACCGAAAGAGCAACGGGAGCAAGCCTGTATTGTTGGCGCATCGGCTGGGTAGGGAATGCGTGTCGACTATATCGATGAACGCTAATTGTGCGTTCCTGCGCACTGTTATGCGCACACTGGGCCTCCGTGCTATCTCGGCGCGTTGCCGTATTTTAATCTGCACTGTACACGCCGACGCACACGTCAGAATGAGAGCCGGAAAGCCAAGCGGTCGCTTCCGTTTTGCCACAAGCACGCACGGAGTTTCGCGTCCGCACGTACGTACACGCTGCCAGTGGGAATTTGTTATTTATAACAAAATCACGACACCTCCTAGAGTTGCTTGTGGCGTATTGGATCACTTATATAACTGTGAGGAAAAAAAAGGCGTTATAGAGACGAAAAAAATGCAAAAGAAGTGCCATCAGCACTCGGTGTTCCCAGGTGGTCTCCCTCCCAAGTACTGACCGAGCCCAATGCTGCTTAACTTCGGTGATCGGACGAGAACCGGCGTATTCAGCATGGTATGGCCGATGGCGAGAGACAGCGTTTCAAGCGCTTATGTACTGTGTGCGGCCCCTCCCGGATGCAAACCTTCGCACAGATACTTCCGTCGAGTGTGGCAACAGGCGCCGAGCGAGCAATTACGTGCCCTGGGCTTTTATCAGCCGTTCTGGCGATCGTAACGCACTGTGGCATGCACCGAAAGAGCAACGGGAGCAAGCCTGTATTGTTGGCGCATCGGCTGGGTAGGGAATGCGTGTCGACTATATCGATGAACGCTAATTGTGCGTTCCTGCGCACTGTTATGCGCACACTGGGCCTCCGTGCTATCTCGGCGCGTTGCCGTATTTTAATCTGCACTGTACACGCCGACGGAGACGTCAGAATGAGAGCCGGAAAGCCAAGCGGTCGCTTCCGTTTTGCCACAAGCACGCACGGAGTTTCGCGTCCGCACGTACGTGTACGCTGCCAGTGGGAATTTGTTATTTATAACAAAATCACGACACCTCCTAGAGTTGCTTGAGGCGTATTGGATCACTTATATAACTGTGAGGAAAAAAAAAGGCGTTATAGAGACGAAAAAAATGCAAAAGAAGTGCCATCAGCACTCGGTGTTCCCAGGTGGTCTCCCTCCCAAGTACTGACCGAGCCCAATGCTGCTTAGCTTCGGTGATCGGACGAGAACCGGCGTATTCAGCATGGTATGGCCGATGGCGAGAAACACAGCGTTTCAAGCGCTTATGTACCGTGTGCGGCCCCTCCCGGATGCAAGCCTTCGCACAGATACTTCCGTCGAGTGTGGCAACAGGCGCCGAGCGTGCAATTACGTGCCCTGGACTTTTCTCAGCCGTTCTGGCGATCGTAACGCACTGTGGCATGTACCGAAAGAGCAGCGGGAGCAAGCCTGTATTGTTGGCGCATGGACTGGGTAGGGAATGCGTGTCGACTATATCGATGAACGCTAATTGTGCGTTCATGCGCACTGTTATGCGCACACTGGGCCTCCGTGCTATCTCGGCGCGTTGCCGTATTTTAATCTGCACTGTACACGCCGACGGAGACGTCAGAATGAGAGCCGGAAAGCCAAGCGGTCGCTTCCGTTTTGCCACAAGCACGCACGGAGTTTCGCGTCCGCACGTACGTATACGCTGCCAGTGGGAATTTGTTATTTATAACAAAATCACGACACCTCCTAGAGTTGCTTGAGGCGTATTGGATCACTTATATAACTGTGAGGAAAAAAAAAGGCGTTATAGAGACGAAAAAAATGCAAAAGAAGTGCCATCAGCACTCGGTGTTCCCAGGTGGTCTCCCTCCCAAGTACTGACCGAGCCCAATGCTGCTTATCTTCGGTGATCGGACGAGAACCGGCGTATTCAGCATGGTATGGCCGATGGCGAGAAACACAGCGTTTCAAGCGCTTATGTACCGTGTGCGGCCCCTCCCGGATGCAAGCCTTCGCACAGATACTTCCGTCGAGTGTGGCAACAGGCGGCGAGCGTGCAATTACGTGCCCTGGACTTTTCTCAGCCGTTCTGGCGATCGTAACGCACTGTGGCATGTACCGAAAGAGCAGCGGGAGCAAGCCTGTATTGTTGGCGCATGGACTGGGTAGGGAATGCGTGTCGACTATATCGATGAACGCTAATTGTGCGTTCATGCGCACTGTTATGCGCACACTGGGCCTCCGTGCTATCTCGGCGCGTTGCCGTATTTTAATCTGCACTGTACACGCCGACGCACACGTCAGAATGAGAGCCGGAAAGCCAAGCGGTCGCTTCCGTTTTGCCACAAGCACGCACGGAGTTTCGCGTCCGCACGTACGTATACGCTGCCAGTGGGAATTTGTTATTTATAACAAAATCACGACACCGCCTAGAGTTGCTTGAGGCGTATTGGATCACTTATATAACTGTGAGGAAAAAAAAGGCGTTATAGAGACGAAAAAAATGGGAAAAGAAGTGCCATCAGCACTCGGTGTTCCCAGGTGGTCTCCCTCCCAAGTACTGACCGAGCCCAATGCTGCTTAGCTTCGGTGATCGGACGAGAACCGGCGTATTCAGCATGGTATGGCCGATGGCGAGAGACACAGCGTTTCAAGCGCTTATGTACTGTGTGCGGCCCCTCCCGGATGCAAACCTTCGCACATATACTTCCGTCGAGTGTGGCAACAGGCGCCGAGCGAGCAATTACGTGCCCTGGGCTTTTATCAACCGTTCTGGCGATCGTAACGCACTGTGGCATGCACCGAAAGAGCAACGGGAGCAAGCCTGTATTGTTGGCGCATCGGCTGGGTAGGGAATGCGTGTCGACTATATCGATGAACGCTAATTGTGCGTTCCTGCGCACTGTTATGCGCACACTGGGCCTCCGTGCTATCTCGGCGCGTTGCCGTATTTTAATCTGCACTGTACACGCCGACGCACACGTCAGAATGAGAGCCGGAAAGCCAAGCGGTCGCTTCCGTTTTGCCACAAGCACGCACGGAGAATCGCGTCCGCACGTACGTATACGCTGCCAGTAGGAATTTGTTATTTATAACAAAATCACGACACCTCCTAGAGTTGCTTGTGGCGTATTGGATCACTTATATAACTGTGAGGGAAAAAAAAGGCGTTATAGAGACGAAAAAAATGCAAAAGAAGTGCCATCAGCACTCGGTGTTCCCAGGTGGTCTCCCTCCCAAGTACTGACCGAGCCCAATGCTGCTTAGCTTCCGTGATCGGACGAGAACCGGCGTATTCAGCATGGTATGGCCGATGGCGAGAGACACAGCGTTTCAAGCGCTTATGTACCGTGTGCGGCCCCTCCCGGATGCAAACCTTCGCACAGATACTTCCGTCGAGTGTGGCAACAGGCGCCGAGCGAGCAATTACGTGCCCTGGACTTTTCTCAGCCGTTCTGGCGATAGTAACGCACTGTGGCATGCACCGAAAGAACAATGGGAGCAAGCCTGTATTGTTGGCGCATGGACTGGGTAGGGAATGCGTGTCGACTATATCGATGAACGCTAATTGTGCGTTCATGCGCTCTGTTATGCGCACACTGGGCCTCCGTGCTATCTCGGCGCGTTGCCGTATTTAATCTGCACTGTACACGCCGACGGAGACGTCAGAATGAGAGCCGGAAAGCCAAGCGGTCGCTTCCGTTTTGCCACAAGCACGCACGGAGTTTCGCGTCCGCACGTACGTACACGCTGCCAGTGGGAATTTCTTATTTATAACAAAATCACGACACCTCCTAGAGTTGCTTGAGGCGTATTGGATCACTTATATAACTGTGAGGGAAAAAAAAGGCGTTATAGAGACGAAAAAAATGCAAAAGAAGTGCCATCAGCACTCGGTGTTCCCAGGTGGTCTCCCTCCCAAGTACTGACCGAGCCCAATGCTGCTTAGCTTCGGTGATCGGACGAGAACCGGCGTATTCAGCATGGTATGGCCGATGGCGAGAGACAGCGTTTCAAGCGCTTATGTACTGTGTGCGGCCCCTCCCGGATGCAAACCTTCGCACAGATACTTCCGTCGAGTGTGGCAACAGGCGCCGAGCGAGCAATTACGTGCCCTGGGCTTTTATCAGCCGTTCTGGCGATCGTAACGCACTGTGGCATGCACCGAAAGAGCAACGGGAGCAAGCCTGTATTGTTGGCGCATCGGCTGGGTAGGGAATGCGTGTCGACTATATCGATGAACGCTAATTGTGCGTTCCTGCGCACTGTTATGCGCACACTGGGCCTCCGTGCTATCTCGGCGCGTTGCCGTATTTTAATCTGCACTGTACACGCCGACGGAGACGTCAGAATGAGAGCCGGAAAGCCAAGCGGTCGCTTCCGTTTTGCCACAAGCACGCACGGAGGTTCGCGTCCGCACGTACGTGTACGCTGCCAGTGGGAATTTGTTATTTATAACAAAATCACGACACCTCCTAGAGTTGCTTGAGGCGTATTGGATCACTTATATAACTGTGAGGAAAAAAAAAGGCGTTATAGAGACGAAAAAAATGCAAAAGAAGTGCCATCAGCACTCGGTGTTCCCAGGTGGTCTCCCTCCCAAGTACTGACCGAGCCCAATGCTGCTTAGCTTCGGTGATCGGACGAGAACCGGCGTATTCAGCATGGTATGGCCGATGGCGAGAAACACAGCGTTTCAAGCGCTTATGTACCGTGTGCGGCCCCTCCCGGATGCAAGCCTTCGCACAGATACTTCCGTCGAGTGTGGCAACAGGCGCCGAGCGTGCAATTACGTGCCCTGGACTTTTCTCAGCCGTTCTGGCGATCGTAACGCACTGTGGCATGTACCGAAAGAGCAGCGGGAGCAAGCCTGTATTGTTGGCGCATGGACTGGGTAGGGAATGCGTGTCGACTATATCGATGAACGCTAATTGTGCGTTCATGCGCACTGTTATGCGCACACTGGGCCTCCGTGCTATCTCGGCGCGTTGCCGTATTTTAATCTGCACTGTACACGCCGACGGAGACGTCAGAATGAGAGCCGGAAAGCCAAGCGGTCGCTTCCGTTTTGCCACAAGCACGCACGGAGAATCGCGTCCGCACGTACGTACACGCTGCCAGTGGGAATTTGTTATTTATAACAAAATCACGACACCTCCTAGAGTTGCTTGAGGCGTACTGGATCACTTATATAACTGTGAGGGAAAAAAAAGGCGTTATAGAGACGAAAAAAATGCAAAAGAAGTGCCATCAGCACTCGGTGTTCCCAGGTGGTCTCCCTCCCAAGTACTGACCGAGCCCAATGCTGCTTAGCTTCGGTGATCGGACGAGAACCGGCGTATTCAGCATGGTATGGCCGATGGCGAGAGACTCAGCGTTTCAAGCGCTTATGTACTGTGTGCGGCCCCTCCCGGATGCACACCTTCGCACAGATACTTCCGTCGAGTGTGGCAACAGGCGCCGAGCGAGCAATTACGTGCCCTGGGCTTTTATCAGCCGTTCTGGCGATCGTAACGCACTGTGGCATGCACCGAAAGAGCAACGGGAGCAAGCCTGTATTGTTGGCGCATCGGCTGGGTAGGGAATGCGTGTCGACTATATCGATGAACGCTAATTGTGCGTTCCTGCGCACTGTTATGCGCACACTGGGCCTCCGTGCTATCTCGGCGCGTTGCCGTATTTTAATCTGCACTGTACACGCCGACGCACACGTCAGAATGAGAGCCGGAAAGCCAAGCGGTCGCTTCCGTTTTGCCACAAGCACGCACGGAGAATCGCGTCCGCACGTACGTATACGCTGCCAGTAGGAATTTGTTATTTATAACAAAATCACGACACCTCCTAGAGTTGCTTGTGGCGTATTGGATCACTTATATAACTGTGAGGAAAAAAAAGGCGTTATAGAGTGAAAAAAATGCAAAAGAAGTGCCATCAGCACTCGGTGTTCCCAGGTGGTCTCCCTCCCAAGTACTGACCGAGCCCAATGCTGCTTAGCTTCCGTGATCGGACGAGAACCGGCGTATTCAGCATGGTATGGCCGATGGCGAGAGACACAGCGTTTCAAGCGCTTATGTACCGTGTGCGGCCCCTCCCGGATGCAAACCTTCGCACAGATACTTCCGTCGAGTGTGGCAACAGGCGCCGAGCGAGCAATTACGTGCCCTGGACTTTTCTCAGCCGTTCTGGCGATAGTAACGCACTGTGGCATGCACCGAAAGAACAATGGGAGCAAGCCTGTATTGTTGGCGCATGGACTGGGTAGGGAATGCGTGTCGACTATATCGATGAACGCTAATTGTGCGTTCATGCGCACTGTTATGCGCACACTGGGCCTCCGTGCTATCTCGGCGCGTTGCCGTATTTAATCTGCACTGTACACGCCGACGGAGACGTCAGAATGAGAGCCGGAAAGCCAAGCGGTCGCTTCCGTTTTGCCACAAGCACGCACGGAGTTTCGCGTCCGCACGTACGTACACGCTGCCAGTGGGAATTTGTTATTTATAACAAAATCACGACACCTCCTAGAGTTGCTTGAGGCGTATTGGATCACTTATATAACTGTGAGGGAAAAAAAAGGCGTTATAGAGACGAAAAAAATGCAAAAGAAGTGCCATCAGCACTCGGTGTTCCCAGGTGGTCTCCCTCCCAAGTACTGACCGAGCCCAATGCTGCTTAGCTTCGGTGATCGGACGAGAACCGGCGTATTCAGCATGGTATGGCCGATGGCGAGAGACAGCGTTTCAAGCGCTTATGTACTGTGTGCGGCCCCTCCCGGATGCAAACCTTCGCACAGATACTTCCGTCGAGTGTGGCAACAGGCGCCGAGCGAGCAATTACGTGCCCTGGGCTTTTATCAGCCGTTCTGGCGATCGTAACGCACTGTGGCATGCACCGAAAGAGCAACGGGAGCAAGCCTGTATTGTTGGCGCATCGGCTGGGTAGGGAATGCGTGTCGACTATATCGATGAACGCTAATTGTGCGTTCCTGCGCACTGTTATGCGCACACTGGGCCTCCGTGCTATCTCGGCGCGTTGCCGTATTTTAATCTGCACTGTACACGCCGACGGAGACGTCAGAATGAGAGCCGGAAAGCCAAGCGGTCGCTTCCGTTTTGCCACAAGCACGCACGGAGTTTCGCGTCCGCACGTACGTGTACGCTGCCAGTGGGAATTTGTTATTTATAACAAAATCACGACACCTCCTAGAGTTGCTTGAGGCGTATTGGATCACTTATATAACTGTGAGGAAAAAAAAGGCGTTATAGAGACGAAAAAAATGCAAAAGAAGTGCCATCAGCACTCGGTGTTCCCAGGTGGTCTCCCTCCCAAGTACTGACCGAGCCCAATGCTGCTTAGCTTCGGTGATCGGACGAGAACCGGCGTATTCAGCATGGTATGGCCGATGGCGAGAAACACAGCGTTTCAAGCGCTTATGTACCGTGTGCGGCCCCTCCCGGATGCAAGCCTTCGCACAGATACTTCAGTCGAGTGTGGCAACAGGCGCCGAGCGTGCAATTACGTGCCCTGGACTTTTCTCAGCCGTTCTGGCGATCGTAACGCACTGTGGCATGTACCGAAAGAGCAGCGGGAGCAAGCCTGTATTGTTGGCGCATGGACTGGGTAGGGAATGCGTGTCGACTATATCGATGAACGCTAATTGTGCGTTCATGCGCACTGTTATGCGCACACTGGGCCTCCGTGCTATCTCGGCGCGTTGCCGTATTTTAATCTGCACTGTACACGCCGACGGAGACGTCAGAATGAGAGCCGGAAAGCCAAGCGGTCGCTTCCGTTTTGCCACAAGCACGCACGGAGTTTCGCGTCCGCACGTACGTATACGCTGCCAGTGGGAATTTGTTATTTATAACAAAATCACGACACCTCCTAGAGTTGCTTGAGGCGTATTGGATCACTTATATAACTGTGAGGGAAAAAAAGGCGTTATAGAGACGAAAAAAATGCAAAAGAAGTGCCATCAGCACTCGGTGTTCCCAGGTGGTCTCCCTCCCAAGTACTGACCGAGCCCAATGCTGCTTATCTTCGGTGATCGGACGAGAACCGGCGTATTCTGTGTCGCAGCCAGGCAATAAAGAAAAAAAAAAAAAGCATGGTATGGCCGATGGCGAGAAACACAGCGTTTCAAGCGCTTATGTACCGTGTGCGGCCCCTCCCGGATGCAAGCCTTCGCACAGATACTTCCGTCGAGTGTGGCAACAGGCGCCGAGCGTGCAATTACGTGCCCTGGACTTTTCTCAGCCGTTCTGGCGATCGTAACGCACTGTGGCATGTACCGAAAGAGCAGCGGGAGCAAGCCTGTATTGTTGGCGCATGGACTGGGTAGGGAATGCGTGTCGACTATATCGATGAACGCTAATTGTGCGTTCATGCGCACTGTTATGCGCACACTGGGCCTCCGTGCTATCTCGGCGCGTTGCCGTATTTTAATCTGCACTGTACACGCCGACGCACACGTCAGAATGAGAGCCGGAAAGCCAAGCGGTCGCTTCCGTTTTGCCACAAGCACGCACGGAGTTTCGCGTCCGCACGTACGTATACGCTGCCAGTGGGAATTTGTTATTTATAACAAAATCACGACACCTCCTAGAGTTGCTTGAGGCGTATTGGATCACTTATATACTTGTGAGGGAAAAAAAGGCGTTATAGAGACGAAAAAAATGCAAAAGAAGTGCCATCAGCACTCGGTGTTCCCAGGTGGTCTCCCTCCCAAGTACTGACCGAGCCCAATGCTGCTTAGCTTCGGTGATCGGACGAGAACCGGCGTATTCAGCATGGTATGGCCGATGGCGAGAGACTCAGCGTTTCAAGCGCTTATGTACTGTGTGCGGCCCCTCCCGGATGCAAACCTTCGCACAGATACTTCCATCGAATGTGGCAACAGGCGCCGAGCGAGCAATTACGTGCCCTGGGCTTTTATCAGCCGTTCTGGCGATCGTAACGCACTGTGGCATGCACCGAAAGAGCAACGGGAGCAAGCCTGTATTGTTTGCGCATGGACTGGGTAGGGAATGCGTGTCGACCATATCGATGAACGCTAATTGTGCGTTCATGCGCACTGTTATGCGCACACTGGGCCTCCGTGCTATCTCGGCGCGTTGCCGTATTTAATCTGCACTGTACACGCCGACGGAGACGTCAGAATGAGAGCCGGAAAGCCAAGCGGTCGCTTCCGTTTTGCCACAAGCACGCACGGAGTTTCGCGTCCGCACGTACGTACACGCTTCCAGTGGGAATTTGTTATTTATAACAAAATCACGACACCTCCTAGAGCTGCTTGAGGCGTATTGGATCACTTATATAACTGTGAGGGAAAAAAAGGCGTTATAGAGACGAAAAAAATGCAAAAGAAGTGCCATCAGCACTCGGTGTTCCCAGGTGGTCTCCCTCCCAAGTACTGACCGAGCCCAATGCTGCTTAGCTTCGGTGATCGGACGAGAACCGGCGTATTCAGCATGGTATGGCCGATGGCGAGAGACTCAGCGTTTCAAGCGCTTATGTACTGTGTGCGGCCCCTCCCGGATGCACACCTTCGCACAGATACTTCCGTCGAGTGTGGCAACAGGCGCCGAGCGAGCAATTACGTGCCCTGGGCTTTTATCAGCCGTTCTGGCGATCGTAACGCACTGTGGCATGCACCGAAAGAGCAACGGGAGCAAGCCTGTATTGTTAGCGCATCGGCTGGGTAGGGAATGCGTGTCGACTATATCGATGAACGCTAATTGTGCGTTCCTGCGCACTGTTATGCGCACACTGGGCCTCCGTGCTATCTCGGCGCGTTGCCGTATTTTAATCTGCACTGTACACGCCGACGCACACGTCAGAATGAGAGCCGGAAAGCCAAGCGGTCGCTTCCGTTTTGCCACAAGCACGCACGGAGTTTCGCGTCCGCACGTACGTGTACGCTGCCAGTGGGAATTTGTTATTTATAACAAAATCACGACACCTCCTAGAGTTGCTTGAGGCGTATTGGATCACTTATATAACTGTGAGGAAAAAAAAAGGCGTTATAGAGACGAAAAAAATGCAAAAGAAGTGCCATCAGCACTCGGTGTTCCCAGGTGGTCTCCCTCCCAAGTACTGACCGAGCCCAATGCTGCTTAGCTTCGGTGATCGGACGAGAACCGGCGTATTCAGCATGGTATGGCCGATGGCGAGAAACACAGCGTTTCAAGCGCTTATGTACCGTGTGCGGCCCCTCCCGGATGCAAGCCTTCGCACAGATACTTCCGTCGAGTGTGGCAACAGGCGCCGAGCGTGCAATTACGTGCCCTGGACTTTTCTCAGCCGTTCTGGCGATCGTAACGCTTTGTGGCATGTACCGAAAGAGCAGCGGGAGCAAGCCTGTATTGTTGGCGCATGGACTGGGTAGGGAATGCGTGTCGACTATATCGATGAACGCTAATTGTGCGTTCATGCGCACTGTTATGCGCACACTGGGCCTCCGTGCTATCTCGGCGCGTTGCCGTATTTTAATCTGCACTGTACACGCCGACGGAGACGTCAGAATGAGAGCCGGAAAGCCAAGCGGTCGCTTCCGTTTTGCCACAAGCACGCACGGAGTTTCGCGTCCGCACGTACGTATACGCTGCCAGTGGGAATTTGTTATTTATAACTAAATCACGACACCTCCTAGAGTTGCTTGAGGCGTATTGGATCACTTATATAACTGTGAGGAAAAAAAAGGCGTTATAGAGACGAAAAAAATGCAAAAGAAGTGCCATCAGCACTCGGTGTTCCCAGGCGGTCTCCCTCCCAAGTACTGACCGAGCCCAATGCTGCTTAGCTTCGGTGATCGGACGAGAACCGGCGTATTCAGCATGGTATGGCCGATGGCGAGAAACACAGCGTTTCAAGCGCTTATGTACCGTGTGCGGCCCCTCCCGGATGCAAGCCTTCGCACAGATAATTCCGTCGAGTGTGGCAACAGGCGCCGAGCGTGCAATTACGTGCCCTGGACTTTTCTCAGCCGTTCTGGCGATCGTAACGCACTGTGGCATGTACCGAAAGAGCAGCGGGAGCAAGCCTGTATTGTTGGCGCATGGACTGGGTAGGGAATGCGTGTCGACTATATCGATGAACGCTAATTGTGCGTTCATGCGCACTGTTATGCGCACACTGGGCCTCCGTGCTATCTCGGCGCGTTGCCGTATTTTAATCTGCACTGTACACGCCGACGCACACGTCAGAATGAGAGCCGGAAAGCCAAGCGGTCGCTTCCGTTTTGCCACAAGCACGCACGGAGTTTCGCGTCCGCACGTACGTATACGCTGCCAGTGGGAATTTGTTATTTATAACAAAATCACGACACCTCCTAGAGTTGCTTGAGGCGTATTGGATCACTTATATAACTGTGAGGGAAAAAAAAGGCGTTATAGAGACGAAAAAAATGCAAAAGAAGTGCCATCAGCACTCGGTGTTCCCAGGTGGTCTCCCTCCCAAGTGCTGACCGAGCCCAATGCTGCTTAGCTTCGGTGATCGGACGAGAACCGGCGTATTCAGCATGGTATGGCCGATGGCGAGAGACTCAGCGTTTCAAGCGCTTATGTACTGTGTGCGGCCCCTCCCAGATGCAAACCTTCGCACAGATACTTCCGTCGAATGTGGCAACAGGCGCCGAGCGAGCAATTACGTGCCCTGGGCTTTTATCAGCCGTTCTGGCGATCGTAACGCACTGTGGCATGCACCGAAAGAGCAACGGGAGCAAGCCTGTATTGTTGGCGCATGGACTGGGTAGGGAATGCGTGTCGACCATATCGATGAACGCTAATTGTGCGTTCATGCGCACTGTTATGCGCACACTGGGCCTCCGTGCTATCTCGGCGCGTTGCCGTATTTAATCTGCACTGTACACGCCGACGGAGACGTCAGAATGAGAGCCGGAAAGCCAAGCGGTCGCTTCCGTTTTGCCACAAGCACGCAAGGAGTTTCGCGTCCGCACGTACGTACACGCTGCCAGTGGGAATTTGTTATTTATAACAAAATCACGACACCTCCAAGAGTTGCTTGAGGCGTATTGGATCACTTATATAACTGTGAGGGAAAAAAAAGGCGTTATAGAGACGAAAAAAATGCAAAAGAAGTGCCATCAGCACTCGGTGTTCCCAGGTGGTCTCCCTCCCAAGTACTGACCGAGCCCAATGCTGCTTAGCTTCGGTGATCGGACGAGAACCGGCGTATTCAGCATGGTATGGCCGATGGCGAGAGACTCAGCGTTTCAAGCGCTTATGTACTGTGTGCGGCCCCTCCCGGATGCACACCTTCGCACAGATACTTCCGTCGAGTGTGGCAACAGGCGCCGAGCGAGCAATTACGTGCCCTGGGCTTTTATCAGCCGTTCTGGCGATCGTAACGCACTGTGGCATGCACCGAAAGAGCAACGGGAGCAAGCCTGTATTGTTGGCGCATCGGCTGGGTAGGGAATGCGTGTCGACTATATCGATGAACGCTAATTGTGCGTTCCTGCGCACTGTTATGCGCACACTGGGCCTCCGTGCTATCTCGGCGCGTTGCCGTATTTTAATCTGCACTGTACACGCCGACGCACACGTCAGAATGAGAGAAGGAAAGCCAAGCGGTCGCTTCCGTTTTGCCACAAGCACGCACGGAGTTTCGCGTCCGCACGTACGTGTACGCTGCCAGTGGGAATTTGTTATTTATAACAAAATCACGACACCTCCTAGAGTTGCTTGAGGCGTATTGGATCACTTATATAACTGTGAGGGAAAAAAAAAGGCGTTATAGAGACGAAAAAAATGCAAAAGAAGTGCCATCAGCACTCGGTGTTCCCAGGTGGTCTCCCTCCCAAGTACTGACCGAGCCCAATGCTGCTTAGCTTCGGTGATCGGACGAGAACCGGCGTATTCAGCATGGTATGGCCGATGGCGAGAGACTCAGCGTTTAAAGCGCTTATGTACTGTGTGCGGCCCCTCCCGGATGCACACCTTCGCACAGATACTTCCGTCGAGTGTGGCAACAGGCGCCGAGCGTGCAATTACGTGCCCTGGACTTTTCTCAGCCGTTCTGGCGATCGTAACGCACTGTGGCATGTACCGAAAGAGCAGCGGGAGCAAGCCTGTATTGTTGGCGCATGGACTGGGTAGGGAATGCGTGTCGACTATATCGATGAACGCTAATTGTGCGTTCATGCGCACTGTTATGCGCACACTGGGCCTCCGTGCTATCTCGGCGCGTTGCCGTATTTTAATCTGCACTGTACACGCCGACGCACACGTCAGAATGAGAGAAGGAAAGCCAAGCGGTCGCTTCCGTTTTGCCACAAGCACGCACGGAGTTTCGCGTCCGCACGTACGTGTACGCTGCCAGTGGGAATTTGTTATTTATAACAAAATCACGACACCTCCTAGAGTTGCTTGAGGCGTATTGGATCACTTATATAACTGTGAGGGAAAAAAAAGGCGTTATAGAGACGAAAAAAATGCAAAAGAAGTGCCATCAGCACTCGGTGTTCCCAGGTGGTCTCCCTCCCAAGTGCTGACCGAGCCCAATGCTGCTTAGCTTCGGTGATCGGACGAGAACCGGCGTATTCAGCATGGTATGGCCGATGGCGAGAGACTCAGCGTTTCAAGCGCTTATGTACTGTGTGCGGCCCCTCCCAGATGCAAACCTTCGCACAGATACTTCCGTCGAATGTGGCAACAGGCGCCGAGCGAGCAATTACGTGCCCTGGGCTTTTATCAGCCGTTCTGGCGATCGTAACGCACTGTGGCATGCACCGAAAGAGCAACGGGAGCAAGCCTGTATTGTTGGCGCATGGACTGGGTAGGGAATGCGTGTCGACCATATCGATGAACGCTAATTGTGCGTTCATGCGCACTGTTATGCGCACACTGGGCCTCCGTGCTATCTCGGCGCGTTGCCGTATTTAATCTGCACTGTACACGCCGACGGAGACGTCAGAATGAGAGCCGGAAAGCCAAGCGGTCGCTTCCGTTTTGCCACAAGCACGCAAGGAGTTTCGCGTCCGCACGTACGTACACGCTGCCAGTGGGAATTTGTTATTTATAACAAAATCACGACACCTCCTAGAGTTGCTTGAGGCGTATTGGATCACTTATATAACTGTGAGGGAAAAAAAAGGCGTTATAGAGACGAAAAAAATGCAAAAGAAGTGCCATCAGCACTCGGTGTTCCCAGGTGGTCTCCCTCCCAAGTACTGACCGAGCCCAATGCTGCTTAGCTTCGGTGATCGGACGAGAACCGGCGTATTCAGCATGGTATGGCCGGTTTTTTTTTTTTTTTCTTTATTGCCTGGCTGCGACACATAACATTTACACAAAAAACACTCAACAAAAAACACACAAAACGCTATGTACATACAACACTGTCGTGGTCAGCCATCATGAGTCTGGCTTCGTCATACTAAAATTCACGAAGCATACAGAGCGGCTCTAGCCTCGAGAGCCACTCGGGAGGCTCCGCAGTTGCTTTCTGGATGGCCAGAAAGCAGTCCATTCTTTCCCGAAAATAAATGCGGGCAGGTCGTGCGTCTTTGTCACAATAATAGCCTGCCATTCTGGTTACTACAATTTTACAATTTTTGGTTACTACAAAGAGATTGTAGCAAGTGTTAGGTTTCTTTCAGCGCGTTTTTCTAGCGATTATTTGTATAAAACTAAAAGAAAGAAGTTGTACCATGATCTTTGTGATATTGTTTTCCCAGAGCCTATGTACAGGGCCTTGTACAGTGGAGGTCCTGGAGCTGATGTTTTAAAAAGGGTAAAGAAAATGCAGGTGCCACCAGGAGTAAAGACCTTCTTTTTTAAATTACACACCGGGACACTCCCAGTTAAAAAGTTTTTGGAAGGAAAGGATTTCTTTTTGCCGTGGGGATCGAACTGCTTAATTTGTAAACAGCCCGAAACAATAGACCATGTTTTTTTGCATTGCTGGGAAGGGGTTTATTTTTGGGATGTGTTACAAAGGACAATAAAGAAAGAGCTACCACTTGACGCGCAGGGAATTCGTTATTTAAGCACAGACAATGAGGATGGGGTACCATTTGATCTCATAATGCTCTTGGGCCTCCACAGTATATGGAGCATGGTATGGCCGGTGGCGAGAGACTCAGCGTTTCAAGCGCTTATGTACTGTGTGCGGCCCCTCCCGGATGCACACCTTCGCACAGATACTTCCGTCGAGTGTGGCAACAGGCGCCGAGCGAGCAATTACGTGCCCTGGGCTTTTATCAGCCGTTCTGGCGATCGTAACGCACTGTGGCATGCACCGAAAGAGCAACGGGAGCAAGCCTGTATTGTTGGCGCATCGGCTGGGTAGGGAATGCGTGTCGACTATATCGATGAACGCTAATTGTGCGTTCCTGCGCACTGTTATGCGCACACTGGGCCTCCGTGCTATCTCGGCGCGTTGCCGTATTTTAATCTGCACTGTACACGCCGACGCACACGTCAGAATGAGAGAAGGAAAGCCAAGCGGTCGCTTCCGTTTTGCCACAAGCACGCACGGAGTTTCGCGTCCGCACGTACGTGTACGCTGCCAGTGGGAATTTGTTATTTATAACAAAATCACGACACCTCCTAGAGTTGCTTGAGGCGTATTGGATCACTTATATAACTGTGAGGGAAAAAAAAGGCGTTATAGAGACGAAAAAAATGCAAAAGAAGTGCCATCAGCACTCGGTGTTCCCAGGTGGTCTCCCTCCCAAGCACTGACCGAGCCCAATGCTGCTTAGCTTCGGTGATCGGACGAGAACCGGCGTATTCAGCATGGTATGGCCGATTTTTTCTTTATTGCCTGGCTGCGACACATAACATTTACACAAAAAACACTCAACAAAAAACACACAAAACGCTATGTACATACAACACTGTCGTGGTCAGCCATCATGAGTCTGGCTTCGTCATACTAAAATTCACGAAGCATACAGAGCGGCTCTAGCCTCGAGAGCCACTCGGGAGGCTCCGCAGTTGCTTTCTGGATGGCCAGAAAGCAGTCCATTCTTTCCCGAAAATAAATGCGGGCAGGTCGTGCGTCTTTGTCACAATAATAGCCTGCCATTCTGGAGCGCCATATACTGTGGAGGCCCAAGAGCATTATGAGATCAAATGGTACCCCATCCTCATTGTCTGTGCTTAAATAACGAATTCCCTGCGCGTCAAGTGGTAGCTCTTTCTTTATTGTCCTTTGTAACACATCCCAAAAATAAACCCCTTCCCAGCAATGCAAAAAAACATGGTCTATTGTTTCGGGCTGTTTACAAATTAAGCAGTTCGATCCCCACGGCAAAAAGAAATCCTTTCCTTCCAAAAACTTTTTAACTGGGAGTGTCCCGGTGTGTAATTTAAAAAAGAAGGTCTTTACTCCTGGTGGCACCTGCATTTTCTTTACCCTTTTTAAAACATCAGCTCCAGGACCTCCACTGTACAAGGCCCTGTACATAGGCTCTGGGAAAACAATATCACAAAGATCATGGTACAACTTCTTTCTTTTAGTTTTATACAAATAATCGCTAGAAAAACGCGCTGAAAGAAACCTAACACTTGCTACAATCTCTTTGTAGTAACCAAAAATTCCACCCGAGAGCTCTTCTGTGGTAACAACAAACTCGGGCAGCAAACGCCGCAGCCTGACCTGGCACACGGTGCGCAAGAACGGGTCTGAGACGTCGCGAAAAAACAAAAAACGGTTCACCAGCTGCCTTAAAAAGAGGTGCCCTAGCCCCAACCCCCCGTCTTTTACCCGCCGGAACAGGTTCGTTCTGCTGCAACGTTCCCATTCGGAAGCCCATATAAAGACTGCAAAAATCCGGTGTAACTTCTGAATGTGCACCCGAGAGCAATGCAAAACCTGCATCACATACCAGAGCTTGCTAATAAAAAACAGGTTGCAGACTGTAGCTCTGGCGAAAATGGAGAGGTTGGTGCCTTTCCATTTTCCAGCTCTGTCACGTGCTTCTTTCGTTTGCTGTTTCCAATACTCCTCGCTTTCACGATAAGCATCGAGCGGAACGCCCAAATACTTGCCCGGTGTCGTCGTCCACGGTACGTTGGCAAAATGGTCCGGGTGGGATGGCCACCATCCATGCCAGAGTCCGAGGCATTTGGACCAATTAACCCCGCTACCGGTGACTTCGCTGAACTCGCGTACACACCCGACAGCTTCGCTTATGCTCTCCTGATCAACCGTGAATACAGCAACGTCGTCAGCATACGCCAACAGCTTAACTTCAGCAGCTTGCAACCTAAAGCCATTAATACTATTGTCTTCTAATATTTTCCTACACAGTGTTTCGATGTAAATACAAAATAAGAGAGGGCTGAGGGGGCAGCGAGAGACTCAGCGTTTAAAGCGCTTATGTACTGTGTGCGGCCCCTCCCGGATGCACATCTTCGCACAGATACTTCCGTCGAGTGTGGCAACAGGCGCCGAGCGTGCAATTACGTGCCCTGGACTTTTCTCAGCCGTTCTGGCGATCGTAACGCACTGTGGCATGTACCGAAAGAGCAGCGGGAGCAAGCCTGTATTGTTGGCGCATGGACTGGGTAGGGAATGCGTGTCGACTATATCGATGAACGCTAATTGTGCGTTCATGCGCACTGTTATGCGCACACTGGGCCTCCGTGCTATCTCGGCGCGTTGCCGTATTTAATCTGCACTGTACACGCCGACGGAGACGTCAGAATGAGAGCCGGAAAGCCAAGCGGTCGCTTCCGTTTTGCCACAAGCACGCAAGGAGTTTCGCGTCCGCACGTACGTACACGCTGCCAGTGGGAATTTGTTATTTATAACAAAATCACGACACCTCCTAGAGTTGCTTGAGGCGTATTGGATCACTTATATAACTGTGAGGGAAAAAAAAGGCGTTATAGAGACGAAAAAAATGCAAAAGAAGTGCCATCAGCACTCGGTGTTCCCAGGTGGTCTCCCTCCCAAGTACTGACCGAGCCCAATGCTGCTTAGCTTCGGTGATCGGACGAGATCCGGCGTATTCAGCATGGTATGGCCGATGGCGAGAGACTCAGCGTTTCAAGCGCTTATGTACTGTGTGCGGCCCCTCCCGGATGCACACCTTCGCACAGATACTTCCGTCGAGTGTGGCAACAGGCGCCGAGCGAGCAATTACGTGCCCTGGGCTTTTATCAGCCGTTCTGGCGATCGTAACGCACTGTGGCATGCACCGAAAGAGCAACGGGAGCAAGCCTGTATTGTTGGCGCATCGGCTGGGTAGGGAATGCGTGTCGACTATATCGATGAACGCTAATTGTGCGTTCCTGCGCACTGTTATGCGCACACTGGGCCTCCGTGCTATCTCGGCGCGTTGCCGTATTTTAATCTGCACTGTACACGCCGACGCACACGTCAGAATGAGAGAAGGAAAGCCAAGCGGTCGCTTCCGTTTTGCCACAAGCACGCACGGAGTTTCGCGTCCGCACGTACGTGTACGCTGCCAGTGGGAATTTGTTATTTATAACAAAATCACGACACCTCCTAGAGTTGCTTGAGGCGTATTGGATCACTTATATAACTGTGAGGGAAAAAAAAGGCGTTATAGAGACGAAAAAAATGCAAAAGAAGTGCCATCAGCACTCGGTGTTCCCAGGTGGTCTCCCTCCACCTGACCGAGCCCAATGCTGACCGAGCCCAATGCTGCTTAGCTTCGGTGATCGGACGAGAACCGGCGTATTCAGCATGGTATGGCCGATGGCGAGAGACTCAGCGTTTAAAGAGCTTATGTACTGTGTGCGGCCCCTCCCGGATGCACACCTTCGCACAGATACTTCCGTCGAGTGTGGCAACAGGCGCCGAGCGAGCAATTACGTGCCCTGGGCTTTTATCAGCCGTTCTGGCGATCGTAACGCACTGTGGCATGCACCGAAAGAGCAACGGGAGCAAGCCTGTATTGTTGGCGCATCGGCTGGGTAGGGAATGCGTGTCGACTATATCGATGAACGCTAATTGTGCGTTCCTGCGCACTGTTATGCGCACACTGGGCCTCCGTGCTATCTCGGCGCGTTGCCGTATTTTAATCTGCACTGTACACGCCGACGCACACGTCAGAATGAGAGCCGGAAAGCCAAGCGGTCGCTTCCGTTTTGCCACAAGCACGCACGGAGTTTCGCGTCCGCACGTACGTGTACGCTGCCAGTGGGAATTTGTTATTTATAACAAAATCACGACACCTCCTAGAGTTGCTTGAGGCGTATTGGATCACTTATATAACTGTGAGGAAAAAAAAAGGCGTTATAGAGACGAAAAAAATGCAAAAGAAGTGCCATCAGCACTCGGTGTTCCCAGGTGGTCTCCCTCCCAAGTACTGACCGAGCCCAATGCTGCTTAGCTTCGGTGATCGGACGAGAACCGGCGTATTCAGCATGGTATGGCCGATGGCGAGAAACACAGCGTTTCAAGCGCTTATGTACCGTGTGCGGCCCCTCCCGGATGCAAGCCTTCGCACAGATACTTCCGTCGAGTGTGCCAACAGGCGCCGAGCGTGCAATTACGTGCCCTGGACTTTTCTCAGCCGTTCTGGCGATCGTAACGCACTGTGGCATGTACCGAAAGAGCAGCGGGAGCAAGCCTGTATTGTTGGCGCATGGACTGGGTAGGGAATGCGTGTCGACAATATCGATGAACGCTAATTGTGCGTTCATGCGCACTGTTATGCGCACACTGGGCCTCCGTGCTATCTCGGCGCGTTGCCGTATTTTAATCTGCACTGTACACGCCGACGGAGACGTCAGAATGAGAGCCGGAAAGCCAAGCGGTCGCTTCCGTTTTGCCACAAGCACGCACGGAGTTTCGCGTCCGCACGTACGTATACGCTGCCAGTGGGAGTTTGTTATTTATAACAAAATCACGACACCTCATAGAGTTGCTTGAGGCGTATTGGATCACTTATATAACTGTGAGGGAAAAAAAAGGCGTTATAGAGACGAAAAAAATGCAAAAGAAGTGCCATCAGCACTCGGTGTTCCCAGGTGGTCTCCCTCCCAAGTACTGACCGAGCCCAATGCTGCTTAGCTTCGGTGATCGGACGAGAACCGGCGTATTCAGCATGGTATGGCCGATGGCGAGAAACACAGCGTTTCAAGCGCTTATGTACCGTGTGCGGCCCCTCCCGGATGCAAGCCTTCGCACAGATACTTCCGTCGAGTGTGGCAACAGGCGCCGAGCGTGCAATTACGTGCCCTGGACTTTTCTCAGCCGTTCTGGCGATCGTAACGCACTGTGGCATGTACCGAAAGAGCAGCGGGAGCAAGCCTATATTGTTGGCGCATGGACTGGGTAGGGAATGCGTGTCGACTATATCGATGAACGCTAATTGTGCGTTCATGCGCACTGTTATGCGCACACTGGGCCTCCGTGCTATCTCGGCGCGTTGCCGTATTTTAATCTGCACTGTACACGCCGACGCACACGTCAGAATGAGAGCCGGAAAGCCAAGCGGTCGCTTCCGTTTTGCCACAAGCACGCACGGAGTTTCGCGTCCGCACGTACGTATACGCTGCCAGTGGGAATTTGTTATTTATAACAAAATCACGACACCTCCTAGAGTTGCTTGAGGCGTATTGGATCACTTATATAACTGTGAGGGAAAAAAAGGCGTTATAGAGACGAAAAAAATGCAAAAGAAGTGCCATCAGCACTCGGTGTTCCCAGGTGGTCTCCCTCCCAAGTACTGACCGAGCCCAATGCTGCTTAGCTTCGGTGATCGGACGAGAACCGGCGTATTCAGCATGGTATGGCCGATGGCGAGAGACTCAGCGTTTCAAGCGCTTATGTACTGTGTGCGGCCCCTCCCGGATGCAAACCTTCGCACAGATACTTCCGTCGAGTGTGGCAACAGGCGCCGAGCGAGCAATTACGTGCCCTGGGCTTTTATCAGCCGTTCTGGCGATCGTAACGCACTGTGGCATGCACCGAAAGAGCAACGGGGGCAAGCCTGTATTGTTGGCGCATGGACTGGGTAGGGAATGCGTGTCGACCATATCGATGAACGCTAATTGTGCGTTCATGCGCACTGTTATGCGCACACTGGGCCTCCGTGCTATCTCGGCGCGTTGCCGTATTTAATCTGCACTGTACACGCCGACGGAGACGTCAGAATGAGAGCCGGAAAGCCAAGCGGTCGCTTCCGTTTTGCCACAAGCACGCACGGAGTTTCGCGTCCGCACGTACGTACACGCTGCCAGTGGGAATTTGTTATTTATAACAAAATCACGACACCTCCTAGAGTTGCTTGAGGCGTATTGGATCACTTATATAACTGTGAGGGAAAAAAAGGCGTTATAGAGACGAAAAAAATGCAAAAGAAGTGCCATCAGCACTCGGTGTTCCCAGGTGGTCTCCCTCCCAAGTACTGACCGAGCCCAATGCTGCTTAGCTTCGGTGATCGGACGAGAACCGGCGTATTCAGCATGGTATAGCCGATGGCGAGAGACTCAGCGTTTCAAGCGGTTATGTACTGTGTGCGGCCCCTCCCGGATGCACACCTTCGCACAGATACTTCCGTCGAGTGTGGCAACAGGCGCCGAGCGAGCAATTACGTGCCCTGGGCTTTTATCAGCCGTTCTGGCGATCGTAACGCACTGTGGCATGCACCGAAAGAGCAACGGGAGCAAGCCTGTATTGTTGGCGCATCGGCTGGGTAGGGAATGCGTGTCGACTATATCGATGAACGCTAATTGTGCGTTCCTGCGCACTGTTATGCGCACACTGGGCCTCCGTGCTATCTCGGCGCGTTGCCGTATTTTAATCTGCACTGTACACGCCGACGCACACGTCAGAATGAGAGAAGGAAAGCCAAGCGGTCGCTTCCGTTTTGCCACAAGCACGCACGGAGTTTCGCGTCCGCACGTACGTGTACGCTGCCAGTGGGAATTTGTTATTTATAACAAAATCACGACACCTCCTAGAGTTGCTTGAGGCGTATTGGATCACTTATATAACTGTGAGGGAAAAAAAGGCGTTATAGAGACGAAAAAAATGCAAAAGAAGTGCCATCAGCACTCGGTGTTCCCAGGTGGTCTCCCTCCTTAAGTACTGACCGAGCCCAATGCTGCTTAGCTTCGGTGATCGGACGAGAACCGGCGTATTCAGCATGGTATGGCCGATGGCGAGAGACTCAGCGTATCAAGCGCTTATGTACTGTGTGCGGCCCCTCCCGGATGCAAACCTTCGCACAGATACTTCCGTCGAGTGTGGCAACAGGCGCCGAGCGAGCAATTACGTGCCCTGGGCTTTTATCAGCCGTTCTGGCGATCGTGACGCACTGTGGCATGCACCGAAAGAGCAACGGGAGCAAGCCTGCATTGTTGGCGCATCGGCTGGGTAGGGAATGCGTGTCGACTATATCGATGAACGCTAATTGTGCGTTCCTGCGCACTGTTATGCGCACACTGGGCCTCCGTGCTATCTCGGCGCGTTGCCGTATTTTAATCTGCACTGTACACGCCGACGCACACGTCAGAATGAGAGCCGGAAAGCCAAGCGGTCGCTTCCGTTTTGCCACAAGCACGCACGGAGTTTCGCGTCCGCACGTACGTGTACGCTGCCAGTGGGAATTTGTTATTTATAACAAAATCACGACACCTCCTAGAGTTGCTTGAGGCGTATTGGATCACTTATATAACTGTGAGGAAAAAAAAAGGCGTTATAGAGACGAAAAAAATGCAAAAGAAGTGCCATCAGCACTCGGTGTTCCCAGGTGGTCTCCCTCCCAAGTACTGACCGAGCCCAATGCTGCTTAGCTTCGGTGATCGGACGAGAACCGGCGTATTCAGCATTGTATGGCCGATGGCGAGAGACACAGCGTTTCAAGCGCTTATGTACTGTGTGCGGCCCCTCCCGGATGCAAACCTTCGCACA
Source organism: Amblyomma americanum (assembly GCF_052857255.1). Lineage (NCBI taxonomy): Eukaryota > Metazoa > Arthropoda > Arachnida > Ixodida > Ixodidae > Amblyomma > Amblyomma americanum. Next base: position 98,303,340 of record NC_135500.1, read on the forward strand.
GATACTTCCGTCGAGTGTGGCAACAGGCGCCGAGCGAGCAATTACGTGCCCTGGGCTTTTATCAGCCGTTCTGGCGATCGTAACGCACTGTGGCATGCACCGAAAGAGCAACGGGAGCAAGCCTGTATTGTTGGCGCATCGGCTGGGTAGGGAATGCGTGTCGACTATATCGATGAACGCTAATTGTGCGTTCCTGCGCACTGTTATGCGCACACTGGGCCTCCGTGCTATCTCGGCGCGTTGCCGTATTTAATCTGCACTGTACACGCCGACGCACACGTCAGAATGAGAGCCGGAAAGCCAAGCGGTCGCTTCCGTTTTGCCACAAGCACGCACGGAGTTTCGCGTCCGCACGTACGTGTACGCTGCCAGTGGGAATTTGTTATTTATAACAAAATCACGACACCTCCTAGAGTTGCTTGAGGCGTATTGGATCACTTATATAACTGTGAGGAAAAAAAAGGCGTTATAGAGACGAAAAAAATGCAAAAGAAGTGCCATCAGCACTCGGTGTTCCCAGGTGGTCTCCCTCCCAAGTACTGACCGAGCCCAATGCTGCTTAACTTCGGTGATCGGACGAGAACCGGCGTATTCAGCATGGTATGGCCGATGGCGAGAAACACAGCGTTTCAAGCGCTTATGTACCGTGTGCGGCCCCTCCCGGATGCAAGCCTTCGCACAGATACTTCCGTCGAGTGTGGCAACAGGCGCCGAGCGTGCAATTACGTGCCCTGGACTTTTCTCAGCCGTTCTGGCGATCGTAACGCACTGTGGCATGTACCGAAAGAGCAGCGGGAGCAAGCCTGTATTGTTGGCGCATGGACTGGGTAGGGAATGCGTGTCGACTATATCGATGAACGCTAATTGTGCGTTCATGCGCACTGTTATGCGCACACTGGGCCTCCGTGCTATCTCGGCGCGTTGCCGTATTTTAATCTGCACTGTACACGCCGACGCACACGTCAGAATGAGAGCCGGAAAGCCAAGCGGTCGCTTCCGTTTTGTCACAAGCACGCACGGAGTTTCGCGTCCGCACGTACGTATACGCTGCCAGTGGGAATTTGTTATTTATAACAAAATCACGACACCTCCTAGAGTTGCTTGAGGCGTATTGGATCACTTATATAACTGTGAGGGAAAAAAAGGCGTTATAGAGACGAAAAAAATGCAAAAGAAGTGCCATCAGCACTCGGTGTTCCCAAGTGGTCTCCCTCCCAAGTACTGACCGAGCCCAATGCTGCTTAGCTTCGGTGATCGGACGAGAACCGGCGTATTCAGCATGGTATGGCCGATGGCGAGAGACTCAGCGTTTCAAGCGCTTATGTACTGTGTGCGGCCCCTCCCGGATGCAAACCTTCGCACAGATACTTCCGTCGAGTGTGGCAACAGGCGCCGAGCGAGCAATTACGTGCCCTGGGCTTTTATCAGCCGTTCTGGCGATCGTAACGCACTGTGGCATGCACCGAAAGAGCAACGGGAGCAAGCCTGTATTGTTGGCGCATCGGCTGGGTAGGGAATGCGTGTCGACTATATCGATGAACGCTAATTGTGCGTTCCTGCGCACTGTTATGCGCACACTGGGCCTCCGTGCTATCTCGGCGCGTTGCCGTATTTAATCTGCACTGTACACGCCGACGCACACGTCAGAATGAGAGCCGGAAAGCCAAGCGGTCGCTTCCGTTTTGCCACAAGCACGCACGGAGTTTCGCGTCCGCACGTACGTGTACGCTGCCAGTGGGAATTTGTTATTTATAACAAAATCACGACACCTCCTAGAGTTGCTTGAGGCGTATTGGATCACTTATATAACTGTGAGGAAAAAAAAGGCGTTATAGAGACGAAAAAAATGCAAAAGAAGTGCCATCAGCACTCGGTGTTCCCAGGTGGTCTCCCTCCCAAGTACTGACCGAGCCCAATGCTGCTTAACTTCGGTGATCGGATGAGAACCGGCGTATTCAGCATGGTATGGCCGATGGCGAGAAACACAGCGTTTCAAGCGCTTATGTACCGTGTGCGGCCCCTCCCGGATGCAAGCCTTCGCACAGATACTTCCGTCGAGTGTGGCAACAGGCGCCGAGCGTGCAATTACGTGCCCTGGACTTTTCTCAGCCGTTCTGGCGATCGTAACGCACTGTGGCATGTACCGAAAGAGCAGCGGGAGCAAGCCTGTATTGTTGGCGCATGGACTGGGTAGGGAATGCGTGTCGACTATATCGATGAACGCTAATTGTGCGTTCATGCGCACTGTTATGCGCACACTGGGCCTCCGTGCTATCTCGGCGCGTTGCCGTATTTTAATCTGCACTGTACACGCCGACGCACACGTCAGAATGAGAGCCGGAAAGCCAAGCGGTCGCTTCCGTTTTGTCACAAGCACGCACGGAGTTTCGCGTCCGCACGTACGTATACGCTGCCAGTGGGAATTTGTTATTTATAACAAAATCACGACACCTCCTAGAGTTGCTTGAGGCGTATTGGATCACTTATATAACTGTGAGGGAAAAAAAGGCGTTATAGAGACGAAAAAAATGCAAAAGAAGTGCCATCAGCACTCGGTGTTCCCAAGTGGTCTCCCTCCCAAGTACTGACCGAGCCCAATGCTGCTTAGCTTCGGTGATCGGACGAGAACCGGCGTATTCAGCATGGTATGGCCGATGGCGAGAGACTCAGCGTTTCAAGCGCTTATGTACTGTGTGCGGCCCCTCCCGGATGCAAACCTTCGCACAGATACTTCCGTCGAGTGTGGCAACAGGCGCCGAGCGAGCAATTACGTGCCCTGGGCTTTTATCAGCCGTTCTGGCGATCGTAACGCACTGTGGCATGCACCGAAAGAGCAACGGGAGCAAGCCTGTATTGTTGGCGCATAGACTGGGTAGGGAATGCGTGTCGACCATATCGATGAACGCTAATTGTGCGTTCATGCGCACTGTTATGCGCACACTGGGCCTCCGTGCTATCTCGGCGCGTTGCCGTATTTAATCTGCACTGTACACGCCGACGGAGACGTCAGAATAAGAGCCGGAAAGCCAAGCGGTCGCTTCCGTTTTGCCACAAGTACGCACGGAGTTTCGCGTCCGCACGTACGTACACGCTGCCAGTGGGAATTTGTTATTTATAACAAAATCACGACACCTCCTAGAGTTGCTTGAGGCGTATTGGATCACTTATATAACTGTGAGGGAAAAAAAAGGCGTTATAGAGACGAAAAAAATGCAAAAGAAGTGCCATCAGCACTCGGTGTTCCCAGGTGGTCTCCCTCCCAAGTACTGACCGAGCCCAATGCTGCTTAGCTTCGGTGATCGGACGAGAACCGGCGTATTCAGCATGGTATGGCCGATGGCGAGAGACTCAGCGTTTCAAGCGCTTATGTACTGTGTGCGGCCCCTCCCGGATGCAAACCTTCGCACAGATACTTCCGTCGAGTGTGGCAACAGGCGCCGAGCGAGCAATTACGTGCCCTGGGCTTTTATCAGCCGTTCTGGCGATCGTAACGCACTGTGGCATGCACCGAAAGAGCAACGGGAGCAAGCCTGTATTGTTGGCGCATCGGCTGGGTAGGGAATGCGTGTCGACTATATCGATGAACGCTAATTGTGCGTTCCTGCGCACTGTTATGCGCACACTGGGCCTCCGTGCTATCTCGGCGCGTTGCCGTATTTTAATCTGCACTGTACACGCCGACGCACACGTCAGAATGAGAGCCGGAAAGCCAAGCGGTCGCTTCCGTTTTGCCACAAGCACGCACGGAGTTTCGCGTCCGCACGTACGTGTACGCTGCCAGTGGGAATTTGTTATTTATAACAAAATCACGACACCTCCTAGAGTTGCTTGAGGCGTATTGGATCACTTATATAACTGTGAGGAAAAAAAAGGCGTTATAGAGACGAACAAAATGCAAAAGAAGTGCCATCAGCACTCGGTGTTCCCAGGTGGTCTCCCTCCCAAGTACTGACCGAGCCCAATGCTGGTTAGCTTCGGTGATCGGACGAGAACCGGCGTATTCAGCATGGTATGGCCGATGGCGAGAGACACAGCGTTTCAAGCGCTTATGTACTGTGTGCGGCCCCTCCCGGATGCAAACCTTCGCACAGATACTTCCGTCGAGTGTGGCAACAGGCGCCGAGCGAGCAATTACGTGCCCTGGGCTTTTATCAGCCGTTCTGGCGATCGTAACGCACTGTGGCATGCACCGAAAGAGCAACGGGAGCAAGCCTGTATTGTTGGCGCATCGGCTGGGTAGGGAATGCGTGTCGACTATATCGATGAACGCTAATTGTGCGTTCCTGCGCACTGTTATGCGCACACTGGGCCTCCGTGCTATCTCGGCGCGTTGCCGTATTTAATCTGCACTGTACACGCCGACGCACACGTCAGAATGAGAGCCGGAAAGCCAAGCGGTCGCTTCCGTTTTGCCACAAGCACGCACGGAGTTTCGCGTCCGCACGTACGTAGACGCTGCCAGTGGGAATTTGTTATTTATAACAAAATCACGACACCTCCTAGAGTTGCTTGAGGCGTATTGGATCACTTATATAACTGTGAGGGAAAAAAAAGGCGTAATAGAGACGAAAAAAATGCAAAAGAAGTGCCATCAGCACTCGGTGTTCCCAGGTGGTCTCCCTCCCAAGTACTGACCGAGCCCAATGCTGGTTAGCTTCGGTGGTCGGACGAGAACCGGCGTATTCAGCATGGTATGGCCGATGGCGAGAGACACAGCGTTTCAAGCGCTTATGTACTGTGTGCGGCCCCTCCCGGATGCAAACCTTCGCACAGATACTTCCGTCGAGTGTGGCAACAGGCGCCGAGCGAGCAATTACGTGCCCTGGGCTTTTATCAGCCGTTCTGGCGATCGTAACGCACTGTGGCATGCACCGAAAGAGCAACGGGAGCAAGCCTGTATTGTTGGCGCATCGGCTGGGTAGGGAATGCGTGTCGACTATATCGATGAACGCTAATTGTGCTTTCCTGCGCACTGTTATGCGCACACTGGGCCTCCGTACTATCTCGGCGCGTTGCCGTATTTTAATCTGCACTGTACACGCCGACGCAGACGTCAGAATGAGAGCCGGAAAGCCAAGCGGTCGCTTCCGTTTTGCCACAAGCACGCACGGAGAATCGCGTCCGCACGTACGTATACGCTGCCAGTGGGAATTTGTTATTTATAACAAAATCACGACACCTCCTAGAGTTGCTTGTGGCGTATTGGATCACTTATATAACTGTGAGGAAAAAAAAGGCGTTATAGAGACGAAAAAAATGCAAAAGAAGTGCCACCAGCACTCGGTGTTCCCAGGTGGTCTCCCTCCAAAGTACTGACCGAGCCCAATGCTGCTTAGCTTCGGTGATCGGACGAGAACCGGCGTATTCAGCATGGTATGGCCGATGGCGAGAGACTCAGCGTTTCAAGCGCTTATGTACTGTGTGCGGCCCCTCCCGGATGCAAACCTTCGCACAGATACTTCCGTCGAGTGTGGCAACAGGCGCCGAGCGAGCAATTACGTGCCCTGGGCTTTTATCAGCCGTTCTGGCGATCGAAACGCACTGTGGCATGCACCGAAAGAGCAACGGGAGCAAGCCTGTATTGTTGGCGCATCGGCTGGGTAGGGAATGCGTGTCGACTATATCGATGAACGCTAATTGTGCGTTCCTGCGCACTGTTATGCGCACACTGGGCCTCCGTGCTATCTCGGCGCGTTGCCGTATTTTAATCTGCACTGTACTCGCCGACGCACACGTCAGAATGAGAGCCGGAAAGCCAAGCGGTCGCTTCCGTTTTGCCACAAGCACGCACGGAGTTTCGCGTCCGCACGTACGTGTACGCTGCCAGTGGGAATTTGTTATTTATAACAAAATCACGACACCTCCTAGAGTTGCTTGAGGCGTATTGGATCACTTATATAACTGTGAGGAAAAAAAAAGGCGTTATAGAGACGAAAAAAATGCAAAAGAAGTGCCATCAGCACTCGGTGTTCCCAGGTGGTCTCCCTCCCAAGTACTGACCGAGCCCAATGCTGCTTAGCTTCGGTGATCGGACGAGAGCCGGCGTATTCAGCATGGTATGGCCGATGGCGAGAGACACAGCGTTTCAAGCGCTTATGTACTGTGTGCGGCCCCTCCCGGATGCAAACCTTCGCACAGATACTTCCGTCGAGTGTGGCAACAGGCGCCGAGCGAGCAATTACGTGCCCTGGGCTTTTATCAGCCGTTCTGGCGATCGTAACGCACTGTGGCATGCACCGAAAGAGCAACGGGAGCAAGCCTGTATTGTTGGCGCATCGGCTGGGTAGGGAATGCGTGTCGACTATATCGATGAACGCTAATTGTGCGTTCCTGCGCACTGTTATGCGCACACTGGGCCTCCGTGCTATCTCGGCGCGTTGCCGTATTTAATCTGCACTGTACACGCCGACGCAGACGTCAGAATGAGAGCCGGAAAGCCAAGCGGTCGCTTCCGTTTTGCCACAAGCACGCACGGAGTTTCGCGTCCGCACGTACGTAGACGCTGCCAGTGGGAATTTGTTATTTATAACAAAATCACGACACCTCCTAGAGTTGCTTGAGGCGTATTGGATCACTTATATAACTGTGAGAGAAAAAAAAGGCGTTATAGAGACGAAAAAAATGCAAAAGAAGTGCCATCAGCACTCGGTGTTCCCAGGTGGTCTCCCTCCCAAGTACTGACCGAGCCCAATGCTGGTTAGCTTCGGTGATCGGACGAGAACCGGCGTATTCAGCATGGTATGGCCGATGGCGAGAGACACAGCGTTTCAAGCGCTTATGTACTGTGTGCGGCCCCTCCCGGATGCAAACCTTCGCACAGATACTTCCGTCGAGTGTGGCAACAGGCGCCGAGCGAGCAATTACGTGCCCTGGGCTTTTATCAGCCGTTCTGGCGATCGTAACGCACTGTGGCATGCACCGAAAGAGCAACGGGAGCAAGCCTGTATTGTTGGCGCATCGGCTGGGTAGGGAATGCGTGTCGACTATATCGATGAACGCTAATTGTGCTTTCCTGCGCACTGTTATGCGCACACTGGGCCTCCGTACTATCTCGGCGCGTTGCCGTATTTTAATCTGCACTGTACACGCCGACGCAGACGTCAGAATGAGAGCCGGAAAGCCAAGCGGTCGCTTCCGTTTTGCCACAAGCACGCACGGAGAATCGCGTCCGCACGTACGTATACGCTGCCAGTGGGAATTTGTTATTTATAACAAAATCACGACACCTCCTAGAGTTGCTTGTGGCGTATTGGATCACTTATATAACTGTGAGGAAAAAAAAGTCGTTATAGAGACGAAAAAAATGCAAAAGAAGTGCCATCAGCACTCGGTGTTCCCAGGTGGTCTCCCTCCAAAGTACTGACCGAGCCCAATGCTGCTTAGCTTCGGTGATCGGACGAGAACCGGCGTATTCAGCATGGTATGGCCGATGGCGAGAGACACAGCGTTTCAAGCGCTTATGTACTGTGTGCGGCCCCTCCCGGATGCAAACCTTCGCACAGATACTTCCGTCGAGTGTGGCAACAGGCGCCGAGCGAGCAATTACGTGCCCTGGACTTTTCTCAGCCGTTCTGGCGATAGTAACGCACTGTGGCATGCACCGAAAGAACAGCGGGAGCAAGCCTGTATTGTTGGCGCATCGGCTGGGTAGGGAATGCGTGTCGACTATATCGATGAACGCTAATTGTGCGTTCATGCGCACTGTTATGCGCACACTGGGCCTCCGTGCTATCTCGGCGCGTTGCCGTATTTTAATCTGCACTGTACACGCCGACACACACGTCAGAATGAGAGCCGGAAAGCCAAGCGGTCGCTTCCGTTTTGCCACAAGCACGCACGGAGTTTCGCGTCCGCACGTACGTATACGCTGCCAGTGGGAATTTGTTATTTATAACAAAATCACGACACCTCCTAGAGTTGCTTGAGGCGTATTGGATCACTTATATAACTGTGAGGAAAAAAAAAGGCGTTATAGAGACGAAAAAAATGCAAAAGAAGTGCCATCAGCACTCGGTGTTCCCAGGTGGTCTCCCTCCCAAGTACTGACCGAGCCCAATGCTGCTTAGCTTCGGTGATCGGACGAGAACCGGCGTATTCAGCATGGTATGGCCGATGGCGAGAGACACAGCGTTTCAAGCGCTTATGTAATGTGTGCGGCTCCTCCCGGATGCAAACCTTCGCACAGATACTTCCGTCGAGTGTGGCAACAGGCGCCGAGCGAGCAATTACGTGCCCTGGGCTTTTATCAGCCGTTCTGGCGATCGTAACGCACTGTGGCATGCACCGAAAGAGCAACGGGAGCAAGCCTGTATTGTTGGCGCATCGGCTGGGTAGGGAATGCGTGTCGACTATATCGATGAACGCTAATTGTGCGTTCCTGCGCACTGTTATGCGCACACTGGGCCTCCGTACTATCTCGGCGCGTTGCCGTATTTAATCTGCACTGTACACGCCGACAGAGACGTCAGAATGAGAGCCGGAAAGCCAAGCGGTCGCTTCCGTTTTGCCACAAGCACGCACGGAGTTTCGCGTCCGCACGTACGTAGACGCTGCCAGTGGGAATTTGTTATTTATAACAAAATCACGACACCTCCTAGAGTTGCTTGAGGCGTATTGGATCACTTATATAACTGTGAGGGAAAAAAAGGCGTTATAGAGACGAAAAAAATGCACAAGAAGTGCCATCAGCACTCGCTGTTCCCAGGTGGTCTCCCTCCCAAGTACTGACCGAGCCCAATGCTGCTTAGCTTCGGTGATCGGACGAGAACCGGCGTATTCAGCATAATATGGCCGATGGCGAGAGACACAGCGTTTCAAGCGCTTATGTAATGTGTGCGGCCCCTCCCGGATGCAAACCTTCGCACAGATACTTCCGTCGAGTGTGGCAACAGGCGCCGAGCGAGCAATTACGTGCCCTGGGCTTTTATCAGCCGTTCTGGCGATCGTAACGCACTGTGGCATGCACCGAAAGAGCAACGGGAGCAAGCCTGTATTGTTGGCGCATCGGCTGGGTAGGGAATGCGTGTCGACTATATCGATGAACGCTAATTGTGCGTTCCTGCGCACTGTTATGCGCACACTGGGCCTCCGTGCTATCTCGGCGCGTTGCCGTATTTAATCTGCACTGTACACGCCGACAGAGACGTCAGAATGAGAGCCGGAAAGCCAAGCGGTCGCTTCCGTTTTGCCACAAGCACGCACGGAGTTTCGCGTCCGCACGTACGTAGACGCTGCCAGTGGGAATTTGTTATTTATAACAAAATCACGACACCTCCTAGAGTTGCTTGAGGCGTATTGGATCACTTATATAACTGTGAGGGAAAAAAAGGCGTTATAGAGACGAAAAAAATGCAAAAGAAGTGCCATCAGCACTCGGTGTTCCCAGGTGGTCTCCCTCCCAAGTACTGACCGAGCCCAATGCTGCTTAGCTTCGGTGATCGGACGAGAACCGGCGTATTCAGCATGGTATGGCCGATGGCGAGAGACACAGCGTTTCAAGCGCTTATGTACTGTGTGCGGCCCCTCCCGGATGCAAACCTTCGCACAGATACTTCCGTCGAGTGTGGCAACAGGCGCCGAGCGAGCAATTACGTGCCCTGGGCTTTTATCAGCCGTTCTGGCGATCGTAACGCACTGTGGCATGCACCGAAAGAGCAACGGGAGCAAGCCTGTATTGTTGGCGCATCGGCTGGGTAGGGAATGCGTGTCGACTATATCGATGAACGCTAATTGTGCGTTCCTGCGCACTGTTATGCGCACACTGGGCCTCCGTACTATCTCGGCGCGTTGCCGTATTTTAATCTGCACTGTACACGCCGACGCAGACGTCAGAATGAGAGCCGGAAAGCCAAGCGGTCGCTTCCGTTTTGCCACAAGCACGCACGGAGAATCGCGTCCGCACGTACGTATACGCTGCCAGTGGGAATTTGTTATTTATAACAAAATCACGACACCTCCTAGAGTTGCTTGTGGCGTATTGGATCACTTATATAACTGTGAGGAAAAAAAAGGCGTTATAGAGACGAAAAAAATGCAAAAGAAGTGCCATCAGCACTCGGTGTTCCCAGGTGGTCTCCCTCCAAAGTACTGACCGAGCCCAATGCTGCTTAGCTTCGGTGATCGGACGAGAACCGGTGTATTCAGCATGGTATGGCCGATGGCGAGAGACTCAGCGTTTCAAGCGCTTATGTACTGTGTGCGGCCCCTCCCGGATGCAAACCTTCGCACAGATACTTCCGTCGAGTGTGGCAACAGGCGCCGAGCGAGCAATTACGTGCCCTGGGCTTTTATCAGCCGTTCTGGCGATCGTAACGCACTGTGGCATGCACCGAAAGAGCAACGGGAGCAAGCCTGTATTGTTGGCGCATCGGCTGGGTAGGGAATGCGTGTCGACTATATCGATGAACGCTAATTGTGCGTTCCTGCGCACTGTTATGCGCACACTGGGCCTCCGTGCTATCTCGGCGCGTTGCCGTATTTTAATCTGCACTGTACACGCCGACGCACACGTCAGAATGAGAGCCGGAAAGCCAAGCGGTCGCTTCCGTTTTGCCACAAGCACGCACGGAGTTTCGCGTCCGCACGTACGTGTACGCTGCCAGTGGGAATTTGTTATTTATAACAAAATCACGACACCTCCTAGAGTTGCTTGAGGCGTATTGGATCACTTATATAACTGTGAGGGAAAAAAAGGCGTAATAGAGACGAAAAAAATGCAAAAGAAGTGCCATCAGCACTCGGTGTTCCCAGGTGGTCTCCCTCCCAAGTACTGACCGAGCCCAATGCTGCTTAGCTTCGGTGATCGGACGAGAACCGGCGTATTCAGCATGGTATGGCCGATGGCGAGAGACACAGCGTTTCAAGCGCTTATGTACTGTGTGCGGCCCCTCCCGGATGCAAACCTTCGCACAGATACTTCCGTCGAGTGTGGCAACAGGCGCCGAGCGAGCAATTACGTGCCCTGGGCTTTTATCAGCCGTTCTGGGGATCGTAACGCACTGTGGCATGCACCGAAAGAGCAACGGGAGCAAGCCTGTATTGTTGGCGCATCGGCTGGGTAGGGAATGCGTGTCGACTATATCGATGAACGCTAATTGTGCGTTCCTGCGCACTGTTATGCGCACACTGGGCCTCCGTGCTATCTCGGCGCGTTGCCGTATTTAATCTGCACTGTACACGCCGACAGAGACGTCAGAATGAGAGCCGGAAAGCCAAGCGGTCGCTTCCGTTTTGCCACAAGCACGCACGGAGTTTCGCGTCCGCACGTACGTAGACGCTGCCAGTGGGAATTTGTTATTTATAACAAAATCACGACACCTCCTAGAGTTGCTTGAGGCGTATTGGATCACTTATATAACTGTGAGAGAAAAAAAAGGCGTTATAGAGACGAAAAAAATGCAAAAGAAGTGCCATCAGCACTCGGTGTTCCCAGGTGGTCTCCCTCCCAAGTACTGACCGAGCCCAATGCTGGTTAGCTTCGGTGATCGGACGAGAACCGGCGTATTCAGCATGGTATGGCCGATGGCGAGAGACACAGCGTTTCAAGCGCTTATGTACTGTGTGCGGCCCCTCCCGGATGCAAACCTTCGCACAGATACTTCCGTCGAGTGTGGCAACAGGCGCCGAGCGAGCAATTACGTGCCCTGGGCTTTTATCAGCCGTTCTGGCGATCGTAACGCACTGTGGCATGCACCGAAAGAGCAACGGGAGCAAGCCTGTATTGTTGGCGCATCGGCTGGGTAGGGAATGCGTGTCGACTATATCGATGAACGCTAATTGTGCTTTCCTGCGCACTGTTATGCGCACACTGGGCCTCCGTACTATCTCGGCGCGTTGCCGTATTTTAATCTGCACTGTACACGCCGACGCAGACGTCAGAATGAGAGCCGGAAAGCCAAGCGGTCGCTTCCGTTTTGCCACAAGCACGCACGGAGAATCGCGTCCGCACGTACGTATACGCTGCCAGTGGGAATTTGTTATTTATAACAAAATCACGACACCTCCTAGAGTTGCTTGTGGCGTATTGGATCACTTATATAACTGTGAGGAAAAAAAAGGCGTTATAGAGACGAAAAAAATGCAAAAGAAGTGCCATCAGCACTCGGTGTTCCCAGGTGGTCTCCCTCCAAAGTACTGACCGAGCCCAATGCTGCTTAGCTTCGGTGATCGGACGAGAACCGGCGTATTCAGCATGGTATGGCCGATGGCGAGAGACACAGCGTTTCAAGCGCTTATGTACCGTGTGCGGCCCCTCCCGGATGCAAACCTTCGCACAGATACTTCCGTCGAGTGTGGCAACAGGCGCCGAGCGAGCAATTACGTGCCCTGGACTTTTCTCAGCCGTTCTGGCGATAGTAACGCACTGTGGCATGCACCGAAAGAACAGCGGGAGCAAGCCTGTATTGTTGGCGCATCGGCTGGGTAGGGAATGCGTGTCGACTATATCGATGAACGCTAATTGTGCGTTCATGCGCACTGTTATGCGCACACTGGGCCTCCGTGCTATCTCGGCGCGTTGCCGTATTTTAATCTGCACTGTACACGCCGACGCACACGTCAGAATGAGAGCCGGAAAGCCAAGCGGTCGCTTCCGTTTTGCCACAAGCACGCGCGGAGTTTCGCGTCCGCACGTACGTATACGCTGCCAGTGGGAATTTGTTATTTATAACAAAATCACGACACCTCCTAGAGTTGCTTGCGGCGTATTGGATCACTTATATAACTGTGAGGAAAAAAAAAGGCGTTATAGAGACGAAAAAAATGCAAAAGAAGTGCCATCAGCACTCGGTGTTCCCAGGTGGTCTCCCTCCCAAGTACTGACCGAGCCCAATGCTGCTTAGCTTCGGTGATCGGACGAGAACCGGCGTATTCAGCATGGTCTGGCCGATGGCGAGAGACACAGCGTTTCAAGCGCTTATGTAATGTGTGCGGCCCCTCCCGGATGCAAACCTTCGCACAGATACTTCCGTCGAGTGTGGCAACAGGCGCCGAGCGAGCAGTTACGTGCCCTGGGCTTTTATCAGCCGTTCTGGCGATCGTAACGCACTGTGGCATGCACCGAAAGAGCAACGGGAGCAAGCCTGTATTGTTGGCGCATCGGCTGGGTAGGGAATGCGTGTCGACTATATCGATGAACGCTAATTGTGCTTTCCTGCGCACTGTTATGCGCACACTGGGCCTCCGTACTATCTCGGCGCGTTGCCGTATTTTAATCTGCACTGTACACGCCGACGCAGACGTCAGAATGAGAGCCGGAAAGCCAAGCGGTCGCTTCCGTTTTGCCACAAGCACGCACGGAGAATCGCGTCCGCACGTACGTATACGCTGCCAGTGGGAATTTGTTATTTATAACAAAATCACGACACCTCCTAGAGTTGCTTGTGGCGTATTGGATCACTTATATAACTGTGAGGAAAAAAAAGGCGTTATAGAGACGAAAAAAATGCAAAAGAAGTGCCATCAGCACTCGGTGTTCCCAGGTGGTCTCCCTCCAAAGTACTGACCGAGCCCAATGCTGCTTAGCTTCGGTGATCGGACGAGAACCGGCGTATTCAGCATGGTATGGCCGATGGCGAGAGACACAGCGTTTCAAGCGCTTATGTACTGTGTGCGGCCCCTCCCGGATGCAAACCTTCGCACAGATACTTCCGTCGAGTGTGGCAACAGGCGCCGAGCGAGCAATTACGTGCCCTGGGCTTTTATCAGCCGTTCTGGCGATCGTAACGCACTGTGGCATGCACCGAAAGAGCAACGGGAGCAAGCCTGTATTGTTGGCGCATCGGCTGGGTAGGGAATGCGTGTCGACTATATCGATGAACGCTAATTGTGCGTTCCTGCGCACTGTTATGCGCACACTGGGCCTCCGTGCTATCTCGGCGCGTTGCCGTATTTTAATCTGCACTGTACACGCCGACGCACACGTCAGAATGAGAGCCGGAAAGCCAAGCGGTCGCTTCCGTTTTGCCACAAGCACGCACGGAGTTTCGCGTCCGCACGTACGTAGACGCTGCCAGTGGGAATTTGTTATTTATAACAAAATCACGACACCTCCTAGAGTTGCTTGAGGCGGATTGGATCACTTATATAACTGTGAGAGAAAAAAAAGGCGTTATAGAGACGAAAAAAATGCAAAAGAAGTGCCATCAGCACTCGGTGTTCCCAGGTGGTCTCCCTCCCAAGTACTGACCGAGCCCAATGCTGCTTAGCTTCGGTGATCGGACGAGAACCGGCGTATTCAGCATGGTATGGCCGATGGCGAGAGACACAGCGTTTCAAGCGCTTATGTACTGTGTGCGGCCCCTCCCGGATGCAAACCTTCGCACAGATACTTCCGTCGAGTGTGGCAACAGGCGCCGAGCGAGCAATTACGTGCCCTGGGCTTTTATCAGCCGTTCTGGCGATCGTAACGCACTGTGGCATGCACCGAAAGAGCAACGGGAGCAAGCCTGTATTGTTGGCGCATCGGCTGGGTAGGGAATGCGTGTCGACTATATCGATGAACGCTAATTGTGCTTTCCTGCGCACTGTTATGCGCACACTGGGCCTCCGTACTATCTCGGCGCGTTGCCGTATTTTAATCTGCACTGTACACGCCGACGCAGACGTCAGAATGAGAGCCGGAAAGCCAAGCGGTCGCTTCCGTTTTGCCACAAGCACGCACGGAGAATCGCGTCCGCACGTACGTATACGCTGCCAGTGGGAATTTGTTATTTATAACAAAATCACGACACCTCCTAGAGTTGCTTGTGGCGTATTGGATCACTTATATAACTGTGAGGAAAAAAAAGGCGTTATAGAGACGAAAAAAATGCAAAAGAAGTGCCATCAGCACTCGGTGTTCCCAGGTGGTCTCCCTCCAAAGTACTGACCGAGCCCAATGCTGCTTAGCTTCGGTGATCGGACGAGAACCGGCGTATTCAGCATGGTATGGCCGATGGCGAGAGACACAGCGTTTCAAGCGCTTATGTACCGTGTGCGGCCCCTCCCGGATGCAAACCTTCGCACAGATACTTCCGTCGAGTGTGGCAACAGGCGCCGAGCGAGCAATTACGTGCCCTGGACTTTTCTCAGCCGTTCTGGCGATCGTAACGCACTGTGGCATGCACCGAAAGAGCAACGGGAGCAAGCCTGTATTGTTGGCGCATCGGCTGGGTAGGGAATGCGTGTCGACTATATCGATGAACGCTAATTGTGCTTTCCTGCGCACTGTTATGCGCACACTGGGCCTCCGTGCTATCTCGGCGCGTTGCCGTATTTTAATCTGCACTGTACACGCCGACGCACACGTCAGAATGAGAGCCGGAAAGCCAAGCGGTCGCTTCCGTTTTGCCACAAGCACGCACGGAGTTTCGCGTCCGCACGTACGTATACGCTGCCAGTGGGAATTTGTTATTTATAACAAAATCACGACACCTCCTAGAGTTGCTTGAGGCGTATTGGATCACTTATATAACTGTGAGGAAAAAAAAAGGCGTTATAGAGACGAAAAAAATGCAAAAGAAGTGCCATCAGCACTCGGTGTTCCCAGGTGGTCTCCCTCCCAAATACTGACCGAGCCCAATGCTGCTTAGCTTCGGTGATCGGACGAGAACCGGCGTATTCAGCATGGTATGGCCGATTTTTTTTTTCTTTATTGCCTGGCTGCGACACATAACATTTACACAAAAAACACTCAACAAAAAACACACAAAACGCTATGTACATACGACACTGTCGTGGTCAGCCATCATGAGTCTGGCTTCGTCATACTAAAATTCACGAAGCCTACAGAGCGGCTCTAGCCTCGAGAGCCACTCGGGAGGCTCCGCAGTTGCTTTCTGGATGGCCAGAAAGCAGTCCATTCTTTCCCGAAAATAAATGCGGGCAGGTCGTGCGTCTTTGTCACAATAATAGCCTGCCATTCTGGAGCGCCATATACTGTGGAGGCCCAAGAGCATTATGAGATCAAATGGTACCCCATCCTCATTGTCTGTGCTTAAATAACGAATTCCCTGCGCGTCAAGTGGTAGCTCTTTCTTTATTGTCCTTTGTAACACATCCCAAAAATAAACCCCTTCCCAGCAATGCAAAAAAACATGGTCTATTGTTTCGGGCTGTTTACAAATTAAGCAGTTCGATCCCCACGGTAAAAAGAAATCCTTTCCTTCCCAAAACTTTTTAACTGGGAGTGTCCCGGTGTGTAATTTAAAAAAGAAGGTCTTTACTCCTGGTGGCACCTGCATTTTCTTTACCCTTTTTAAAACATCAGCTCCAGGACCTCCACTGTACAAGGCCCTGTACATAGGCTCTGGGAAAACAATATCACAAAGATCATGGTACAACTTCTTTCTTTTAGTTTTATACAAATAATCGCTAGAAAAACGCGCTGAAAGAAACCTAACACTTGCTACAATCTCTTTGTAGTAACCAAAAATTCCACCCGAGAGCTCTTCTGTGGTAACAACAAACTCGGGCAGCAAACGCCGCAGCCTGACCTGGCACACGGTGCGCAAGAACGGGTCTGAGACGTCGCGAAAAAACAAAAAACGGTTCACCAGCTGCCTTAAAAAGAGGTGCCCTAGCCCCAACCCCCCGTCTTTTACCCGCCGGAACAGGTTCGTTCTGCTGCAACGTTCCCATTCGGAAGCCCATATAAAGACGGCAAAAATCCGGTGTAACTTCTGAATGTGCACCCGAGAGCAATGCAAAACCTGCATCACATACCAGAGCTTGCTAATAAAAAACAGGTTGCAGACTGTAGCTCTGGCGAAAATGGAGAGGTTGGTGCCTTTCCATTTTCCAGCTCTGTCACGTGCTTCTTTCGTTTGCTGTTTCCAATACTCCTCGCTTTCACGATAAGCATCGAGCGGAACGCCCAAATACTTGCCCGGTGTCGTCGTCCACGGTACGTTGGCAAAATGGTCCGGGTGGGATGGCCACCATCCATGCCAGAGTCCGAGGCATTTGGACCAATTAACCCCGCTACCGGTGACTTCGCTGAACTCGCGTACACACCCGACAGCTTCGCTTATGCTCTCCTGATCAACCGTGAATACAGCAACGTCGTCAGCATACGCCAACAGCTTAACTTCAGCAGCTTGCAACCTAAAGCCATTAATACTATTGTCTTCTAATATTTTCCTACACAGTGTTTCGATGTAAATACAAAATAAGAGAGGGCTGAGGGGGCAGCCCTGACGCACCGAACGCTGCACGCTAATGGGGGCCCCCAAGCACTTGTTAACAATCAATCTTGTCGTGCAGTTTCGATACGCCATGGCTACACCCTTGCGGATAACTGAACCGACATTCACATGGTCTAAAACGGAAAACAAGATTTCATGAGAAACACAATCAAAAGCTTTTTCGAGATCAATCTGAAGCATGGCCACCCGCCCATTAATTGCATCGCAGGTTTCAAGTACACTGCGTGCTTTGTGAATGTTGGAAAAAATTGATCGCCCTTTTATTCCACATGTCTGGTGGGGTCCAACAATTTCCTTTATCACTGTCTGTAGTCTTCGCGCCAATACCTTCATAAAAATTTTGTAGTCGACATTAGTGAGTGCTATCGGTCGATATGCGGTAACAGATTTTAATTTCTCTATATCATCAGTTTTCGGTATGAGTACCGTATGGGAGGTCCCAAAAGACGGAGGCAAAAAGTTTATTCCATAGGCTTCGTTAAACATTCTACATAGCACCGGGGCAATTTCATGCTTAAATTCTTTATAAAATGCCGCACTGAATCCATCTGGTCCTGGTGATTTTCCGAGGTTTAATTCATCTATCGCACGCCCTACTTCGTTTTCAGTTATTTCTAGTTCCATTTTCTTTTTCCTTTCTTCGTCCAGCCGTGGCATTGCACCAAGAAACTGATGCTTAAATGCAACTGCGTCTGCCGGATGCCACGAAAAAAGCCTCTGGTAGAATTGTGTAAAGGCTGCTTCGATGTGGTCATTGTCTGCCGATAAGATACCCCCCCATTCTATTTTATCGATATGATTACTTTCAGCGTAGGCTTTTTCTAAACCGAGAGCACGTTTTGATGGCGCTTCGCCAGCAGCTGTGTCTTCCGCCCTCGCCCTCACCAGTGCTCCGCGATAACGCCGTTCTTCCATGAGTTCTATCTTTTGCTTGGTTTTCCTGACATCTTCAATCCATTTCCCAGGCGCCTTGCATTCCTGCTTCAGCAACGTTTCCAGTAGTGCCTTGAACTCAGCTTCGTCTTGTTTTTCCTTATACCGTATACAAGTGGCCCTTTCTATTGCTTTGATTTTTAAAGATTCTTTGCTTAACTCCCACTGCTGCCATATCTTCAGGTTCTTGCACGGGTTTATTTTTCCTATTTCATCCTTTACTGCTCGGTAGTAGACATCGTCGCGAAGAAGCGTGTTGTTTAGCTTCCACATTTCCCATGAAAATGCCTTGCTTCGATTGACACTTCCGAGGCAGCACTCAACTAAACAGTGGTCTGAGAAGGACACTCCCACAACTTCGTACTGGCTGCATACAGGGGCAAGGTCAACTGATGTATAAATGCGGTCCAGCCGTGCATGGCTTGAGCCCTGAAAATGGGTGAACTTCACTGCCCGCGCACCCTCAAGACATTCAGCCACATCTTCGAGGTTTCCGTTATCAATAATTCTGATCAACACTTCAGTGCTCCTGTCTCGAAACCCCCGGATGCTTGACTTATCGCGAGCATTTAGGACACAATTGAAGTCACCTAAGACGATGAGCTGCCTTTCCGTGCAAACGCGTTCTAGGAGGCTTTGGAAAAAAGCAACTCTTTCCTCTACCCCATTCGGTGCATACACGACAACAATGCGCCACTCAATGCTATTCAGGGCAAAGTCAAGGACAATACACCGGCCAGACACACACGAACAATATGCTTGCACCTCTAGCCCCGGGATCTTCTTTACAAAGAGCACGCAACCAGCAGATGTCCCCACTGCATGACTGACGACAGCAAAAAATCTAGTCGTGAAACGCAGCACCATGCTGTCGGTTCCTTCGTTGCCGTCCACTTTCGTCTCTTGCACGGCCAATACATCTATCTCGCGCTCCGTAATAAGTCGATACACCTGACCTTGTTTTTTCCTAGTCGCCAGGCCTCGTACATTCAGCGTAGCGACTTTAAAGGGAGAGGCGGGAGCCATTTTAATTTAAAAGGAAAGGACCCAACAGCATGGCGCTTACCTCCCACGTCTAGCGCGCGGCTAGACGCCACTGTTGCCGCCGGTATCATCCGGCAGAAGAACATCGGCCTGCTCGAGGAGTACCTTGCCGCCGGAACGCTTGTCATCCGAAAGGTTTGGGCGCGGCCGTAACTTCGGACGCCGGGATTGAGCCGTCTTTGCAGGGGGTTCCTCGACGCCGGGCGCTACCACCTTGTCCCCTTCGGGGCTGGTCTGGTCGTGGGGACGCTTCGCCGGTGTGGTGACGGGGGGCGTGACGCTAGTTGCACGGGCGCCGCTCTTCTCGTGGATGTCCTCGCTCGGCTCTTTTGCCTCGACGTCCTCAGGCTCTGTTGGGCAGGCCCCGTTCCCTGACGTCTCGTTAGCAAAGCGGGGGCAGTCTACCGTCGGCGGTTGGCTCGCTGGTTCGTCGGCCGCCTTGGTGCTATCCTCGGAGCTCACACACGTGGCAAGCGTCGAAGGCGGCTTGCCCGCCTCGTCCGTGCCAGTCGCTGCTTCCTCCGCCTCGGCGACGTCCATGAGTTCCACGGTGTCGTTCGCCTTTCCGAGACCGGTAGCCGACGCGTAGGTACGGACGCAGTCCGCGTCCGTGTGTCCATAGCGCCTGCACTGGGAACACCTGGGAACCTTGCAATCTCGGCGAACGTGGCCCGTGCCGTGACAACGCAAGCACTGCATCGGTCGCCCGGGCACAACCACGAGGGCCAGCTCACCGGCTACTCGCAACTGGTGCGGCAAATCATCCACCTTCATTCCAGGCTTCAACTTGAGTAGCACGGTCCTGGTGGTTGAGCCTTTCTCCTTCATCCCTTGGACGCGCCAACGCTCCCGCGTCACCTCCGTCACGTTTCCGAACGCCGCGAAAGCAGTCCTGATGTCTTCGTCAGCCACACCGTGCAGCATCCAATGCAGGCGCAGCTTAACCTGCTGATCCTCCGGGTCGAAAATGATGCACCGGCGTCCTTTCACTTGTAGCTCCTTCAATGCAGCAAGCTTTTTCGTGGCTTCAGCACTGCTGAGCGTCACCGCCCACACATGATTTATCTGATACGCCCCCAACGCCACGACGTCGGGGAGCGCACCAGCGTTGGCGAGGGCGTCCCGAAAATCTTCCACCCGGTAGGGCCTCGCTCGCACGTCACCATGCAGAAACACCGTGTTAAACACAACACGTCCTGTTGGCAGAGTAGGCAGAACAATCTCGTAGTCCTTATCTGCGTCGGCAACAAGCCTGTTTCCGCGGCCAGCAAGGGCCGCAATCGCCGCTCCGCCGGAGCTCATGATCCCGCGTCCGTCACGCTCGGTGGCCGGAAGTGGGAATGAGCATGGTATGGCCGATGGCGTGACACATAGCGTTTCGAAGCGCTTATGTGCCGTGTGCGGCCCCTCCCGGATGCAAACCTTTGCACAGATACTTCCGTCGAGTGTGGCAACAGGCGCCGAGCGAGCAGTTACGTGCCCTGGGCTTTTATCAGCCGTTCTGGCGATCGTAACGCACTGTGGCATGCACCGAAAGAGCAACGGGAGCAAGCCTGTATTGTTGGCGCATCGGCTGGGTAGGGAATGCGTGTCGACTATATCGATGAACGCTAATTGTGCGTTCCTGCGCACTGTTATGCGCACACTGGGCCTCCGTACTATCTCGGCGCGTTGCCGTATTTTAATCTGCACTGTACACGCCGACGCACACGTCAGAATGAGAGCCGGAAAGCCAAGCGGTCGCTTCCGTTTTGCCACAAGCACGCACGGAGTTTCGCGTCCGCACGTACGTAGACGCTGCCAGTGGGAATTTGTTATTTATAACAAAATCACGACACCTCCTAGAGTTGCTTGAGGCGTATTGGATCACTTATATAACTGTGAGGGAAAAAAAGGCGTTATAGAGACGAAAAAAATGCAAAAGAAGTGCCATCAGCACTCGGTGTTCCCAGGTGGTCTCCCTCCCAAGTACTGACCGAGCCCAATGCTGCTTAGCTTCGGTGATCGGACGAGAACCGGCGTATTCAGCATGGTATGGCCGATGGCGAGAGACACAGCGTTTCAAGCGCTTATGTACTGTGTGCGGCCCCTCCCGGATGCAAACCTTCGCACAGATACTTCCGTCGAGTGTGGCAACAGGCGCCGAGCGAGCAATTACGTGCCCTGGGCTTTTATCAGCCGTTCTGGCGATCGTAACGCACTGTGGCATGCACCGAAAGAGCAACGGGAGCAAGCCTGTATTGTTGGCGCATCGGCTGGGTAGGGAATGCGTGTCGACTATATCGATGAACGCTAATTGTGCGTTCCTGCGCACTGTTATGCGCACACTGGGCCTCCGTACTATCTCGGCGCGTTGCCGTATTTTAATCTGCACTGTACACGCCGACGCAGACGTCAGAATGAGAGCCGGAAAGCCAAGCGGTCGCTTCCGCTTTGCCACAAGCACGCACGGAGAATCGCGTCCGCACGTACGTACACGCTGCCAGTGGGAATTTGTTATTTATAACAAAATCACGACACCTCCTAGAGTTGCTTGAGGCGTATTGGATCACTTATATAACTGTGAGGAAAAAAAAAGGCGTTATAGAGACGAAAAAAATGCAAAAGAAGTGCCATCAGCACTCGGTGTTCCCAGGTGGTCTCCCTCCCAAGTACTGACCGAGCCCAATGCTGCTTAGCTTCGGTGATCGGACGAGAACCGGCGTATTCAGCATGGTCTGGCCGATGGCGAGAGACACAGCGTTTCAAGCGCTTATGTAATGTGTGCGGCCCCTCCCGGATGCAAACCTTCGCACAGATACTTCCGTCGAGTGTGGCAACAGGCGCCGAGCGAGCAATTACGTGCCCTGGGCTTTTATCAGCCGTTCTGGCGATCGTAACGCACTGTGGCATGCACCGAAAGAGCAACGGGAGCAAGCCTGTATTGTTGGCGCATCGGCTGGGTAGGGAATGCGTGTCGACTATATCGATGAACGCTAATTGTGCGTTCCTGCGCACTGTTATGCGCACACTGGGCCTCCGTGCTATCTCGGCGCGTTGCCGTATTTAATCTGCACTGTACACGCCGACAGAGACGTCAGAATGAGAGCCGGAAAGCCAAGCGGTCGCTTCCGTTTTGCCACAAGCACGCACGGAGTTTCGCGTCCGCACGTACGTAGACGCTGCCAGTGGGAATTTGTTATTTATAACAAAATCACGACACCTCCTAGAGTTGCTTGAGGCGTATTGGATCACTTATATAACTGTGAGGGAAAAAAAAGGCGTTATAGAGACGAAAAAAATGCAAAAGAAGTGCCATCAGCACTCGGCTTTCCCAGGTGGTCTCCCTCCCAAGTACTGACCGAGGCCAATGCTGCTTAGCTTCGGTGATCGGACGAGAACCGGCGTATTCAGCATGGTATGGCCGATGGCGAGAGACACAGCGTTTCAAGCGCTTATGTACTGTGTGCGGCCCCTCCCGGATGCAAACCTTCGCACAGATACTTCCGTCGAGTGTGGCAACAGGCGCCGAGCGAGCAATTACGTGCCCTGGGCTTTTATCAGCCGTTCTGGCGATCGTAACGCACTGTGGCTTGCACCGAAAGAGCAACGGGAGCAAGCCTGTATTGTTGGCGCATCGGCTGGGTAGGGAATGCGTGTCGACTATATCGATGAACGCTAATTGTGCGTTCCTGCGCACTGTTATGCGCACACTGGGCCTCCGTACTATCTCGGCGCGTTGCCGTATTTTAATCTGCACTGTACACGCCGACGCAGACGTCAGAATGAGAGCCGGAAAGCCAAGCGGTCGCTTCCGCTTTGCCACAAGCACGCACGGAGAATCGCCTCCGCACGTACGTACACGCTGCCAGTGGGAATTTGTTATTTATAACAAAATCACGACACCTCCTAGAGTTGCTTGAGGCGTATTGGATCACTTATATAACTGTGAGGAAAAAAAAAGGCGTTATAGAGACGAAAAAAATGCAAAAGAAGTGCCATCAGCACTCGGTGTTCCCAGGTGGTCTCCCTCCCAAGTACTGACCGAGCCCAATGCTGCTTAGCTTCGGTGATCGGACGAGAACCGGCGTATTCAGCATGGTATGGCCGATGGCGAGAGACACAGCGTTTCAAGCGCTTATGTACTGTGTGCGGCCCCTCCCGGATGCAAACCTTCGCACAGATACTTCCGTCGAGTGTGGCAACAGGCGCCGAGCGAGCAATTACGTGCCCTGGGCTTTTATCAGCCGTTCTGGCGATCGTAACGCACTGTGGCATGCACCGAAAGAGCAACGGGAGCAAGCCTGTATTGTTGGCGCATCGGCTGGGTAGGGAATGCGTGTCGACTATATCGATGAACGCTAATTGTGCGTTCCTGCGCACTGTTATGCGCACACTGGGCCTCCGTGCTATCTCGGCGCGTTGCCGTATTTTAATCTGCACTGTACACGCCGACGCACACGTCAGAATGAGAGCCGGAAAGCCAAGCGGTCGCTTCCGTTTTGCCACAAGCACGCACGGAGTTTCGCGTCCGCACGTACGTGTACGCTGCCAGTGGGAATTTGTTATTTATAACAAAATCACGACACCTCCTAGAGTTGCTTGAGGCGTATTGGATCACTTATATAACTGTGAGTAAAAAAAAGGCGTTATAGAGACGAAAAAAATGCAAAAGAAGTGCCATCAGCACTCGGTGTTCCCAGGTGGTCTCCATCCAAAGTACTGACCGAGCCCAATGCTGCTTAGCTTCGGTGATCGGACGAGAACCGGCGTATTCAGCATGGTATGGCCGATGGCGAGAGACACAGCGTTTCAAGCGCTTATGTACCGTGTGCGGCCCCTCCCGGATGCAAACCTTCGCACAGATACTTCCGTCGAGTGTGGCAACAGGCGCCGAGCGAGCAATTACGTGCCCTGGACTTTTCTCAGCCGTTCTGGCGATAGTAACGCAGTGTGGCATGCACCGAAAGAACAGCGGGAGCAAGCCTGTATTGTTGGCGCATCGGCTGGGTAGGGAATGCGTGTCGACTATATCGATGAACGCTAATTGTGCGTTCATGCGCACTGTTATGCGCACACTGGGCCTCCGTGCTATCTCGGCGCGTTGCCGTATTTTAATCTGCACTGTACACGCCGACGCACACGTCAGAATGAGAGCCGGAAAGCCAAGCGGTCGCTTCCGTTTTGCCACAAGCACGCACGGAGTTTCGCGTCCGCACGTACGTATACGCTGCCAGTGGGAATTTGTTATTTATAACAAAATCACGACACCTCCTAGAGTTGCTTGAGGCGTATTGGATCACTTATATAACTGTGAGGAAAAAAAAAGGCGTTATAGAGACGAAAAAAATGCAAAAGAAGTGCCATCAGCACTCGGTGTTCCCAGGTGGTCTCCCTCCCAAGTACTGACCGAGCCCAATGCTGCTTAGCTTCGGTGATCGGACGAGAACCGGCGTATTCAGCATGGTCTGGCCGATGGCGAGAGACACAGCGTTTCAAGCGCTTATGTAATGTGTGCGGCCCCTCCCGGATGCAAACCTTCGCACAGATACTTCCGTCGAGTGTGGCAACAGGCGCCGAGCGAGCAGTTACGTGCCCTGGGCTTTTATCAGCCGTTCTGGCGATCGTAACGCACTGTGGCATGCACCGAAAGAGCAACGGGAGCAAGCCTGTATTGTTGGCGCATCGGCTGGGTAGGGAATGCGTGTCGACTATATCGATGAACGCTAATTGTGCGTTCCTGCGCACTGTTATGCGCACACTGGGCCTCCGTGCTATCTCGGCGCGTTGCCGTATTTTAATCTGCACTGTACACGCCGACAGAGACGTCAGAATGAGAGCCGGAAAGCCAAGCGGCCGCTTCCGTTTTGCCACAAGCACGCACGGAGTTTCGCGTCCGCACGTACGTAGACGCTGCCAGTGGGAATTTGTTATTTATAACAAAATCACGACACCTCCTAGAGTTGCTTGAGGCGTATTGGATCACTTATATAACTGTGAGGAAAAAAAAAGGCGTTATAGAGACGAAAAAAATGCAAAAGAAGTGCCATCAGCACTCGGTGTTCCCAGGTGGTCTCCCTCCCAAGTACTGACCGAGCCCAATGCTGGTTAGCTTCGGTGATCGGACGAGAACCGGCGTATTCAGCATGGTATGGCCGATGGCGAGAGACACAGCGTTTCAAGCGCTTATGTACTGTGTGCGGCCCCTCCCGGATGCAAACCTTCGCACAGATACTTCCGTCGAGTGTGGCAACAGGCGCCGAGCGAGCAATTACGTGCCCTGGGCTTTTATCAGCCGTTCTGGCGATCGTAACGCACTGTGGCATGCACCGAAAGAGCAACGGGAGCAAGCCTGTATTGTTGGCGCATCGGCTGGGTAGGGAATGCGTGTCGACTATATCGATGAACGCTAATTGTGCTTTCCTGCGCACTGTTATGCGCACACTGGGCCTCCGTACTATCTCGGCGCGTTGCCGTATTTTAATCTGCACTGTACACGCCGACGCAGACGTCAGAATGAGAGCCGGAAAGCCAAGCGGTCGCTTCCGTTTTGCCACAAGCACGCACGGAGAATCGCGTCCGCACGTACGTATACGCTGCCAGTGGGAATTTGTTATTTATATAAAAATCACGACACCTCCTAGAGTTGCTTGTGGCGTATTGGATCACTTATATAACTGTGAGGAAAAAAAGGCGTTATAGAGACGAAAAAAATGCAAAAGAAGTGCCATCAGCACTCGGTGTTCCCAGGTGGTCTCTCTCCAAAGTACTGACCGAGCCCAATGCTGCTTAGCTTCGGTGATCGGACGAGAACCGGCGTATTCAGCATGGTATGGCCGATGGCGAGAGACACAGCGTTTCAAGCGCTTATGTACCGTGTGCGGCCCCTCCCGGATGCAAACCTTCGCACAGATACTTCCGTCGAGTGTGGCAACAGGCGCCGAGCGAGCAATTACGTGCCCTGGACTTTTCTCAGCCGTTCTGGCGATAGTAACGCACTGTGGCATGCACCGAAAGAACAGCGGGAGCAAGCCTGTATTGTTGGCGCATCGGCTGGGTAGGGAATGCGTGTCGACTATATCGATGAACGCTAATTGTGCGTTCATGCGCACTGTTATGCGCACACTGGGCCTCCGTGCTATCTCGGCGCGTTGCCGTATTTTAATCTGCACTGTACACGCCGACGCACACGTCAGAATGAGAGCCGGAAAGCCAAGCGGTCGCTTCCGTTTTGCCACAAGCACGCACGGAGTTTCGCGTCCGCACGTACGTGTACGCTGCCAGTGGGAATTTGTTATTTATAACAAAATCACGACACCTCCTAGAGTTGCTTGAGGCGTATTGGATCACTTATATAACTGTGAGGAAAAAAAAGGCGTAATAGAGACGAAAAAAATGCAAAAGAAGTGCCATCAGCACTCGGTGTTCCCAGGTGGTCTCCCTCCCAAGTACTGACCGAGCCCAATGCTGCTTAGCTTCGGTGATCGGACGAGAGCCGGCGTATTCAGCATGGTATGGCCGATGGCGAGAGACACAGCGTTTCAAGCGCTTATGTACTGTGTGCGGCCCCTCCCGGATGCAAACCTTCGCACAGATACTTCCGTCGAGTGTGGCAACAGGCGCCGAGCGAGCAATTACGTGCCCTGGGCTTTTATCAGCCGTTCTGGCGATCGTAACGCACTGTGGCATGCACCGAAAGAGCAACGGGAGCAAGCCTGTATTGTTGGCGCATCGGCTGGGTAGGGAATGCGTGTCGACTATATCGATGAACGCTAATTGTGCGTTCATGCGCACTGTTATGCGCACACTGGGCCTCCGTGCTATCTCGGCGCGTTGCCGTATTTTAATCTGCACTGTACACGCCGACGCACACGTCAGAATGAGAGCCGGAAAGCCAAGCGGTCGCTTCCGTTTTGCCACAAGCACGCACGGAGTTTCGCGTCCGCACGTACGTATACGCTGCCAGTGGGAATTTGTTATTTATAACAAAATCACGACACCTCCTAGAGTTGCTTGAGGCGTATTGGATCACTTATATAACTGTGAGGAAAAAAAAGGCGTTATAGAGACGAAAAAAATGCAAAAGAAGTGCCATCAGCACTCGGTGTTCCCAGGTGGTCTCCCTCCCAAGTACTGACCGAGCCCAATGCTGCTTAGCTTCGGTGATCGGACGAGAACCGGCGTATTCAGCATGGTCTGGCCGATGGCGAGAGACACAGCGTTTCAAGCGCTTATGTAATGTGTGCGGCCCCTCCCGGATGCAAACCTTCGCACAGATACTTCCGTCGAGTGTGGCAACAGGCGCCGAGCGAGCAGTTACGTGCCCTGGGCTTTTATCAGCCGTTCTGGCGATCGTAACGCACTGTGGCATGCACCGAAAGAGCAACGGGAGCAAGCCTGTATTGTTGGCGCATCGGCTGGGTAGGGAATGCGTGTCGACTATATCGATGAACGCTAATTGTGCGTTCCTGCGCACTGTTATGCGCACACTGGGCCTCCGTGCTATCTCGGCGCGTTGCCGTATTTAATCTGCACTGTACACGCCGACAGAGACGTCAGAATGAGAGCCGGAAAGCCAAGCGGTCGCTTCCGTTTTGCCACAAGCACGCACGGAGTTTCGCGTCCGCACGTACGTAGACGCTGCCAGTGGGAATTTGTTATTTATAACAAAATCACGACACCTCCTAGAGTTGCCTGAGGCGTATTGGATCACTTATATAACTGTGAGGGAAAAAAAAGGCGTTATAGAGACGAAAAAAATGCAAAAGAAGTGCCATCAGCACTCGGTGTTCCCAGGTGGTCTCCCTCCCAAGTACTGACCGAGCCCAATGCTGCTTAGCTTCGGTGATCGGACGAGAACCGGCGTATTCAGCATGGTATGGCCGATGGCGAGAGACACAGCGTTTCAAGCGCTTATGTACTGTGTGCGGCCCCTCCCGGATGCAAACCTTCGCACAGATACTTCCGTCGAGTGTGGCAACAGGCGCCGAGCGAGCAATTACGTGCCCTGGGCTTTTATCAGCCGTTCTGGCGATCGTAACGCACTGTGGCATGCACCGAAAGAGCAACGGGAGCAAGCCTGTATTGTTGGCGCATCGGCTGGGTAGGGAATGCGTGTCGACTATATCGATGAACGCTAATTGTGCGTTCCTGCGCACTGTTATGCGCACACTGGGCCTCCGTACTATCTCGGCGCGTTGCCGTATTTTAATCTGCACTGTACACGCCGACGCAGACGTCAGAATGAGAGCCGGAAAGCCAAGCGGTCGCTTCCGCTTTGCCACAAGCACGCACGGAGAATCGCGTCCGCACGTACGTACACGCTGCCAGTGGGAATTTGGTATTTATAACAAAATCACGACACCTCCTAGAGTTGCTTGAGGCGTATTGGATCACTTATATAACTGTGAGGGAAAAAAAAGGCGTTATAGAGACGAAAAAAATGCAAAAGAAGTGCCATCAGCACTCGGTGTTCCCAGGTGGTCTCCCTCCCAAGTACTGACCGAGCCCAATGCTGCTTAGCTTCGGTGATCGGACGAGAACCGGCGTATTCAGCATGGTATGGCCGATGGCGAGAGACACAGCGTTTCAAGCGCTTATGTACTGTGTGCGGCCCCTCCCGGATGCAAACCTTCGCACAGATACTTCCGTCGAGTGTGGCAACAGGCGCCGAGCGAGCAATTACGTGCCCTGGACTTTTATCAGCCGTTCTGGCGATCGTAACGCACTGTGGCATGCACCGAAAGAGCAACGGGAGCAAGCCTGTATTGTTGGCGCATCGGCTGGGTAGGGAATGCGTGTCGACTATATCGATGAACGCTAATTGTGCTTTCCTGCGCACTGTTATGCGCACACTGGGCCTCCGTACTATCTCGGCGCGTTGCCGTATTTTAATCTGCACTGTACACGCCGACGCACACGTCAGAATGAGAGCCGGAAAGCCAAGCGGTCGCTTCCGTTTTGCCACAAGCACGCACGGAGAATCGCGTCCGCACGTACGTATACGCTGCCAGTGGGAATTTGTTATTTATATAAAAATCACGACACCTCCTAGAGTTGCTTGAGGCGTATTGGATCACTTATATAACTGTGAGGGAAAAAAAAGGCGTTATAGAGACGAAAAAAATGCAAAAGAAGTGCCATCAGCACTCGGTGTTCCCAGGTGGTCTCCCTCCCAAGTACTGACCGAGCCCAATGCTGCTTAGCTTCGGTGATCGGACGAGAACCGGCGTATTCAGCATGGTATGGCCGATGGCGAGAGACACAGCGTTTCAAGCGCTTATGTACTGTGTGCGGCCCCTCCCGGATGCAAACCTTCGCACAGATACTTCCGTCGAGTGTGGCAACAGGCGCCGAGCGAGCAATTACGTGCCCTGGGCTTTTATCAGCCGTTCTGGCGATCGTAACGCACTGTGGCATGCACCGAAAGAGCAACGGGAGCAAGCCTGTATTGTTGGCGCATCGGCTGGGTAGGGAATGCGTGTCGACTATATCGATGAACGCTAATTGTGCTTTCCTGCGCACTGTTATGCGCACACTGGGCCTCCGTACTATCTCGGCGCGTTGCCGTATTTTAATCTGCACTGTACACGCCGACGCACACGTCAGAATGAGAGCCGGAAAGCCAAGCGGTCGCTTCCGTTTTGCCACAAGCACGCACGGAGAATCGCGTCCGCACGTACGTATACGCTGCCAGTGGGAATTTGTTATTTATATAAAAATCACGACACCTCCTAGAGTTGCTTGTGGCGTATTGGATCACTTATATAACTGTGAGGAAAAAAAGGCGTTATAGAGACGAAAAAAATGCAAAAGAAGTGCCATCAGCACTCGGTGTTCCCAGGTGGTCTCTCTCCAAAGTACTGACCGAGCCCAATGCTGCTTAGCTTCGGTGATCGGACGAGAACCGGCGTATTCAGCATGGTATGGCCGATGGCGAGAGACACAGCGTTTCAAGCGCTTATGTACCGTGTGCGGCCCCTCCCGGATGCAAACCTTCGCACAGATACTTCCGTCGAGTGTGGCAACAGGCGCCGAGCGAGCAATTACGTGCCCTGGACTTTTCTCAGCCGTTCTGGCGATAGTAACGCACTGTGGCATGCACCGAAAGAACAGCGGGAGCAAGCCTGTATTGTTGGCGCATCGGCTGGGTAGGGAATCCGTGTCGACTATATCGATGAACGCTAATTGTGCGTTCATGCGCACTGTTATGCGCACACTGGGCCTCCGTGCTATCTCGGCGCGTTGCCGTATTTTAATCTGCACTGTACACGCCGACGCACACGTCAGAATGAGAGCCGGAAAGCCAAGCGGTCGCTTCCGTTTTGCCACAAGCACGCACGGAGTTTCGCGTCCGCACGTACGTGTACGCTGCCAGTGGGAATTTGTTATTTATAACAAAATCACGACACCTCCTAGAGTTGCTTGAGGCGTATTGGATCACTTATATAACTGTGAGGAAAAAAAAGGCGTAATAGAGACGAAAAAAATGCAAAAGAAGTGCCATCAGCACTCGGTGTTCCCAGGTGGTCTCCCTCCCAAGTACTGACCGAGCCCAATGCTGCTTAGCTTCGGTGATCGGACGAGAACCGGCGTATTCAGCATGGTATGGCCGATGGCGAGAGACACAGCGTTTCAAGCGCTTATGTACTGTGTGCGGCCCCTCCCGGATGCAAACCTTCGCACAGATACTTCCGTCGAGTGTGGCAACAGGCGCCGAGCGAGCAATTACGTGCCCTGGGCTTTTATCAGCCGTTCTGGCGATCGTAACGCACTGTGGCATGCACCGAAAGAGCAACGGGAGCAAGCCTGTATTGTTGGCGCATCGGCTGGGTAGGGAATGCGTGTCGACTATATCGATGAACGCTAATTGTGCGTTCATGCGCACTGTTATGCGCACACTGGGCCTCCGTGCTATCTCGGCGCGTTGCCGTATTTTAATCTGCACTGTACACGCCGACGCACACGTCAGAATGAGAGCCGGAAAGCCAAGCGGTCGCTTCCGTTTTGCCACAAGCACGCACGGAGTTTCGCGTCCGCACGTACGTATACGCTGCCAGTGGGAATTTGTTATTTATAACAAAATCACGACACCTCCTAGAGTTGCTTGAGGCGTATTGGATCACTTATATAACTGTGAGGAAAAAAAAGGCGTTATAGAGACGAAAAAAATGCAAAAGAAGTGCCATCAGCACTCGGTGTTCCCAGGTGGTCTCCCTCCCAAGTACTGACCGAGCCCAATGCTGCTTAGCTTCGGTGATCGGACGAGAACCGGCGTATTCAGCATGGTCTGGCCGATGGCGAGAGACACAGCGTTTCAAGCGCTTATGTAATGTGTGCGGCCCCTCCCGGATGCAAACCTTCGCACAGATACTTCCGTCGAGTGTGGCAACAGGCGCCGAGCGAGCAGTTACGTGCCCTGGGCTTTTATCAGCCGTTCTGGCGATCGTAACGCACTGTGGCATGCACCGAAAGAGCAACGGGAGCAAGCCTGTATTGTTGGCGCATCGGCTGGGTAGGGAATGCGTGTCGACTATATCGATGAACGCTAATTGTGCGTTCCTGCGCACTGTTATGCGCACACTGGGCCTCCGTGCTATCTCGGCGCGTTGCCGTATTTAATCTGCACTGTACACGCCGACAGAGACGTCAGAATGAGAGCCGGAAAGCCAAGCGGTCGCTTCCGTTTTGCCACAAGCACGCACGGAGTTTCGCGTCCGCACGTACGTAGACGCTGCCAGTGGGAATTTGTTATTTATAACAAAATCACGACACCTCCTAGAGTTGCCTGAGGCGTATTGGATCACTTATATAACTGTGAGGGAAAAAAAAGGCGTTATAGAGACGAAAAAAATGCAAAAGAAGTGCCATCAGCACTCGGTGTTCCCAGGTGGTCTCCCTCCCAAGTACTGACCGAGCCCAATGCTGCTTAGCTTCGGTGATCGGACGAGAACCGGCGTATTCAGCATGGTATGGCCGATGGCGAGAGACACAGCGTTTCAAGCGCTTATGTACTGTGTGCGGCCCCTCCCGGATGCAAACCTTCGCACAGATACTTCCGTCGAGTGTGGCAACAGGCGCCGAGCGAGCAATTACGTGCCCTGGGCTTTTATCAGCCGTTCTGGCGATCGTAACGCACTGTGGCATGCACCGAAAGAGCAACGGGAGCAAGCCTGTATTGTTGGCGCATCGGCTGGGTAGGGAATGCGTGTCGACTATATCGATGAACGCTAATTGTGCGTTCCTGCGCACTGTTATGCGCACACTGGGCCTCCGTACTATCTCGGCGCGTTGCCGTATTTTAATCTGCACTGTACACGCCGACGCAGACGTCAGAATGAGAGCCGGAAAGCCAAGCGGTCGCTTCCGCTTTGCCACAAGCACGCACGGAGAATCGCGTCCGCACGTACGTACACGCTGCCAGTGGGAATTTGGTATTTATAACAAAATCACGACACCTCCTAGAGTTGCTTGAGGCGTATTGGATCACTTATATAACTGTGAGGAAAAAAAAAGGCGTTATAGAGACGAAAAAAATGCAAAAGAAGTGCCATCAGCACTCGGTGTTCCCAGGTGGTCTCCCTCCCAAGTACTGACCGAGCCCAATGCTGGTTAGCTTCGGTGATCGGACGAGAACCGGCGTATTCAGCATGGTATGGCCGATGGCGAGAGACACAGCGTTTCAAGCGCTTATGTACTGTGTGCGGCCCCTCCCGGATGCAAACCTTCGCACAGATACTTCCGTCGAGTGTGGCAACAGGCGCCGAGCGAGCAATTACGTGCCCTGGGCTTTTATCAGCCGTTCTGGCGATCGTAACGCACTGT
Source organism: Amblyomma americanum (assembly GCF_052857255.1). Lineage (NCBI taxonomy): Eukaryota > Metazoa > Arthropoda > Arachnida > Ixodida > Ixodidae > Amblyomma > Amblyomma americanum. Next base: position 98,336,303 of record NC_135500.1, read on the forward strand.
GGCATGCACCGAAAGAGCAACGGGAGCAAGCCTGTATTGTTGGCGCATCGGCTGGGTAGGGAATGCGTGTCGACTATATCGATGAACGCTAATTGTGCTTTCCTGCGCACTGTTATGCGCACACTGGGCCTCCGTACTATCTCGGCGCGTTGCCGTATTTTAATCTGCACTGTACACGCCGACGCAGACGTCAGAATGAGAGCCGGAAAGCCAAGCGGTCGCTTCCGCTTTGCCACAAGCACGCACGGAGAATCGCGTCCGCACGTACGTATACGCTGCCAGTGGGAATTTGTTATTTATATAAAAATCACGACACCTCCTAGAGTTGCTTGTGGCGTATTGGATCACTTATATAACTGTGAGGAAAAAAAGGCGTTATAGAGACGAAAAAAATGCAAAAGAAGTGCCATCAGCACTCGGTGTTCCCAGGTGGTCTCTCTCCAAAGTACTGACCGAGCCCAATGCTGCTTAGCTTCGGTGATCGGACGAGAACCGGCGTATTCAGCATGGTATGGCCGATGGCGAGAGACACAGCGTTTCAAGCGCTTATGTACCGTGTGCGGCCCCTCCCGGATGCAAACCTTCGCACAGATACTTCCGTCGAGTGTGGCAACAGGCGCCGAGCGAGCAATTACGTGCCCTGGACTTTTCTCAGCCGTTCTGGCGATAGTAACGCACTGTGGCATGCACCGAAAGAACAGCGGGAGCAAGCCTGTATTGTTGGCGCATCGGCTGGGTAGGGAATGCGTGTCGACTATATCGATGAACGCTAATTGTGCGTTCATGCGCACTGTTATGCGCACACTGGGCCTCCGTGCTATCTCGGCGCGTTGCCGTATTTAATCTGCACTGTACACGCCGACAGAGACGTCAGAATGAGAGCCGGAAAGCCAAGCGGTCGCTTCCGTTTTGCCACAAGCACGCACGGAGTTTCGCGTCCGCACGTACGTATACGCTGCCAGTGGGAATTTGTTATTTATAACAAAATCACGACACCTCCTAGAGTTGCTTGAGGCGTATTGGATCACTTATATAACTGTGAGGAAAAAAAAAGGCGTTATAGAGACGAAAAAAATGCAAAAGAAGTGCCATCAGCACTCGGTGTTCCCAGGTGGTCTCCCTCCCAAGTACTGACCGAGCCCAATGCTGCTTAGCTTCGGTGATCGGACGAGAACCGGCGTATTCAGCATGGTCTGGCCGATGGCGAGAGACACAGCGTTTCAAGCGCTTATGTAATGTGTGCGGCCCCTCCCGGATGCAAACCTTCGCACAGATACTTCCGTCGAGTGTGGCAACAGGCGCCGAGCGAGCAATTACGTGCCCTGGGCTTTTATCAGCCGTTCTGGCGATCGTAACGCACTGTGGCATGCACCGAAAGAGCAACGGGAGCAAGCCTGTATTGTTGGCGCATCGGCTGGGTAGGGAATGCGTGTCGACTATATCGATGAACGCTAATTGTGCGTTCCTGCGCACTGTTATGCGCACACTGGGCCTCCGTGCTATCTCGGCGCGTTGCCGTATTTAATCTGCACTGTACACGCCGACAGAGACGTCAGAATGAGAGCCGGAAAGCCAAGCGGTCGCTTCCGTTTTGCCACAAGCACGCACGGAGTTTCGCGTCCGCACGTACGTAGACGCTGCCAGTGGGAATTTGTTATTTATAACAAAATCACGACACCTCCTAGAGTTGCTTGAGGCGTATTGGATCACTTATATAACTGTGAGGGAAAAAAAAGGCGTTATAGAGACGAAAAAAATGCAAAAGAAGTGCCATCAGCACTCGGTGTTCCCAGGTGGTCTCCCTCCCAAGTACTGACAGAGCCCAATGCTGCTTAGCTTCGGTGATCGGACGAGAACCGGCGTATTCAGCATGGTATGGCCGATGGCGAGAGACACAGCGTTTCAAGCGCTTATGTACTGTGTGCGGCCCCTCCCGGATGCAAACCTTCGCACAGATACTTCCGTCGAGTGTGGCAACAGGCGCCGAGCGAGCAATTACGTGCCCTGGGCTTTTATCAGCCGTTCTGGCGATCGTAACGCACTGTGGCATGCACCGAAAGAGCAACGGGAGCAAGCCTGTATTGTTGGCGCATCGGCTGGGTAGGGAATGCGTGTCGACTATATCGATGAACGCTAATTGTGCGTTCCTGCGCACTGTTATGCGCACACTGGGCCTCCGTACTATCTCGGCGCGTTGCCGTATTTTAATCTGCACTGTACACGCCGACGCAGACGTCAGAATGAGAGCCGGAAAGCCAAGCGGTCGCTTCCGCTTTGCCACAAGCACGCACGGAGAATCGCGTCCGCACGTACGTACACGCTGCCAGTGGGAATTTGTTATTTATAACAAAATCACGACACCTCCTAGAGTTGCTTGAGGCGTATTGGATCACTTATATAACTGTGAGGAAAAAAAAGGCGTTATAGAGACGAAAAAAATGCAAAAGAAGTGCCATCAGCACTCGGTGTTCCCAGGTGGTCTCCCTCCCAAGTACTGACCGAGCCCAATGCTGCTTAGCTTCGGTGATCGGACGAGAACCGGCGTATTCAGCATGGTCTGGCCGATGGCGAGAGACACAGCGTTTCAAGCGCTTATGTAATGTGTGCGGCCCCTCCCGGATGCAAACCTTCGCACAGATACTTCCGTCGAGTGTGGCAACAGGCGCCGAGCGAGCAATTACGTGCCCTGGGCTTTTATCAGCCGTTCTGGCGATCGTAACGCACTGTGGCATGCACCGAAAGAGCAACGGGAGCAAGCCTGTATTGTTGGCGCATCGGCTGGGTAGGGAATGCGTGTCGACTATATCGATGAACGCTAATTGTGCGTTCCTGCGCACTGTTATGCGCACACTGGGCCTCCGTGCTATCTCGGCGCGTTGCCGTATTTAATCTGCACTGTACACGCCGACAGAGACGTCAGAATGAGAGCCGGAAAGCCAAGCGGTCGCTTCCGTTTTGCCACAAGCACGCACGGAGTTTCGCGTCCGCACGTACGTAGACGCTGCCAGTGGGAATTTGTTATTTATAACAAAATCACGACACCTCCTAGAGTTGCTTGAGGCGTATTGGATCACTTATATAACTGTGGGGGAAAAAAAAGGCGTTATAGAGACGAAAAAAATGCAAAAGAAGTGCCATCAGCACTCGGCGTTCCCAGGTGGTCTCCCTCCCAAGTACTGACAGAGCCCAATGCTGCTTAGCTTCGGTGATCGGACGAGAACCGGCGTATTCAGCATGGTATGGCCGATGGCGAGAGACACAGCGTTTCAAGCGCTTATGTACTGTGTGCGGCCCCTCCCGGATGCAAACCTTCGCACAGATACTTCCGTCGAGTGTGGCAACAGGCGCCGAGCGAGCAATTACGTGCCCTGGGCTTTTATCAGCCGTTCTGGCGATCGTAACGCACTGTGGCATGCACCGAAAGAGCAACGGGAGCAAGCCTGTATTGTTGGCGCATCGGCTGGGTAGGGAATGCGTGTCGACTATATCGATGAACGCTAATTGTGCGTTCCTGCGCACTGTTATGCGCACACTGGGCCTCCGTACTATCTCGGCGCGTTGCCGTATTTTAATCTGCACTGTACACGCCGACGCAGACGTCAGAATGAGAGCCGGAAAGCCAAGCGGTCGCTTCCGCTTTGCCACAAGCACGCACGGAGAATCGCGTCCGCACGTACGTACACGCTGCCAGTGGGAATTTGTTATTTATAACAAAATCACGACACCTCCTAGAGTTGCTTGAGGCGTATTGGATCACTTATATAACTGTGAGGAAACAAAAGGCGTTATAGAGACGAAAAAAATGCAAAAGAAGTGCCATCAGCACTCGGTGTTCCCAGGTGGTCTCCCTCCCAAGTACTGACCGAGCCCAATACTGCTTAGCTTCGGTGATCGGACGAGAACCGGCGTATTCAGCATGGAATGGCCGATTTTTTTTTCTTTATTGCCTGGCTTTGACCCATAACATTTACACAAAAAACACTCAACAAAAAACACACAAAACGCTATGTACATACGACACTGTCGTGGTCAGCCATCATGAGTCTGGCTTAGTCATACTAAAATTCACGAAGCATACAGAGCGGCTCTAGCCTCGAGAGCCACTCGGGAGGCTCCGCAGCTGCTTTCTGGATGGCCAGAAAGCAGTCCATTCTTTCCCGAAAATAAATTCGGGCAGGTCGTGCGTCTTTGTCACAATAATAGCCTGCCATTCTGGAGCGCCATATACTGTGGAGGCCCAAGAGCATTATGAGATCAAATGGTACCCCCTCCTCATTGTCTGTGCTTAAATAACGAATTCCCGGCGCGTCAAGTGGTAGCTCTTTCTTTATTGTCCTTTGTAACACATCCCAAAAATAAACCCCTTCCCAGCAATGCAAAAAAACATGGTCTATTGTTTCGGGCTGTTTACAAATTAAGCAGCTCGATCCCCACAATAAAAACAAATCCTTTCCTTCCAAAAACTTTTTAACTGGGAGTGTCCCGGTGTGTAATTTAAAAAAGAATGCAGGTGCCACCAGGAGCATGGTATGGCCGATGGCGAGAAACACAGCGTTTCGAAGCGCTTATGTAGCTTGTGCGGCCCCTCCCGGATGCAAACCTTCGCACAGATACTTCCGTCGAGTGTGGCAACAGGCGCCGAGTGAGCAATTACGTGCCCTGGGCTTTTCTCAGCCGTTCTGGCGATCGTAACGCACTGTGGCATGCACCGAAAGAGCAGCGGGAGCAAGCCTGTATTGTTGGCGCATCGGCTGGGTAGGGAATGCGTGTCGACTATATCGATGAACGCTAATTGTGCGTTCCTGCGCACTGTTATGCGCACACTGGGCCTCCGTGCTATCTCGGCGCGTTGCCGTATTTAATCTGCACTGTACACGCCGACGGAGACGTCAGAATGAGAGCCGGAAAGCCAAGCGGTCGCTTCCGTTTTGCCACAAGCACGCACGGAGTTTCGCGTCCGCACGTACGTACACGCTGCCAGTGCGAATTTGTTATTTATAACAAAATCACGACACCTCCTAGAGTTGCTTGAGGCGTATTGGATCACTTATATAACTGTGAGGAAAAAAAAGCGTTATAGAGACGAAAAAAAATGCAAAAGAAGCGCCATCAGCACTCGGTGTTCCCAGGTGGTCTCCCTCCCAAGTACTGACCGAGCCCAATGCTGCTTAGCTTCGGTGATCGGACGAGAACCGGCGTCTTCAGCATGGTATGGCCGACGGCGAGATACACAGCGTTTCAAGCGCTTATGTACCGTGTGCGGCCCCTCCCGGATGCAAACCTTCGCACAGATACTTCCGTCGAGTGTGGCAACAGGCGCCGAGCGAGCAATTACGTGCCCTAGGCTTTTATCAGCCGTTCTTGCGATCGTAACGCAATGTGGCATGCACCGAAAGAGCAGCGGGAGCAAGCCTTTATTGTTGGCGCATCGGCTGGGTAGGGAATGCGTGTCGACTATATCGATGAACGCTAATTGTGCGTTCCTGCGCACTGTTATGCGCACACTGGGCCTCCGTACTATCTCAGCGCGTTGCCGTATTTTAATCTGCACTGTACACGCCGACGCAGACGTCAGAATGAGAGCCGGAATGCCAAGCGGTCGCTTCCGTTTTGCCACAAGCACGCACGGAGTTTCGCGTCCGCACGTACGTATACGCTGCCAGTGGGAATTTGTTATTTATAACAAAATCACGACACCTCCTAGAGTTGCTTGAGGCGTATTGGATCACATACATAACTGTGAGGGAAAAAAAGGCGTTATAGAGACGAAAAAAATGCAAAAGAAGTGCCATCAGCACTCGGTGTTCCCAGGTGGTCTCCCTCCCAAGTACTGACCGAGCCCAATGCTGCTTAGCTTCGGTGATCGGACGAGAACCGGCGTATGCAGCATGGTATGGCCGACTTTTTTTCTTTATTACCGGTAAACAATACATAAAAATCTCTAGCCACACTTTGGCCGAGACAATGGGTTAAAACTTTTTCATGTTAATCAGTTCATCCATAACTGCCACCCAGTCCGGCGGCTGGGGTTGACTGCGGAGAACATCTCTCAGGAAAACTGCACTTTCTATAAAGTTTTCTCTCAGTGGTCGCACATTTGCGTCGGCGTGCCTGGCCGCCATTCTCGTTTTCCAGATGCTGTGGAGGCCCAGTAGCATAAACATGTCGTAAGGAACCTCCTCACTTTCTATAGGTAGAAACCGGATGCCATAAGGAGTTACAGGTAGTTCTTTCTTCAATGTTCTTTGCAAGATGTCCCAGTGGAAAACCGGGTCCCAGCAGTCGATAAACACATGTTCGATGGTCTCGGGTTTTTTGCAGAGTATGCAGTCGGTGGTCCAGGGCACAAAAATGCCTTTATCGTTTAGCCATGTTTTCACCGGAAGGGTACCGGTATGAAGTTTAAAGAAAAAGGATTTGACAGTCGGTCTTACCGGCATCTTCTTAACTCGCTTTAACACATCTTTGCCTGGGCCTCCGCAGCAAAAAGAACGGTATAAGGGAGCAGGTATAAATATATCTAGCAAATCTTTGTACAGTTTTTTCCTGGGTACAGCAGATGGATACTGTGTAGAAAAGTGAGCGCTCAAAGTGCGAAAGGCTGCCACAACTTCACGCAAAAAACCTGTTACAGCACGATTCGTGGCCGGGTAACTGGACACAACAAATTCCGGCAACACGTTGCCTAAGCGCACCTGCAACATTGTGCGCAACAAGGGATTGGTTTGATCACGTAGAAACAAAAATCTTGAGACAACTTGCTTCAGAAACAAATTAGAAAGACCAAGGCCGCCCCTTTTGACCGGAAGGAACAGATTAACTCGACTTGTTCGCTCCCAATTTGAGCTCCAAATAAAGACAGCAAACACTCTATGCAGCTTCTGCAGGTTTGCTCGGGTAATGAGCACGAACTGCAATATATACCAAATTCTGGCTATTAAAAATACATTGCACACATTTGCGCGCGCGAAAACAGAAAGGTCACGTCCTTTCCAGCCATCCGCTTTTCTCCTTGCACTCTGCGTTGTCTCCCCCCACAACTCCGTACTGCTTTTATAGTGCTCCAAGGGTACCCCCAAGTACTTCGCAGGGGCGGTCGTCCATTTCATGTTAGCATACACGGCAGGTGTGCTGTTCCAATCACCGTGCCAAAAACCTATGCACTTATCCCAGTTAATTTCGGACCCAGTCTTTTTGCAATATTCCCCCTCAACTTTCACAACTTCTTTAACGCTTTCTTGATCCGCGCAAAAAGCAGCAATATCATCAGCGTAAGCAAGCACTTTTACTTGCGCCAACAGAAGAGTGAAACCGCAGATCCCATCATTGTGCACCAGTGATAACAGAAAAGGCTCAAGGTAGATCGCAAAGAGCAAAGGCGAGAGCGGGCAACCCTGCCTGACCGAAGAACACACAGGTACAGGTTCAGTCAGCTGTTTGTTCACAATAATTCGGTTAACACAGTTGTCGTACGCCATCTGTACACCTTGTATTATCACAGAGCCGACGTTGGCATATTCTAGAATGGCGAAAAGAATGTCGTGCGACACTCGATCGAAGGCCTTTGCAAGGTCAAGCTGTATCATGGCAACTCGGCCCCCGAAGGCATCGCAGCATTCAAGAACAGTTTTAGCAATGTCCACATTTGTTCCAATGGTGCGACCTTTAATACCGCACGTTTGGTGGGGCCCTACAAGGTCCTTTATGACCTTTTGCAGTCTGTTGGCAAGAATCTTCATAAACACTTTATAGTCAACGTTGGTTAGGCTTATCGGCCGATAAGCCCCAACGGACAGAAGTTTAGCCTGGTCCTCACTCTTGGGTATTAAAACCACGTGTGCTGTTTTAAATGATGGTGGCATTTTCTTTGTCTCATAAATTTCGGTGAAGACGCAGTGGAGAGCTTGGGTGAGTTCGGCTTTGAACTTCTTATAAAATTCACTACCTAAGCCGTCAGGACCGGGAGATTTTCCGGCACTCAGCTCTTCGATTGCTCTTCCCATTTCGCTTACGCTGATTGGTACCTCCAGCCCTTGTTTTATATCGTCTCCTAGTTTTGGCATACGGGACAAGAACGTGTTTGCAAACCCCTCTTCTTCAAGCCGTCGCCGCCCAAGCAATTCCCGATACTGCTCAACAAACGCCAACTGAATCACTTTGCTATCATTCGTTACCTCGTTTCTGTACCTGATTTGTCTTACTTCGATCTGAGTCGCGTACTTCTTTTCGTCACTAAGCGAGCGTTTAGTAGGTACTTGGTCAAGCCAGAGACGTTCAGCACGGGCCCGTATCATGGCAGCTGTATACTTGTCTTTTTCGATAATCTCAAGTTTACTTTTAGTATCTCTTATTTCTTTCTTATATCTTCCCGGCTGGGAACTTTCCAGGCTTACGAGCAAGTCAAGTTGGCAATGTAGTTCTTTTTCTTTAACACGTTTATCGTCGCATATGATGCTTGCCCTTTCAATCGCGTTTATTTTCACTTGTTCTTTGAAATCTTCCCACCTAATTACCCAGTTGCCAGGCTCTGCTGATAGCAATGCTTTAATACATTCATTAACTTTAATGTCAAAGCGTTCATCCTCGAGTAATTGTGCGTTAAACTTCCACAGGTATCACGAGAAACGAGATTTCTTGTCTTTGTTCCCCAGGGTAAACGTAACTAAGCTGTGGTTGGTAAAAGACATCTGTTTTACCTCGTAGCTATTGCACAAAGGAATCAGATCAAGCGACACATACGCTCTGTCAAGTCTCGCGTGACTTTCACCCTGGAAGTAAGTAAAATGCGGCGCTACCGAAAGAACTTCAGCAACATCATCTAAACCATTTTCTTGCACAATTGGAATCAACAATTCCGCACTTTTGTCACGAAGGAGTCTTTTTGTAATTCTATCCTCTGCTTTACAAACGCAGTTAAAGTCGCCCAAAAGCACAATTAACCGCTCACAGCACACATATTGTTCAACGCGCTCAAAAAATTCCTTGCGCTCGTTCTCTGTGTTAGGAGCATACACGCATATGACTCTCCATAGCAAATTGCAATAAAAAAAATCCACTACAACCAAACGGCCAGTTTGACACACAGTTAAATTCTGCTCGACAATCCCCAGAGAATTCCTAATAAATACAGCACAACCGCCCGATGTGCCAGAAGAATGGCACACACAAACATTGTAGCGTGCCGTAAAAGGCTGCACCATAAGGTCCGCCTGTTCCTGTCTTTCGACTTTCGTCTCCTGTACGGCTATTATGTCTAGGTCATTATCAACGAACAGCCGGCTTAGCTGGTACTGACGCTTCTTGCAAGCCAGTCCCCTGACATTAATTGTTGCAATGCGCAACGCTCTAAGAGGTGTAGAAGCCATCTAGTTTAGGTACAGGAGCCATATGGTGCATACCTCGGGACACAAGGCGACGGTGCGGGTGACTTGCCTAGTCTGAGGTGCTCGATGGGTGCGGTGCCGGTAATCCAAAGTCTCTTACACAAGAGCCTCTTGCGTATGGACTAGAAAATCAGCCTATGCAGTCCGTTACCGAAAAAGGCCATCTCACGCCCACAGAAACCACTCACAGGGCACTCACTCCAACTAAGGCGGCGGCTTGGCCGCCGCTCGTTGATCGGCCTGTACATTCGGCCGCGGTTTTAACGTCGGTCGCCTGACGCCAACCGTCTTCTGCGGCGGCTCGTCGGCTTCGCTCACTTTGGGCTCTCCATTCGCACTGTGCTCGTGCGGTCGCTTCCTTGCTTGGTTGCTGGTTGATGCATGTGACACTTCCATGCTGTCACCATGCTGGGGAACGACGGGAGCTGACGCCCCACTGCTAAAGACTTCGTCCGTTGGCGCCTTGACTTCTGCAGGTTGCGCTGCCTGTTGCTGCCGCTTACTGCTGTGCTCCTCTACGCTTGTGGATATTTCCGTTGGGGGCACAGCAGGGGCCTTCTCCACGCTGTCCCCTGCCTCTGCTGCAGCGTCTTCCACGTCAGCCTCGTCCATGACAAGTTCGGACGAAATGTCAGTGTTGACTGGGACGGCAGCACTCGCGTACGTGCGTACGCAGCTGCTTTCTTCGTGCCCGTAGCGACGACAGGCGCCGCATCGTGGAACCTTGCACTCACGGCGAATGTGCCCAGTACCGTGGCAGCGCAGACACAGCGGAGCTCTGCCCGGTACAACCACGAGAGCCAGCTCACCGCCAACCCTGACTTCGTGAGGGAGGACTTCCAGCTTCACGCCAGGGTTCATTTTCAATGAAACCAGGCGTGTCGTCGACCCCTTGCTGGCGACACCCTAGACGCGCCACCGCTCCTTGGAGACTTCGCTCACCTTGCCGTACGGAGCAAAGGCTACCCTCACGTCTTCGTCGGGCACGTTGTGCAGCAGCCAGTGCAGCTTGACGCGGACGTCCTGGTTTGCCGGGTCGATGACGAGACAGCGGCGGTCCTTGACTTTCAGGTCTCCGGCAGAAAGAATTTTCGTCACCGCCTCAGCACTCGCGAAAGTAATAGCCCATACATGGCTCATGCGATACGCCCCCAAGGCGATAACCTCGGGGAGCAGCATCAGCTGAGCCAGCGCATCACTGAAATCTTCGTCCCGATAAGGACGGGCCCGCACGTCAGCGTGCAAAAAAAACTGTGTTCAACACAACACGTCCTGTAGGAAGGGTAGGCAGAATCACCTGATACTCTTCATCCGAGGCAAAAGCCCTGTTTCCGCGGCCAGACATGACCGCTGTAGCTGCTCCAACGGAGCCCGTCATCGCACGTCCGTCACGCTCGGTGGCCGGAAGTCGAATCCCAGCATGGTATGGCCGATGGCGAGAGACACAGCGTTTCAAGCGCTTATGTACCGTGTGCGGCCCCTCCCGGATGCAAACCTTCGCACAGATACTTCCGTCGAGTGTGGCAACAGGCACCGAGCGAGCAATTACGTGCCCTGGGCTTTTATCAGCCGTTCTGGCGATCGTAACGCACTGTGGCATGCACCGAAAGAGCAGAGGGAGCAAGCCTGTATTGTTGGCGCATCGGCTGGGTAGGGAATGCGTGTCGACTATATCGATGAACGCTAATTGTGCGTTCCTGCGCACTGTTATGCGCACACTGAGCCTCCGTACTATCTCGGCGGGTTGCCGTATTTTAATCTGCACTGTACACGCCGACTCAGACGTCAGAATGAGAGCCGGAAAGCCAAGCGGTCGCTTCCGTTTTGCCACAAGCACGCACGGAGTTTCGCGTCCGCACGTACGTATACGCTGCCAGTTTGAATTTGTTATTTATAACAAAATCACGACACCTCCTAGAGTTGCTTGAGGCGTATTGGATCACTTATATAACTGTGAGGAAAAAAAAGGCGTTATAGAGACGAAAAAAATGCAAAAGAAGTGCCATCAGCACTCGGTGTTTCCAGGTGGTCTCCCTCCGAAGTACTGACCGAGCCCAATACTGCTTAGCTTCGGTGATCGGACGAGAACCGGCGTATTCAGCATGGTATGGCCGATTTTTTTTTCTTGATTGCCTGTCTTTGACCCATAACATTTACACAAAAAACACTCAACAAAAAACACACAAAACGCTATGTACCTACGACACTGTCGTGGTCAGCCATCATGAGTCTGGCTTAGTCATACTAAAATTCACGAAGCGTACAGAGCGGCTCTAGCCTCGAGAGCCACTCTGGAGGCTCCGCAGCTGCTTTCTGGAAGGCCAGAAAGCAGTCCATTCTTTCCCGAAAATAAATTCTGGCAGGTCGTGCGTCTTTGTCACAATAATAGCCTGCCATTCTGGAGCGCCATATCCTCCTGAGACCCGGGGTGTATTGGGGTCCGCAATTATTGCTTAGGCTTTCAAAATAAACCAGTGGGATTATGAATGATAAAAGTGTCGCATATTTTGCCAATAGCACTTACTGTTCTCGCTCAGCACGATGTCCAATATTTCGGACACTGGAACTATACCCAGTGGTTTTAGACCCACCTGGCCTGTATTGATGTACTACAGCTATCTTGCTCAAACATCAGTGAAAAAAATTAAAGGTTTTATTGTCACGAATGAGAAAGTAGTGACTAAAACACTAAGCCGCCTCCCTCTGTTGAACAGGAATTTCACTCTTGTTACTTCCTGCGCGCAATTTCGAAACAGGTGCTATCATTTGTGATGCAGAAGAACAACTAACATTTTGCGGAGAAGAATTTTGTTTTCATATTGCAGCCCAGTAGCCTGCAACGGGCAGCGTTGGGAATGTCTGCAAGCCTTAAAAATTCGGAAGCCTTGGAAGCCAGTGCTGTTATCATTTGCTTCTGCTGGAGGTCACCGAACACGTTTTGATGGAGGATGCAACTCGGCTTCGCTGTCACTCTCCGTTTCATCCTTCTTTTGAGCCATAAGTGTCTCAGCAATAGAAAGGCGGAAGTCCAAGAATGTTAGGATTTCGTTGCGTTCTTTCTTTCCCGCTCACATGTTCTGCGCGTGCTGCACCCACGAGTTGCTGAGGGCAATGTCGAACAGTTTCCTGGAGCAATTCGTTGCAAAATTGCATCTGCCGTCTCATCAAACACGCGAGGACGCTCTCCTACAGAAAAAAAAAGCGTCGCGATTTAGACTACAAGCCATTAAATACTGATATTTCCCGTCTACTGTTCCTAACGAGGCCATCGCGAAAGCACAGTCGTAATAAGAGGGTTCAGTCCCGGCGTCCAACGTGTTGGACACACGAAATGAAACGAACCGTTCATAAAAGGAAGCGCGCGTACAGTTTAAAGTTTCAGTTCTGCGCGTTCGCTGTGTAATTAGGGTTCGAATAAAAAAAAAGTTACAATCTCATAGGAGGTAGAAATACTAGAAACAATACTGACTTCTCCGGCAGCTCCGGTAAAACGCTGCGGCGCTAAATCCCGCCAATTTTGAACTGTTTTGGCGGGAATTTGAATGATGTACTTTCATTAATCCTGCATAGATGGCACCAGTTGGCGTCCTAGATATTGGACAACGCGGTTTTGCGGGATGAATGCATTCGCATTGATGTAGTGGCTCAATACGTAGTGTCCATTATATTGGACAAATGCTCTATAGAGGGGTCTCAGGAGGTTATACTGTGGAGGCCCAAGAGCATTATGAGATCAAATGGTACCCCATCCTCATTGTCTGTGCTTAAATAACGAATTCCCTGCGCGTCAAGTGGTAGCTCTTTCTTTATTGTCCTTTGTAACACATCCCAAAAATAAACCCCTTCCCAGCAATGCAAAAAAACATGGTCTATTGTTTCGGGCTGTTTACAAATTAAGCAGTTCGATCCCCACGGTAAAAAGAAATCCTTTCCTTCCCAAAACTTTTTAACTGGGAGTGTCCCGGTGTGTAATTTAAAAAAGAAGGTCTTTACTCCTGGTGGCACCTGCATTTTCTTTACCCTTTTTAAAACATCAGCTCCAGGACCTCCACTGTACAAGGCCCTGTACATAGGCTCTGGGAAAACAATATCACAAAGATCATGGTACAACTTCTTTCTTTTAGTTTTATACAAATAATCGCTAGAAAAACGCGCTGAAAGAAACCTAACACTTGCTACAATCTCTTTGTAGTAACCAAAAATTCCACCCGAGAGCTCTTCTGTGGTAACAACAAACTCGGGCAGCAATCGCCGCAGCCTCACCTGGCACACGGTGCGCAAGAACGGGTCTGAGACGTCGCGAAAAAACAAAAAACGGTTCACCAGCTGCCTTAAAAAGAGGTGCCCTAGCCCCAATTCCCCGTCTTTTACCCGCCGGAACAGGTTCGTTCTGCTGCAACGTTCCCATTCGGAAGCCCATATAAAGACGGCAAAAATCCGGTGTAACTTCTGAATGTGCACCCGAGAGCAATGCAAAACCTGCATCACATTCCAGAGCTTGCTAATAAAAACCAGGTTGCAGACTGTAGCTCTGGCGAAAATGGAGAGATTGGTGCCTTTCCATTTTCCAGCTCTGTCACGTGCTTCTTTCGTTTGCTGTTTCCAATACTCCTCGCTTTCGCGATAAGCATCGAGCGGAACGCCCCAATACTTGCCCGGTGTCGTCGTCCACGGTACGTTGGCAAAATGGTCCGGGTGGGATGGCCACCATCCATGCCAGAGTCCGAGGCGTTTGGACCAATTAATCCCGCTACCGGTGACTTCGCTGAACTCGCGTACACACCCGACAGCTTCGCTTATGCTCTCCTGATCAACCGTGAATACAGCAACGTCGTCAGCATACGCCAACAGCTTAACTTCAGCAGCTTGCAACCTAAAGCCATTAATACTATTGTCTTCTAATATTTTCCTACACAGTGTTTCGATGTAAATACAAAATAAGAGAGGGCTGAGGGGGCAGCCCTGACGCACCGAACGCTGCACGCAAATGGGGGCCCCCAAGCACTTGTTAACATTCAATCTTGTCGTGCAGTTTCGATACGCCAGGGCTACACCCTCGCGGATAACTGAACCGACATTCACATGGTCTAAAACGGAAAACAAGATTTCATGAGAAACACAATCAAAAGCTTTTTCGAGATCAATCTGAAGCATGGCCACCCGCCCATTAATTGCATCGCAGGGTTCAAGTACACTGCGTGCTTTTTGAATGTTGGAAAAAATCGATCGCCCTTTTATTCCACATGTCTGGTGGGGTCCAACAATTTCCTTTATCACTGTCTGTAGTCTTCGCGCCAATACCTTCATAAAAATTTTGTAGTCCACATTAGTGAGCGCTATCGGTCGATATGCGGTAACAGATTTTAATTTCTCTATATCATCAGTTCTCGGTATGAGTACCGTATGGGAGGTCCCAAAAGACGGAGGCAAAAAGTTTATTCCATAGGCTTCGTTAAACATTGTACATAGCACCGGGGCAATTTCATGCTTAAATTCTTTATAAAATGCCGCACTGAATCCATCTGGTCCTGGTGATTTTCCGAGGTTTAATTCATCTATCGCATGCCCTACTTCGTTTTCAGTTATTTCTAGTTCCATTTTCTTTTTCCTTTCTTCGTCCAGCCGCGGCATTGCACCAAGAAACTGATGCTTAAATGCAACTGCGTCTGCCGGATGCCACGAAAAAAGCCTCTGGTAGAATTGTGTAAAGGCTGCTTCGACGTGGTCATTGTCTGCCGATAAGATACCCCCCCCCCCCATTCTATTTTATCGATATGATTACTCTCTGCGTGGGCTTTTTCTAAACCGAGAGCACGTTTTGATGGCGCTTCGCCAGCAGCTGTGTCTTCCGCCCTCGCCCTCACCAGTGCTCCGCGATAACACCGTTCTTCCATGAGTTCTATCTTTTGCTTGGTTTTCCTGACATCTTCAATCCATTTCCCAGGCGCCTTGTATTCCTGCTTCAGCAACGTTTCCAGTAGTGCCTTTAACTCACCTTCGTCTTGTTTTTCTTTATACCGTATACAAGTGGCCCTTTCTATTGCTTTGATTTTTAAAGATTCTTTGCTTAACTCCCACTGCTGCCATATCTTCAGGTTCTTGCACGGGCTTATTTTTCCTATTTCATCCTTTACTGCTCCTCGAAGATGTGGCCGAATGTCTTGAGGGTGCGCGGGCAGTGAAGTTCACCCATTTTCAGGGCTCAAGCCATGCACGGCTGGACCGCATTTATACATCAGTTGACCTTGCCCCTGTATGCAGCCAGTACGAAGTTGTGGGAGTGTCCTTCTCAGACCACTGTTTAGTTGAGGGCTGCCTCGGAAGTGTCAAGCGAAGCAAGGCATTTTCATGGGAAATGTGGAAGCTAAACAACACGCTTCTTCGCGACGATGTCTACTACCGAGCATGGTATGGCCGATGGCGAGAGACACAGCGTTTCAAGCGCTGATGTACCGTGTGCGGCCCCTCCCGGATGCAAACCTTCGCACAGATACTTCCGTCGAGTGTGGCAACAGGCGCCGAGCGAGCAATTACGTGCCCTGGGCTTTTATCAGCCGTTCTGGCGATCGTAACGCACTGTGGCATGCACCGAAAGAGCAGCGGGAGCAAGCCTGTATTGTTGGCGCATCGGCTGGGTAGGGAATGCGTGTCGACTATATCGATGAACGCTAATTGTGCGTTCCTGCGCACTGTTATGCGCACACTGGGCCTCCGTACTATCTCGGCGCGTTGTCGTATTTTAATCTGCACTGTACACGCCGACGCAGACGTCAGAATCAGAGCCGGAAAGCCAAGCGGTCGCTTTCGTTTTGCCACAAGCACGCCCGGAGTTTCGCGTCCGCACGTACGTATACGCTGCCAGTGGGAATTTGTTATTTAAAACAAAATCACGACACCTCCTAGAGTTGCTTGAGGCGTATTGGATCACTTATATAACTGTGAGGAAAAAAAAGGCGTTATAGAGACGAAAAAAATGCAAAAGAAGTGCCATCAGCACTCGGTGTTCCCAGGTGGTCTCCCTCCCAAGTACTGACCGAGCCCAATGCTGCTTAGCTTCGGTGATCGGACGAGAGCCGGCGTATTCAGCATGGTATGGCCGATTTTCTTTTTTTTATTGCCTGGCTTTGACTCATAACATTTACACAAAAACACTCAACAAAAAACACACAAAACGCTATGTACATACGACACTGTCGTGGTCAGCCATCATGAGTCTGGCTTCGTCTTACTAAAATTCACGAAGCATACAGAGCGGCTCTAGCCTCGAGAGCCACTCGGGAGGCTCCGCAGCTGCCTTCTGGATGGCCAGAAAGCAGTCCATTCTTTCCCGAAAATAAATTCGGGCAGGTCGTGCGTATTTGTCACAATAATAGCCTGCCATTCTGGAGCGCCATATACTGTGGAGGCCCAAGAGCATTATGAGATCAAATGGTACCCCATCCTTATTGTCTGCGGACGAGAACCGGCGTATTCAGCATGGTATGGCCGATGGCGAGAGACACAGCGTTTCAAGCGCTTATGTACCGTATGCGGCCCCTCCCGGATGCAAACCTTCGCACAGATACTTCCGTCGAGTGTGGCAACAGGCGCCGAGCGAGCAATTACGTGCCTTGGGCTTTTATCAGCCGTTCTGGCGATCGTAACGCACTGTGGCATGCACCGAAAGAGCAGCGGGAGCAAGCCTGTATTGTTGGCGCATCGGCTGGGTAGGGAATGCGTGTCGACTATATCGATGAACGCTAATTGTGCGTTCCTGCGCACTGTTATGCGCACACTGGGCCTCCGTACTATCTCGGCGCGTTGCCGTATTTTAATCTGCACTGTACACGCCGACGCAGACGTCAGAATCAGAGCCGGAAAGCCAAGCGGTCGCTTTCGTTTTGCCACAAGCACGCACGGAGTTTCGCGTCCGCACGTACGTATACGCTGCCAGTGGGAATTTGTTATTTATAACAAAATCACGACACCTCCTAAAGTTGCTTGAGGCGTATTGGATCACTTATATAACTGTGAGGGAAAAAAAGGCGTTATAGAGACGAAAAAAATGCAAAAGAAGTGCCATCAGCACTCGGTGTTCCCAGGTGGTCTCCCTCCCAAGTACTGACCGAGCCCAATACTGCTTAGCTTCGGTGATCGGACGAGAACCGGCGTATTCAGCATGGTATGGCCGATTTTTTTTTCTTTATTGCCTGGCTTTGACCCATAACATTTACACAAAAAACACTCAACAAAAAACACACAAAACGCTATGTACATACGACACTGTCGTGGTCAGCCATCATGAGTCTGGCTTAGTCATACTAAAATTCACGAAGCATACAGAGCGGCTCTAGCCTCGAGAGCCACTCGGGAGGCTCCGCAGCTGCTTTCTGGATGGCCAGAAAGCAGTCCATTCTTTCCCGAAAATAAATTCGGGCAGGTCGTGCGTCTTTGTCACAATAATAGCCTGCCATTCTGGAGCGCCATATACTGTGGAGGCCCAAGAGCATTATGAGATCAAATGGTACCCCCTCCTCCTTGTCTGTGCTTAAATAACGAATTCCCTGCGCGTCAAGTGGTAGCTCTTTCTTTATTGTCCTTTGTAACACATCCCAAAAATAAACCCCTTCCCAGCAATGCGAAAAAACATGGTCTATTGTTTCGGGCTGTTTACAAATTAAGCAGCTCGATCCCCACGGTAAAAACAAATCCTTTCCTTCCAAAAACTTTTTAACTGGGAGTGTCCCGGTGTGTAATTTAAAAAAGAATGCAGGTGCCACCAGGAGCATGGTATGGCCGATGGCGAGAAACACAGCGTTTCGAAGCGCTTATGTAGCTTGTGCGGCCCCTCCCGGATGCAAACCTTCGCACAGATACTTCCGTCGAGTGTGGCAACAGGCGCCGAGCGAGCAATTACGTGCCCTGGGCTTTTATCAGCCGTTCTGGCGATCGTAACGCACTGTGGCATGCACCGAAAGAGCAGCGGGAGCAAGCCTGTATTGTTGGCGCATCGGCTGGGTAGGGAATGCGTGTCGACTATATCGATGAACGCTAATTGTGCGTTCCTGCGCACTGTTATGCGCACACTGGGCCTCCGTACTATCTCGGCGCGTTGCGGTATTTTAATCTGCACTGTACACGCCGACGCAGACGTCAGAATCAGGGCCGGAAAGCCAAGCGGTCGCTTTCGTTTTGCCACAAGCACGCACGGAGTTTCGCGTCCGCACGTACGTATACGCTGCCAGTGGGAATTTGTTATTTAAAACAAAATCACGACACCTCCTAGAGTTGCTTGAGGCGTATTGGATCACTTATATAACTGTGAGGGAAAAAAAGGCGTTATAGAGACGAAAAAAATGCAAAAGAAGTGCCATCAGCACTCGGTGTTCCCAGGTGGTCTCCCTCCCAAGTACTGACCGAGCCCAATACTGCTTAGCTTCGGTGATCGGACGAGAACCGGCGTATTCAGCATGGTATGGCCGATTTTTTTTTCTTTATTGCCTGGCTTTGACCCATAACATTTACACAAAAAACACAACAAAAAACACACAAAACGCTAAGTACATACGACACTGTCGTGGTCAGCCATCATGAGTCTGGCTTAGTCATACTAAAATTCACGAAGCATACAGAGCGGCTCTAGCCTCGAGAGCCACTCGGGAGGCTCCGCAGCTGCTTTCTGGATGTCCAGAAAGCAGTCCATTCTTTCCCGAAAATAAATTCGGGCAGGTCGTGCGTCTTTGTCACAATAATAGCCTGCCATTCTGGAGCGCCATATACTGTGGAAGCCCAAGAGCATTATGAGATCAAATGGTACCCCCTCCTCATTGTCTGTGCTTAAATAACGAATTCCCTGCGCGTCAAGTGGTAGCTCTTTCTTTATTGTCCTTTGTAACACATCCCAAAAATAAACCCCTTCCCAGCAATGCAAAAAAACATGGTCTATTGTTTCGGGCTGTTTACAAATTAAGCAGCTCGATCCCCACGGTAAAAACAAATCCTTTCCTTCCAAAAACGTTTTAACTGGGAGTGTCCCGGTGTGTAATTTAAAAAAATGCAGGTGCCACCAGGAGCATGGTATGGCCGATGGCGAGAAACACAGCGTTTCGAAGCGCTTATGTAGCTTGTGCGGCCCCTCCCGGATGCAAACCTTCGCACAGATACTTCCGTCGAGTGTGGCAACAGGCGCCGAGTGAGCAATTACGTGCCCTGGGCTTTTCTCAGCCGTTCTGGCGATCGTAACGCACTGTGGCATGCACCGAAAAAGCAGCGGGAGCAAGCCTGTATTGTTGGCGCATCGGCTGGGTAGGGAATGCGTTTCGACTATATCGATGAACGCTAATTGTGCGTTCCTGCGCACTGTTATGCGCACACTGGGCCTCCGTGCTATCTCGGCGCGTTGCCGTATTTAATCTGCACTGTACACGCCGACGGAGACGTCAGAATGAGAGCCGGAAAGCCAAGCGGTCGCTTCCGTTTTGCCACAAGCACGCACGGAGTTTCGCGTCCGCACGTACGTACACGCTGCCAGTGGGAATTTGTTATTTATAACAAAATCACGACACCTCCTAGAGTTGCTTGAGGCGTATTGGATCACTTATATAACTGTGAGGAAAAAAAAAGGCGTTATAGAGACGAAAAAAATGCAAAAGAAGTGCCATCAGCACTCGGTGTTCCCAGGTGGTCTCCCTCCCAAGTGCTGACCGAGCCCAATGCTGCTTAGCTTCAGTGATCGGACGAGAACCGGCGTATTCAGCATGGTATGGCCGATGGCGAGAGACACAGCGTTTCAAGCGCTTATGTACCGTGTGCGGCCCCTCCCGGATGCAAACCTTCGCACAGATACTTCCGTCGAGTGTGGCAACAGGCGCCGAGCGAGCAATTACGTGCCCTAGGCTTTTATCAGCCGTTCTTGCGATCGTAACGCAATGTGGCATGCACCGAAAGAGCAGCGGGAGCAAGCCTTTATTGTTGGCGCATCGGCTGGGTAGGGAATGCGTGTCGACTATATCGATGAACGCTAATTGTGCGTTCCTGCGCACTGTTATGCGCACACTGGGCCTCCGTACTATCTCAGCGCGTTGCCGTATTTTAATCTGCACTGTACAGGCCGACGCAGACGTCAGAATGAGAGCCGGAATGCCAAGCGGTCGCTTCCGTTTTGCCACAAGCACGCACGGAGTTTCGCGTCCGCACGTACGTATACGCTGCCAGTGGGAATTTGTTATTTATAACAAAATCACGACACCTCCTAGAGTTGCTTGAGGCGTATTGGATCACTTATATAACTGTGAGGAAAAAAAAGGCGTTATAGAGACGAAAAAAATGCAAAAGTGCCATCAGCACTCGGTGTTCCCAGGTGGTCTCCCTCCCAAGTACTGACCGAGCCCAATGCTGCTTAGCTTCGGTGATCGGACGAGAACCGGCGTATTCAGCATGGTATGGCCGATTTTTTTTTCTTTATTACCGGTAAACAATACATAAAAATCTCTAGCCACACTTTGGCCGAGACAATGGGTTAAAACATTTTCATATTAATCAGTTCATCCATAACCGCCACCCAGTCCGGCGGCTGGGGTTGACTGCGGAGAACATCTCTCAGGAAAACTGCACTTTCTATAAAGTTTTCTCTCACTGGTCGCACATTTGCGTCGGCGTGCCTGGCCGCCATTCTCGTCTTCCAGATGCTGTGGAGGCCCAGTAGCATAAACATGTCGTAAGGAACCTCCTCACTTTCTATAGGTAGAAACCGGATGCCATAAGGAGTTACAGGTAGTTCTTTCTTCAATGTTCTTTGCAAGATGTTCCAGTGGAGAACCGGGTCCCAGCAGTCGATAAACACATGTTCTATGGTCTCGGGTTTTTTGCAGAGTATGCCGTCGGTGGTCCAGGGCACAAAAATGCCTTTATCGTTTAGCCATGTTTTCACCGGAAGGGTACCGGTATGAAGTTTAAAGAAAAAGGATTTGACAGTCGGTCTTACCGGCATCTTCTTAACTCGCTTTAACACATCTTTGCCTGGGCCTCCGCAGCAAAAGGAACGGTATAAGGGAGCAGGTATAAATATATCTAGCAAATCTTTGTACAGTTTTTTCCTGGGTACAGCAGATAGATACTGTGTAGAAAAGTGAGCGCTCAAAGTGCGAAAGGCTGCCACAACTTCACGCAAAAAACCTGTTACAGCACGATTCGTGGCCGGGTAACTGGACACAACAAATTCCGGCAACACGTTGCCTAAGCGCACCTGCAATATTGTGCGCAACAAGGGATCGGTTTGATCACGTAGAAACAAAAATCTTGAGACAACTTGCTTCAGAAACAAATTAGAAAGACCAAGGCCGCCCCTTTTGACCGGAAGGAACAGATTAACTCGACTTGTTCGCTCCCAATTTGAGCTCCAAATAAAGACAGCAAACACTCTATGCAGCTTCTGCAGGTTTGCTCGGGTAATGAGCACGAACTGCAATATATACCAAATTCTGGCTATTAAAAATACATTGCACACATTTGCGCGCGCGAAAACAGAAAGGTCACGTCCTTTCCAGCCATCCGCTTTTCTCCTTGCACTCTGCGTTATCTCACCCCACAACTCCGTACTGCTTTTATAGTGCTCCAAGGGTACCCCCAAGTACTTCGCAGGGGCGGTCGTCCATTTCATGTTAGCAAACACGGCAGGTGTGCTGTCCCAATCACCGTGCCAAAAACCTATGCACTTATCCCAGTTAATTTCGGACCCAGTCTTTTTGCAATATTCCCCCGCAACTTTCACAACTTCTTTAACGCTTTCTTCATCCGCGCAAAAAACAGCAATATCATCAGCGTAAGCAAGCACTTTTACTTGCGCCGACAGAAGAGTGAAACCGCAGATCCCATCATTGTGCAACAGTGATAACAGAAAAGGCTCAAGGTAGATCGCAAAGAGCAAAGGCGAGAGCGGGCAACCCTGCCTGACCGAAGAACACACAGGTACAGGTTCAGTCAGCTGTTTGTTCACTATAATTCGGGTAACACAGTTGTCGTACGCCATCTGTACACCTTGTATTATCACAGAGCCGACGTTGGCATATTCTAGAATGGCGAAAAGAATGTCGTGCGACACAAGATCGAAGGCCTTTGCAAGGTCAAGCTGTATCATGGCAACTCGGCCCCCGAAGGCATCGCAGCATTCAAGAACAGTTCTAGCAACGTGCACATTTGTTCCAATGGTGGGACCTTTAATACCGCACGTTTGGTGGGGCCCTACAAGGTCCTTTATGACCTTTTGCAGTCTGTTGGCAAGAATCTTCATAAACACTTTATAGTCAACGTTGGTTAGGCTTATCGGCCGATAAGCCCCAACGGACAGAAGTTTAGCCTGGTCCTCACTCTTGGGTATTAAAACCACGTGTGCTGTTTTAAATGATGGTGGCATTTTTTTTGTCCCATAAATTTCGGTGAAGACGCAGTGGAGAGCTTGGGTGAGTTCGGCTTTGAACTTCTTATAAAATTCACTACCTAAGCCGTCAGGACCGGGAGATTTTCCGGCACTCAGCTCTTCGATTGCTCTTCCCACTTCGCTTACGCTGATTGGTACCTCCAGCCCTTGTTTTATATCGTCTCCTAGTTTTGGCATACGGGACAAGAACGTGTTTGCAAACCCCTCTTCTTCAAGCCGTCGCCGCCCAAGCAATTCCCGATACTGCTCAACAAACGCCAACTGAATCACTTTGCTATCATTCGTTACCTCGTTTCTGTACCTGATTTGTCTTACTTCGTTCTGAGTCGCGTACTTCTTTTCGTCACTAAGCGAGCGTTTAGTAGGTACTTGGTCAAGCCAGAGACGTTCAGCACGGGCCCGTATCATGGCAGCTGTATACTTGTCTTTTTCGATAATCTCAAGTTTACTTTTAGTATCTCTTATTTCTTTCTTATATCTTCCCGGCTGGGAACTTTCCAGGCTTACGAGCAAGTCAAGTTGGCAATGTAGTTCTTTTTCTTTAACACGTTTATCGTCGCATATGATGCTTGCCCTTTCAATCGCGTTTATTTTCACTTGTTCTTTGAAATCTTCCCACCTAATTACCCAGTTCCCAGGCTCTGCTGATAGCAATGCTTTAATGCATTCATTAACTTTAATGTCCAAGCGTTCATCCTCGAGTAATTGTGCGTTAAACTTCCACGGGTCCCACGAGAAACGAGATTTCTTGTCTTTGTTCACCAGGGTAAACGTAACTAAGCTATGTCGGTAAAAGACATGTGTTTTACCTCGTAGCTATTGCACAAAGGAATCAGATCAAGCGACACATACGCTCTGTCAAGTCTCGCGTGACTTTCACCCTAGAAGTGAGTAAAATGCGGCGCTGCCGAAAGAACTTCAGCAACATCATCTAAACCATTTTCTTGCACAATCGAATTCAACAATTCCGCACCTTTGTCACGAAGGAGTCTTTCTGTAATTCTATCCTCTGCTTTACAAACGCAGTTAAAGTCGCCCAAAAGCACAATTAACCGCTCACAGCACACATATTGTTCAACGCGCTCAAAAAATTGCTTGCGCTCGTTCTCCCTGTTAGGAGCATACACGCATATGACTCTCCATAGCAAATTGCAATAAAAAAAATCCACTACAACCAAACGGCCAGTTTGACACACAGTTAAATTCTGCTCGACAATCCCCAGAGAATTCCTAATAAATACAGCACAACCGCCCGATGTGCCAGAAGAATGGCACACACAAACATTGTAGCGTGCCGTAAAAGGCTGCACCATAAGGTCCGCCTGTTCCTGTCTTTCGACTTTCGTCTCCTGTACGGCTATTATGTCTAGGTCATTATCAACGAACAGCCGGCTTAGCTGGTACTGACGCTTCTTGCAAGCCAGTCCCATGACATTAATTGTTGCAATGCGCAACGCTCTAAGAGGTATAGAAGCCATCTAGTTTAGGTACAGGAGCCATATGGTGCATACCTCGGGACACAAGGCGACGGTGCGGGTGACTTGCCTAGTCTGAGGTGCTCGATGGGTGCGGTGCCGGTAATCCAAAGTCTCTTGCACAAGTGCCTCTTGCGTATGGACTGGAAAATCAGCCCATACAGTCCGTTACCGAAAAAGGCCATCTCACGCCCACAGAAACCACTCACAGGGCACTCACTCCAACTAAGGCGGCGGCTTAGCCGCCGCTCGTTGATCGGCCTGTACATTCGGCCGCGGTTTCAACGTCGGTCGCCTGACGCCAACAGTCTTCTGCGGCGGCTCGTCGGCTTCGCTCACTTTGGGCTCTCCATTCGCACTGTGCTCGTGCGGTCGCTTCCCTGCTTGGTTGCTGGTTGATGCATGTGACACTTCCATGCTGTCACCATGCTGGGGAACGACGGGAGCTGACGCCCCACCGCTCAAGACTTCGTCCGTTGGCGCCTTGACTTCTGCAGGCTGCGCTGCCTGTTGCTGCCGCTTACTGCTGGGCTCCTCTACGCTTGTGGATATTTCCGTAGGGGGCACAGCAGGGGCCTTCTCCACGCTGTCCCCTGCCTCTGCTGCAGCGCCTTCCGCGTCAGCCTCGTCCATGACAAGTTCGGACGAAATGTCAGTGTTGACTGGGACGGCAGCACTCGCGTACGTGCGTACGCAGCTGCTTTCTTCGTGCCCGTAGCGACGACAGGCGCCGCATCGTGGAACCTTGCACTCACGGCGAATGTGCCCAGTACCGTGGCAGCGCAGACACAGCGGAGCTCTGCCCGGTACAACTACGAGAGCCAGCTCACCGCCAACCCTGAATTCGTGAGGGAGGTCTTCCAGCTTCACGCCAGGGTTCATTTTCAATGAAACCAAGCGTGTCGTCGACCCCTTGCTGGCGACACCCTGGACGCGCCACCGCTCCTTGGAGACTTCGCTCACCTTGCCGTACGGAGCAAAGGCTACCCTCACGTCTTCGTCGGGCACGTTGTGCAGCAGCCAGTGCAGCTTGACGCGGACGTCCTGGTTTGCCGGGTCGATGACGAGACAGCGGCGGTCCTTGACTTTCAGGTCTCCGGCAGAAAGAATTTTCGTCACCGCCTCAGCACTCGCGAAAGTAACAGCCCATACATGGCTCATGCGATACGCCCCCAAGGCGATAACCTCGGGCAGCAGCAGCAGCTGAGCCAGCGCATCCCTGAAATCTTCGACCCGATAAGGACGGGCCCGGACGTCAGCGTGCAAAAAAACTGTGTTCAACACAACACGTCCTGTAGGAAGGGTAGGCAGAATCACCTGATACTCTTCATCCGAGGCAAAAGCCCTGTTTCCGCGGCCAGACATGACCGCTGTAGCTGCTCCAACGGAGCCCGTCATCGCACGTCCGTCACGCTCGGTGGCCGGAAGTCGAATCCGCATGGTATGGCCGATGGCGAGAGACACAGCATTTCAAGCGCTTATGTACCGTGTGCGGCCCCTCCCGGATGCAAACCTTCGCAGAGATACTTCCGTCGCTTGTGGCAACAGGCGCCGAGCGTGCAATTACGTGCCCTGGACTTTTCTCAGCCGTTCTGGCGATCGTAACGCACTGTGGCATGCACCGAAAGAGCAGCGGGAGCAAGCCTGTATTGTTGGCGCATGGACTGGGTAGGGAATGCGTGTCGACTATATCGATGAACGCTAATTGTGCGTTCATGCGCACTGTTATGCGCACACTGGGCCTCCGTGCTATCTCCGCGCGTTGCCGTATTTTAATCTGCACTGTACACGCCGACGCAGACGTCAGAATGAGAGCCGGAAAGCCAAGCGGTCGCTTCCGTTTTGCCACAAGCACGCACGGAGTTTCGCGTCCGCACGTACGTATACGCTGCCAGTGGGAATTTGTTATTTATAACAAAATCACGACACCTCTTAGAGTTGCTTGAGGCGTATTGGATCACTTATATAACTGTGAGGAAAAAAAAGGCGTTATAGAGACGAAAAAAATGCAAAAGAAGTGCCATCAGCACTCGGTGTTCCCAGGTGGTCTCCCTCCCAAGTACTGACCGAGCCCAATGCTGCTTAGCTTCGGTGATCGGACGAGAACCGGCGTATTCAGCATGGTATGGCCGATTTTTTTTTCTTTAGTGCCTGGCTTGACCCATAACATTTACACAAAAAACACTCCACAAAAAACACACAAAACGCTATGTACATACGACACTGTCGTGGTCAGCCATCATGATTCTGGCTTCGTCATACTAAAATTCACGAAGCATACAGAGCGGCTCTAGCCTCGAGAGCCACTCGGGAGGCTCCGCAGCTGCTTTCTGGATGGCCAGAAAGCAGTCCATTCTTTCCCGAAAATAAATTCGGGCAGGTCGTGCGTCTTTGTCAAAATAATAGCCTGCCATTCTGGAGCGCCATATACTGCGGAGGCCCAAGAGCATTATGAGATCAAATGGTACCCCATCCTCATTGTCTGTGCTTAAATAACGAATTCCCTGCGCGTCAAGTGGTGGCTCTTTCTTTATTGTCCTTTGTAACACATCCCAAAAATAAACCCCTTCCCAGCAATGCAAAAAAACATGGTCTATTGTTTCTGGCTGTTTACAAACTAAGCAGTTCGATCCCCACGGTAAAAAGAAATCCTTTCCTTCCAAAAACTTTTTAACTGGGAGTGTCCCGGTGTGTAATTTAAAAAAGAAGGTCTTTACTCCTGGTGGCACATGCTTATCGCGAAAGCGAGGAGTATTGGAAACAGCAAACGAAAGAAGCACGTGACAGAGCTGGAAAATGGAAAGGCACCAATCTCTCCATTTTCGCCAGAGCTACAGTCTGCAACCTGTTTTTTATTAGCAAGCTCTGGTATGTGATGCAGGTTTTGCATTGCTCTCGGGTGCACATTCAGAAGTTACACCGGATTTTTGCCGTCTTTATATGGGCTTCCGAATGGGAACGTTGCAGCCGAACGAACCTGTTCCGGCGGGTAAAAGACGGGGAGTTGGGGCTAGGGCACCTCTTTTTAAGGCAGCTGGTGAACCGTTTTTTGTTTTTTCGCGACGTCTCAGACCCGTTCTTGCGAACCGTGTGCCAGGTGAGGCTGCGGCGATTGCTGCCCGAGTTTGTTGTTACCACAGAAGAGCTCTCGGGTGGAATTTTTGGTTACTACAAAGAGATTGTAGCAAGTGTTAGGTTTCTTTCAGCGCGTTTTTCTAGCGATTATTTGTATAAAACTAAAAGAAAGAAGTTGTACCATGATCTTTGTGATATTGTTTTCCCAGAGCCTATGTACAGGGCCTTCTACAGTGGAGGTCCTGGAGATGATGTTTTAAAAAGGGTAAAGAAAATGCATGGTATGGCCGATGGCGAGAGACACAGCGTTTCAAGCGCTTATGTACCGTGTGCGGCCCCTCCCGGATGCAAACCTTCGCAATGATACTTCCGTCGAGTGTGGCAACAGGCGCCGAGCGTGCAATTACGTGCCCTGGACTTTTCTCAGCCGTTCTGGCGATCGTAACGCACTGTGGCATGCACCGAAAGAGCAGCGGGAGCAAGCCTGTATTGTTGGCGCATGGACTGGGTAGGGAATGCGTGTCGACTACATCGATGAACGCTAATTGTGCGTTCATGCGCACTGTTATGCGCACACTGGGCCTCCGTGCTATCTCGGCGCGTTGCCGTATTTTAATCTGCACTGTACACGCCGACGCAGACGTCAGAATGAGAGCCGGAAAGCCAAGCGGTCGCTTCTGTTTTGCCACAAGCACGCACGGAGTTTCGCGTCCACACGTACGTATACGCTGCCAGTGGGAATTTGTTATTTATAACAAAATCACGACACCTCCTAGAGTTGCTTGAGGCGTATTTGATCACTTATATAACTGTGAGGAAACAAAAGGCGTTATAGAGACGAAAAAAATGCAAAAGAAGTGCCATCAGCACTCGGTGTTCCCAGGTGGTCTCCTTCCCAAGAACTGACCGATCCCAATGCTGCTTAGCTTCGGTGATCGGACGAGAACCGGCGTATTCAGCATGGTATGGCCGATGGCGAGAGACACAGCGTTTCAAGCGCTTATGTACCGTGTGCGGCCCCTCCCGGATGGAAACCTTCGCACAGATACTTCCGTCGAGTGTGGCAACAGGCGTCGAGCGTGCAATTACGTGCCCTGGACTTTTCTCAGCCGTTCTGGCGATCGTAACGCACTGTGGCATGCACCGAAAGAGCAGTGGGAGCAAGCCTGTATTGTTGGCGCATGGACTGGGTAGGGAATGCGTGTCGACTATATCGATGAACGCTAATTGTGCGTTCATGCGCACTGTTATGCGCACACTGGGCCTCCGTGCTATCTCGGAGCGTTGCCGTATTTTAATCTGCACTGTAAACGCCGACGCA
This sequence comes from Amblyomma americanum, assembly GCF_052857255.1. Taxonomy (NCBI): domain Eukaryota; kingdom Metazoa; phylum Arthropoda; class Arachnida; order Ixodida; family Ixodidae; genus Amblyomma; species Amblyomma americanum. Next base: position 98,364,971 of record NC_135500.1, read on the forward strand.
GACGTCAGAATGAGAGCCGGAAAGCCAAGCGGTCGCTTCCGTTTTGCCACAAGCAGCGGGAGCAAGCCTGTATTGTTGGCGCATGGACTGGGTAGGGAATGCGTGTCGACTACATCGATGAACGCTAATTGTGCGTTCCTGCGCACTGTTATGCGCACACTGGGCCTCCGTACTATCTCGGCGCGTTGCCGTATTTTAATCTGCACTGTACACGCCGACGCAGACGTCAGAATGAGAGCCGGAAAGCCAAGCGGTCGCTTCTGTTTTGCCACAAGCACGCACGGAGTTTCGCGTCCGCACGTACGTATACGCTGCCAGTGGGAATTTGTTATTTATAACAAAATCACGACACCTCCTAGAGTTGCTTGAGGCGTATTGGAACACTTATATAACTGTGAGGAAAAAAAAGGCGTTATAGAGACGAAAAAAATGCAAAAGAAGTGCCATCAGCACTCGGTGTTCCCAGGTGGTCTCCCTCCCAAGTACTGACCGAGCCCAATGCTGCTTAGCTTCGGTGATCGGACGAGAGCCGGCGTATTCAGCATGGTATGGCCGATGGCGAGAGACACAGCGTTTCAAGCGCTTATGTACCGTGTGCGGCCCCTCCGGGATGCAAACCTTCGCAATGATACTTCCGTCGAGTGTGGCAACAGGCGCCGAGCGAGCAATTACGTGCCCTGGACTTTTGTCAGCCGTTCTGGCGATCGTAACGCACTGTGGCATGCACCGAAAGAGCAGCGGGAGCAAGCCTGTATTGTTGGCGCATGGACTGGGTAGGGAATGCGTGTCGACTATATCGATGTACACGTAATTGTGCGTTCATGCGCACTGTTATGCGCACACTGGGCCTCCGTGCTATCTCCGCGCGTTGCCGTATTTTAATCTGCACTGTACACGCCGACGCAGACGTCAGAATGAGAGCCGGAAAGCCAAGCGGTCGCTTCCGTTTTGCCACAAGCACGCAAGGAGTTTCGCGTCCGCACGTACGTATACGATGCCAGTGGGAATTTGTTATTTATAACAAAATCACGACACCTCCTAGAGTTGGTTGAGGCGTATTGGATCACTTATATAACTGTGAGGAAACAAAAGGCGTTATAGAGACGAAGAAAATGCAAAAGAAGTGCCATCAGCACTCGGTGTTCCCAGGTGGTCTCCCTCCCAAGTACTGACCGAGCCCAATGCTGCTTAGCTTCGGTGATCGGACGAGAACCGGCGTATTCAGCATGGTATGGTCGATGGCGAGAGGCACAGCGTTTCAAGCGCTTATGTACCGTGTGCGGCCCCTCCCGGATGCAAACCTTCGCAATGATACTTCCGTCGAGTGTGGCAACAGGCGCCGAGCGTGCAATTACGTGCCCTGGACTTTTCTCAGCCGTTCTGGCGATCGTAACGCACTGTGGCATGCACCGAAAGAGCAGCGGGAGCAAGCCTGTATTGTTGGCGCATGGACTGGGTAGGGAATGCGTGTCGACTATATCGATGAACGCTAATTGTGCGTTCATGCGCACTGTTATGCGCACACTGGGCCTCCGTACTATCTCGGCGCGTTGCCGTATTTTAATCTGCACTGTACACGCCGACGCAGACGTCAGAATGAGAGCCGGAAAGCCAAGCGGTCGCTTCCGTTTTGCCACAAGCACGCGCGGAGTTTCGCGTCCGCACGTACGTATACGCTGCCAGTGGGAATTTGTTATTTATAACAAAATCACGACACCTCCTAGAGTTGCTTGAGGCGTATTTGATCACTTATATAACTGTGAGGAAACAAAAGGCGTTATAGAGACGAAAAAAATGCAAAAGAAGTGCCATCAGCACTCGGTGTTCCCAGGTGGTCTCCCTCCCAAGTACTGACCGAGCCCAATGCTGCTTAGCTTCGGTGATCGGACGAGAACCGGCGTATTCAGCATGGTATGGCCGATGGCGAGAGACACAGCGTTTCAAGCGCTTATGTACCGTGTGCGGCCCCTCCCGGATGGAAACCTTCGCACAGATACTTCCGTCGAGTGTGGCAACAGGCGCCGAGCGAGCAATTACGTGCACTGGACTTTTCTCAGCCGTTCTGGCGATCGTAACGCACTGTGGCATGCACCGAAAGAGCAGCGGGAGCAAGCCTGTATTGTTGGCGCATGGACTGGGTAGGGAATGCGTGTCGACTATATCGATGAACGCTAATTGTGCGTTCATGCGCACTGTTATGCGCACACTGGGCCTCCGTGATATCTCCGCGCGTTGCCGTATTTTAATCTGCACTGTACACGCCGACGCAGACGTCAGAATGAGAGCCGGAAAGCCAAACGGTCGCTTCCGTTTTGCCACAAGCACGCAAGGAGTTTCGCGTCCGCACGTACGTATACGATGCCAGTGGGAATTTGTTATTTATAACAAAATCACGACACCTCCTAGAGTTGCTTGAGGCGTATTGGATCACTTATATAACTGTGAGGAAACAAAAGGCGTTATAGAGACGAAAAAAATGCAAAAGAAGTGCCATCAGCACTCGGTGTTCCCAGGTGGTCTCCCTCCCAAGTACTGACCGAGCCCAATGCTGCTTAGCTTCGGTGATCGGACGAGAACCGGCGTATTCAGCATGGTATGGTCGATGGCGAGAAGCACAGCGTTTCAAGCGCTTATGTACCGTGTGCGGCCCCTCCCGGATGGAAACCTTCGCACAGATACTTCCGTCGAGTGTGGCAACAGGCGCCGAGCGTGCAATTACGTGCCCTGGACTTTTCTCAGCCGTTCTGGCGATCGTAACGCACTGTGGCATGCACCGAAAGAGCAGCGGGAGCAAGCCTGTATTGTTGGCGCATGGACTGGGTAGGGAATGCGTGTCGACTATATCGATGAACGCTAATTGTGCGTTCATGCGCACTGTTATGCGCACACTGGGCCTCCGTGCTATCTCCGCGCGTTGCCGTATTTTAATCTGCACTGTACACGCCGACGCAGACGTCAGAATGAGAGCCGGAAAGCCAAACGGTCGCTTCCGTTTTGCCACAAGCACGCAAGGAGTTTCGCGTCCGCACGTACGAATACGATGCCAGTGGGAATTTGTTATTTATAACAAAATCACGACACCTCCTAGAGTTGCTTGAGGCGTATTGGATCACCTATATAACTGTGAGGAAACAAAAGGCGTTATAGAGACGAAAAAAATGCAAAAGAAGTGCCATCAGCACTCGGTGTTCCCAGGTGGTCTCCCTCCCAAGTACTGACCGAGCCCAATGCTGCTTAGCTTCGGTGATCGGACGAGAACCGGCGTATTCAGCATGGTATGGTCGATGGCGAGAGACACAGCGTTTCAAGCGCTTATGTACCGTGTGCGGCCCCTCCCGGATAGAAACCTTCGCACAGATACTTCCGTCGAGAGTGGCAACAGGCGCCGAGCGAGCAATTACGTGCCCTGGACTTTTCTCAGCCGTTCTGGCGATCGTAACGCACTGTGGCATGCACCGAAAGAGCAGCGGGAGCAAGCCTGTATTGTTGGCGCATGGACTGGGTAAGGAATGCGTGTCGACTATATCGATGAACGCTAATTGTGCGTTCATGCGCACTGTTATGCGCACACTGGGCCTCCGTGCTCTATCGGCGCGTTGCCGTATTTTAATCTGCACTGTACACGCCGACGCAGACGTCAGAATGAGAGCCGGAAAGCCAAGCGGTCGCTTCTGTTTTGCCACAAGCACGCACGGAGTTTCGCGTCCGCACGTACGTATACGCTGCCAGTGGGAATTTGTTATTTATAACAAAATCACGACACCTCCTAGAGTTGCTTGAGGCGTATTGGATCACTTATATAACTGTGAGGAAAAAAAAGGCGTTATAGAGACGAAAAAAATGCAAAAGAAGTGCCATCAGCACTCGGTGTTCCCAGGTGGTCTCCCTCCCAAGTACTGACCGAGCCCAATGCTGCTTAGCTTCGGTGATCGGACGAGAGCCGGCGTATTCAGCATGGTATGGCCGATGGCGAGAGACACAGCGTTTCAAGCGCTTATGTACCGTGTGCGGCCCCTCCCGGATGCAAACCTTCGCAATGATACTTCCGTCGAGTGTGGCAACAGGCGCCGAGCGTGCAATTACGTGCCCTGGACTTTTCTCAGCCGTTCTGGCGATCGTAACGCACTGTGGCATGCACCGAAAGAGCAGCGGGAGCAAGCCTGTATTGTTGGCGCATGGACTGGGTAGGGAATGCGTGTCGACTACATCGATGAACGCTAATTGTGCGTTCATGCGCACTGTTATGCGCACACTGGGCCTCCGTGCTATCTCGGCGCGTTGCCGTATTTTAATCTGCACTGTACACGCCGACGCAGACGTCAGAATGAGAGCCGGAAAGCCAAGCGGTCGCTTCTGTTTTGCCACAAGCACGCACGGAGTTTCGCGTCCGCACGTACGTATACGCTGCCAGTGGGAATTTGTTATTTATAACAAAATCACGACACCTCCTAGAGTTGCTTGAGGCGTATTGGAACACTTATATAACTGTGAGGAAAGAAAAGGCGTTATAGAGACGAAAAAAATGCAAAAGAAGTGCCATCAGCACTCGGTGTTCCCAGGTGGTCTCCCTCCCAAGTACTGACCGAGCCCAATGCTGCTTAGCTTCGGTGATCGGACGAGAGCCGGCGTATTCAGCATGGTATGGCCGATGGCGAGAGACACAGCGTTTCAAGCGCTTATGTACCGTGTGCGGCCCCTCCCGGATGCAAACCTTCGCAATGATACTTCCGTCGAGTGTGGCAACAGGCGCCGAGCGTGCAATTACGTGCCGTGGACTTTTCTCAGCCGTTCTGGCGATCGTAACGCACTGTGGCATGCACCGAAAGAGCAGCGGGAGCAAGCCTGTATTGTTGGCGCATGGACTGGGTAGGGAATGCGTGTCGACTATATAGATGAACGCTAATTGTGCGTTCATGCGCACTGTTATGCGCACACTGGGCCTCCGTGCTATCTCCGCGCGTTGCCGTATTTTAATCTGCACTGTACACGCCGACGCAGACGTCAGAATGAGAGCCGGAAAGCCAAGCGGTCGCTTCCGTTTTGCCACAAGCACGCACGGAGTTTCGCGTCCGCACGTACGTATACGCTGCCAGTGGGAATTTGTTATTTATAACAAAATCACGACACCTCCTAGAGTTGCTTGAGGCGTATTTGATCACTTATATAACTGTGAGGAAACAAAAGGCGTTATAGAGACGAAAAAAATGCAAAAGAAGTGCCATCAGCACTCGGTGTTCCCAGGTGGTCTCCCTCCCAAGTACTGACCGAGCCCAATGCTGCTTAGCTTCGGTGATCGGACGAGAACCGGCGTATTCAGCATGGTATGGCCGATGGCGAGAGACACAGCGTTTCTAGCGCTTATGTACCGTGTGCGGCCCCTCCCGGATGGAAACCTTCGCACAGATACTTCCGTCGAGTGTGGCAACAGGCGCCGAGCGAGCGATTACGTGCCCTGGACTTTTCTCAGCCGTTCTGGCGATCGTAACGCACTGTGGCATGCACCGAAAGAGCAGCGGGTGCAAGCCTGTATTGTTGGCGCATGGACTGGGTAGGGAATGCGTGTCGACTATATCGATGAACGCTAATTGTGCGTTCATGCGCACTGTTATGCGCACACTGGGCCTCCGTGCTATCTCGGATTTGTTATTTATAACAAAATCACGACACCTCCTAGAGTTGCCTGAGGCGTATTGGATCATTTATATAACTGTGAGGAAAAAAAAGGCGTTATAGAGACGAAAAAAAATGCAAAAGAAGTGCCATCAGCACTCGGTGTTCCCAGGTGGTCTCCCTCCGAAGTACTGACCGAGCCCAATACTGCTTAGCTTCGGTGATCGGACGAGAACCGGCGTATTCAGCATGGTATGGCCGATTTTTTTTTCTTTATTGCCTGGCTTTGACCCATAACATTTACACAAAAAACACTCAACAAAAAACACACAAAATGCTATGTACATACGACACTGTCGTGGTCAGCCATCATGAGTCTGGCTTCGTCATACTAAAATTCACGAAGCATACAGAGCGGCTCTAGCCTCGAGAGCCACTCGGGAGGCTCCGCAGCTGCTTTCGGGATGGCCAGAAAGCAGTCCATTCTTTCCCGAAAATAAATTCGGGCAGGTCTTGCGTCTTTGTCACAATAATAGCCTGCCATTCTGGAGCGCCATATACTGTGGAGGCCCAAGAGCATTATGAGATAAAATGGTACCCCATCCTCATTGTCTGTGCCTAAATAACGAATTCCCTGCGCGTCAAGTGGTGGCTCTTTCTTTATTGTCCTTTGTAACACATCCCAAAAATAAACCCCTTCCCAGCAATGCAAAAAAACATGATCTATCGTTTCGGGCTGTTTACAAATTAAGCAGCTCGATCCCCACGGTAAAAACAAATCCTTTCCTTCCAAAAACTTTTTAACTGGGAGTGTCCCGGTGTGTAATTTAAAAAAGAATGCAGGTGCCACCAGGAGCATGGTATGGCCGATGGCGAGAAACACAGCGTTTCGAAGCGCTTATGTAGCGTGTGCGGCCCCTCCCGGATGCAAACCATCGCACAGATACTTCCGTCGCTTGTGGCAACAGGCGCCGAGCGTGCAATTACGTGCCCTGGACTTTTCTCAGCCTTTCTGGTGATCGTAACGCAATGTGGCATGCACCGAAAGAGCAGCGGGAGCAAGCCTGTATTGTTGGCGCATGGACTGGGTAGGGAATGCGTGTCGACTATATCGATGAACGCTAATTGTGCGTTCATGCGCACTGTTATGCGCACACTGGGCCTCCGTGCTATCTCGGCGCGTTGCCGTATTTTAATCTGCACTGTACACGCCGACGCAGACGTCAGAATGAGAGCCGGAAAGCCAAGCGGTCGCTTCCGTTTTGCCACAAGCACGCACGGAGTTTCGCGTCCGCACGTACGTATACGCTGCCAGTGGGAATTTGTTATTTATAACAAAATCACGACACCTCCTAGAGTTGCTTGAGGCGTATTGGATCACTTATATAACTGTGAGGAAACAAAAGGCGTTATAGAGACGAAAAAAATGCAAAAGAAGTGCCATCAGCACTCGGTGTTCCCAGGTGGTCTCCCTCCCAAGTACTGACCGAGCCCAATGCTGCTTAGCTTCGTTGATCGGACGAGAGCCGGCGTATTCAGCATGGTATGGCCGATGGCGAGAAACACAGCGTTTCGAAGCGCTTATGTACCGTGTGCGGCCCCTCCCGGATGGAAACCTTCGCACAGATACTTCCGTCGAGTGTGGCAACAGGCGCCGAGCGAGCAATTACGTGCCCTGGACTTTTCTCAGCCGTTCTGGCGATCGTAACGCACTGTGGCATGCACCGAAAGAGCAGCGGGAGCAAGCCTGTATTGTTGGCGCATGGACTGGGTAGGGAATGCGTGTCGACTATATCGATGAACGCTAATTGTGCGTTCATGCGCACTGTTATGCGCACACTGGGCCTCCGTGCTATCTCGGCGCGTTGCCGTATTTTAATCTGCACTGTACACGCCGACGCAGACGTCAGAATGAGAGCCGGAAAGCCAAGCGGTCGCTTCCATTTTGCCACAAGCACGCACGGAGTTTCGCGTCCGCACGTACGTATACGCTGTCAGTGGGAATTTGTTATTTATAACAAAATCACGACACCTCCTAGAGTTGCTTGAGGCGTATTGGAACACTTATATAACTGTGAGGAAAGAAAAGGCGTTATAGAGACGAAAAAAATGCAAAAGAAGTGCCATCAGCACTCGGTGTTCCCAGGTGGTCTCCCTCCCAAGTACTGACCGAGCCCAATGCTGCTTAGCTTCGGTGATCGGACGAGAGCCGGCGTATTCAGCATGGTATGGCCGATGGCGAGAGACACAGCGTTTCAAGCGCTTATGTACCGTGTGCGGCCCCTCCCGGATGCAAACCTTCGCAATGATACTTCCGTCGAGTGTGGCAACAGGCGCCGAGCGAGCAATTACGTGCCGTGGACTTTTCTCAGCCGTTCTGGCGATCGTAACGCACTGTGGCATGCACCGAAAGAGCAGCGGGAGCAAGCCTGTATTGTTGGCGCATAGACTGGGTAGGGAATGCGTGTTGACTATATCGATGAACGCTAATTGTGCGTTCATGCGCACTGTTATGCGCACACTGGGCCTCCGTGCTATCTCGGATTTGTTATTTATAACAAAATCACGACACCTCCTAGAGTTGCCTGAGGCGTATTGGATCATTTATATAACTGTGAGGAAAAAAAAGGCGTTATAGAGACGAAAAAAATGCAAAAGAAGTGCCATCAGCACTCGGTGTTCCCAGGTGGTCTCCCTCCGAAGTACTGACCGAGCCCAATACTGCTTAGCTTCGGTGATCGGACGAGAACCGGCGTATTCAGCATGGTATGGCCGATTTTTTTTTCTTTATTGCCTGGCTTTGACCCATAACATTTACACAAAAAACACTCAACAAAAAACACACAAAATGCTATGTACATACGACACTGTCGTGGTCAGCCATCATGAGTCTGGCTTCGTCATACTAAAATTCACGAAGCATACAGAGCGGCTCTAGCCTCGAGAGCCACTCGGGAGGCTCCGCAGCTGCTTTCGGGATGGCCAGAAAGCAGTCCATTCTTTCCCGAAAATAAATTCGGGCAGGTCTTGCGTCTTTGTCACAATAATAGCCTGCCATTCTGGAGCGCCATATACTGTGGAGGCCCAAGAGCATTATGAGATCAAATGGTACCCCATCCTCATTGTCTGTGCCTAAATAACGAATTCCCTGCGCGTCAAGTGGTAGCTCTTTCTTTATTGTCCTTTGTAACACATCCCAAAAATAAACCCCTTCCCAGCAATGCAAAAAAACATGATCTATCGTTTCGGGCTGTTTACAAATTAAGCAGCTCGATCCCCACGGTAAAAACAAATCCTTTCCTTCCAAAAACTTTTTAACTGGGAGTGTCCCGGTGTGTAATTTAAAAAAGAATGCAGGTGCCACCAGGAGCATGGTATGGCCGACGGCGAGAAACACAGCGTTTCGAAGCGCTTATGTAGCGTGTGCGGCCCCTCCCGGATGCAAACCTTCGCACAGATACTTCCGTCGCTTGTGGCAACAGGCGCCGAGCGTGCAATTACGTGCCCTGGACTTTTCTCAGCCTTTCTGGTGATCGTAACGCAATGTGGCATGCACCGAAAGAGCAGCGGGAGCAAGCCTGTATTGTTGGCGCATGGACTGGGTAGGGAATGCGTGTCGACTATATCGATGAACGCTAATTGTGCGTTCATGCGCACTGTTATGCGCACACTGGGCCTCCGTGCTATCTCGGCGCGTTGCCGTATTTTAATCTGCACTGTACACGCCGACGCAGACGTCAGAATGAGAGCCGGAAAGCCAAGCGGTCGCTTCCGTTTTGCCACAAGCACGCACGGAGTTTCGCGTCCGCACGTACGTATACGCTGCCAGTGGGAATTTGTTATTTTTAACAAAATCACGACACCTCCTAGAGTTGCTTGAGGCGTATTGGATCACTTATATAACTGTGAGGAAACAAAAGGCGTTATAAAGACGAAAAAAATGCAAAAGAACTGCCATCAGCACTCGGTGTTCCCAGGTGGTCTCCCTCCCAAGTACTGACCGAGCCCAATGCTGCTTAGCTTCGTTGATCGGACGAGAACCGGCGTATTCAGCATGGTATGGCCGATAGCGAGAAACACAGCGTTTCGAAGCGCTTATGTACCGTGTGCGGCCCCTCCCGGATGGAAACCTTCGCACAGATACTTCCGTCGAGTGTGGCAACAGGCGCCGAGCGAGCAATTACGTGCCCTGGACTTTTCTCAGCCGTTCTGGCGATCGTAACGCACTGTGGCATGCACCGAAAGAGCAGCGGGAGCAAGCCTGTATTGTTGGCGCATGGACTGGGTAGGGAATGCGTGTCGACTATATCGATGAACGCTAATTGTGCGTTCATGCGCACTGTTATGCGCACACTGGGCCTCCGTGCTATCTCGGCGCGTTGCCGTATTTTAATCTGCACTGTACACGCCGACGCAGACGTCAGAATGAGAGCCGGAAAGCCAAGCGGTCGCTTCCGTTTTGCCACAAGCACGCACGGAGTTTCGCGTCCGCACGTACGTATACGCTGCCAGTGGGAATTTGTTATTTATAACAAAATCACGACACCTCCTAGAGTTGCTTGAGGCGTATTGGATCACTTATATAACTGTGAGGAAAAAAAAGGCGTTATAGAGACGAAAAAAATGCAAAAGAAGTGCCATCAGCACTCGGTGTTCCCAGGTGGTCTCCCTCCCAAGTACTGACCGAGCCCAATGCTGCTTAGCTTCGGTGATCGGACGAGAGCCGGCGTATTCAGCATGGTATGGCTGATGGCGAGAGACACAGCGTTTCAAGCGCTTATGTACCGTGTGCGGCCCCTCCCGGATGCAAACCTTCGCAATGATACTTCCGTCGAGTGTGGCAACAGGCGCCGAGCGTGCAATTACGTGCCCTGGACTTTTCTCAGCCGTTCTGGCGATCGTAACGCACTGTGGCATGCACCGAAAGAGCAGCGGGAGCAAGCCTGTATTGTTGGCGCATCGGCTGGGTAGGGAATGCGTGTCGACTATATCGATGAACGCTAATTGTGCGTTCCTGCGCACTGTTATGCGCACACTGGGCCTCCGTACTATCTCGGCGCGTTGCCGTATTTTAATCTGCACTGTACACGCCGACGCAGACGTCAGAATGAGAGCCGGAAAGCCAAGCGGTCGCTTCCGTTTTGCCACAAGCACGCACGGAGTTTCGCGTCCGCACGTACGTATACGCTGCCAGTGGGAATTTGTTATTTATAACAAAATCACGACACCTCCTAGAGTTGCTTGAAGCGTATTTGATCACTTATATAACTGTGAGGAAACAAAAGGCGTTATAGAGACGAAAAAAATGCAAAAGAAGTGCCATCAGCACTCGGTGTTCCCAGGTGGTCTCCCTCCCAAGTACTGACCGAGCCCAATGCTGCTTAGCTTCGGTGATCGGACGAGAACCGGCGTATTCAGCATGGTATGGCCGATGGCGAGAGACACAGCGTTTCAAGCGCTTATGTACCGTGTGCGGCCCCTCCCGGATGCAAACCTTCGCACAGATACTTCCGTCGAGTGTGGCAACAGGCGTCGAGCGTGCACTTACGTGCCCTGGACTTTTCTCAGCCGTTCTGGCGATCGTAACGCACTGTGGCATGCACCGAAAGAGCAGCGGGTGCAAGCCTGTATTGTTGGCGCATGGACTGGGTAGGGAATGCGTGTCGACTATATCGATGAACGCTAATTGTGCGTTCATGCGCACTGTTATGCGCACACTGGGCCTCCGTGCTATCTCGGATTTGTTATTTATAACAAAATCACGACACCTCCTAGAGTTGCCTGAGGCGTATTGGATCATTTATATAACTGTGAGGAAAAAAAAGGCGTTATAGAGACGAAAAAAATGCAAAAGAAGTGCCATCAGCACTCGGTGTTCCCAGGTGGTCTCCCTCCGAAGTACTGACCGAGCCCAATACTGCTTAGCTTCGGTGATCGGACGAGAACCGGCGTATTCAGCATGGTATGGCCGATTTTTTTTTCTTTATTGCCTGGCTTTGACCCATAACATTTACACAAAAAACACTCAACAAAAAACACACAAAATGCTATGTACATACGACACTGTCGTGGTCAGCCATCATGAGTCTGGCTTCGTCATACTAAAATTCACGAAGCATACAGAGCGGCTCTAGCCTCGAGAGCCACTCGGGAGGCTCCGCAGCTGCTTTCTGGATGGCCAGAAAGCAGTCCATTCTTGCCCGAAAATAAATTCGGGCAGGTCTTGCGTCTTTGTCACAATAATAGCCTGCCATTCTGGAGCGCCATATACTGTGGAGGCCCAAGAGCATTATGAGATCAAATGGTACCCCATCCTCATTGTCTGTGCCTAAATAACGAATTCCCTGCGCGTCAAGTGGTAGCTCTTTCTTTATTGTCCTTTGTAACACATCCCAAAAATAAACCCCTTCCCAGCAATGTAAAAAAACATGATCTATCGTTTCGGGCTGTTTACAAATTAAGCAGCTCGATCCCCACGGTAAAAACAAATCCTTTCCTTCCAAAAACTTTTTAACTGGGAGTGTCCCGGTGTGTAATTTAAAAAAGAATGCAGGTGCCACCAGGAGCATGGTATGGCCGATGGCGAGAAACACAGCGTTTCGAAGCGCTTATGTAGCGTGTGCGGCCCCTCCCGGATGCAAACCTTCGCACAGATACTTCCGTCGCTTGTGGCAACAGGCGCCGAGCGTGCAATTACGTGCCCTGGACTTTTCTCAGCCGTTCTGGTGATCGTAACGCAATGTGGCATGCACCGAAAGAGCAGCGGGAGCAAGCCTGTATTGTTGGCGCATGGACTGGGTAGGGAATGCGTGTCGACTATATCGATGAACGCTAATTGTGCGTTCATGCGCACTGTTATGCGCACACTGGGCCTCCGTGCTATCTCGGCGCGTTGCCGTATTTTAATCTGCACTGTACACGCCGACGCAGACGTCAGAATGAGAGCCGGAAAGCCAAGCGGTCGCTTCCGTTTTGCCACAAGCACGCACGGAGTTTCGCGTCCGCACGTACGTGTACGCTGCCAGTGGGAATTTGTTATTTATAACAAAATCACGACACCTCCTAGAGTTGCTTGAGGCGTATTGGATCACTTATATAACTGTGAGGAAAAAAAAGGCGTTATAGAGACGAAAAAAATGCAAAAGAAGTGCCATCAGCACTCGGTGTTCCCAGGTGGTCTCCCTCCCAAGTACTTACCGAGCCCAATGCTGCTTATCTTCGGTGATCGGACGAGAACCGGCGTATTCAGCATGGTATGGCCGATTTTTTATTCTTTATTGCCTGGCTTTGGCTCATAACATTTAACCAAAAAAAACAATAAACAAAAAACACACAAAACACTATGTACATAAGACACTGCCGTGGTCAGCCAGCATGAGTCTGACTTCGTCATTCTAAAATTCACGAAGCATACAGAGCGGCTCTGGCCTCGAGAGCCACTCGGGAGGCTCCGAAGCTGCTTTCTGGATGGCCAGAAAGCAGTCCATTCTTTCCCGAAAATAAATTTGGGCAGGTCGTGCGTCTTTGTCACAATAATAGCCTGCCATTCTGGAGCGCCATATACAATGGAGGCCCAAGAGCATTATGAGATCAAATGGTACTCCATCTTCATTGTCTGTGCTTAAATAACGAATTCCCTGCGCGTCAAGTGGTAGCTCTTTCTTTATTGTCCTTTGTAACTAATCCCAAAAATGAACCCCTTCCCAGCAATGCAAAAAAACATGGTCTATTGTTTCGGGCTGTTTACAAGTTAAGCAGTTCGATCCCCACGGTAAAAAGAAATCCTTTCCTTCCAAAAACTCTTTAACTGGGAGTGTCCCGGTGTGTAATTTAAAAAAGAAGGTCTTTACTCCTGGTGGCACCTGCATTTTCTTTACCCTTTTTAAAACATCAGCTCCAGGACCTCCACTGTACAAGGCCCTGTACATAGGCTCTGGGAAAACAATATCACAAAGATCATGGTACAACTTCTTTCTTTTAGTTTTATACAAATAATCGCTAGAAAAACGCGCTGAAAGAAACCTAACACTTGCTACAATCTCTTTGTAGTAACCAAAAATTCCACCCGAGAGCTCTTCTGTGGTAACCACAATACTCGGGCAGCAATCGCCGCAGCCTCACCTGGCACACGGTGCGCAAGAACGGGTCTGAGACGTCGCGAAAAAACAAAAAACGGTTCACCAGCTGCCTTAAAAAGAGGTGCCCTAGCCCCAACCCCCCGTCTTTTACCCGCCGGAACAGGTTCGTTCGGCTGCAACGTTCCCATTCGGAAGCCCATATAAAGACGGCAAAAATCCGGTGTAACTTCTGAATGTGCACCCGAGAGCAATGCAAAACCTGCATCACATACCAGAGCTTGCTAATAAAAAACAGGTTGCAGACTGTAGCTCTGGCGAAAATGGAGAGATTGGTGCCTTTCCATTTTCCAGCTCTGTCACGTGCTTCTTTCGTTTGCTGTTTCCAATACTCCTCGCTTTCGCGATAAGCATCGAGCGGAACGCCCAAATACTTGCCCGGTGTCGTCGTCCACGGTACGTTGGCAAAATGGTCCGGGTGGGATGGCCACCATCCATGCCAGAGTCCGAGGCATTTGGACCAATTAACCCCGCTACCGGTGACTTCGCTGAACTCGCGTACACACCCGACAGCTTCGCTTATGCTCTCCTGATCAACCGTGAATACAGCAACGTCGTCAGCATACGCCAGCAGCTTAACTTCAGCAGCTTGCAACCTAAAGCCATTAATACTATTGTCTTCTAATATTTTCCTAAACAGTGTTTCGATGTAAATACGAAATAAAAGAGGGCTGAGGGGGCAGCCCTGACGCACCGAACGCTGCACGCTAATGGGGGCCCCCAAGCACTTGTTAACAATCAATCTTGTCGTGCAGTTTCGATACGCCAGGGCTACACCCTCGCGGATAACTGAACCGACATTCACATAGTCTAAAACGGAAAACAAGATTTCATGAGAAACACAATCAAAAGCTTTTTCGAGATCAATCTGAAGCATGGCCACCCGCCCATTAATTGCATCGCAGGTTTCAAGTACACTGCGTGCTTTGTGAATGTTGGAAAAAATCGATCGCCCTTTTATTCCACATGTCTGGTGGGGTCCAACAATTTCCTTTATCACTGTCTGTAGTCTTCGCGCCAATACCTTCATAAAAATTTTGTAGTCCACATTAGTGAGTGCTATCGGTCGATATGCGGTAACAGATTTTAATTTCTCTTTAGTTCTCAGTTTTCGGTATGAGTACCGTATGGGAGGTCCCAAAAGACGGAGGCAAAAAGTTTATTCCATAGGCTTCGTTAAACATTGTACATAGCACCGGGGCAATTTCATGCTTAAATTCTTTATAAAATGCCGCACTGAATCCATCTGGTCCTGGTGATTTTCCGAGGTTTAATTCATCTATCGCATGCCCTACTTCGTTTTCAGTTATTTCTAGTTCCATTTTCTTTTTCCTTTCTTCGTCCAGCCGTGGCATTGCACCAAGAAACTGATGCTTAAATGCAACTGCGTCTGCCGGATGCCACGAAAAAAGCCTCTGGTAGAATTGTGTAAAGGCTGCTTCGATGTGGTCATTGTCTGCCGATAAGATACCCCCCATTCTATTTTATCGATGTGATTACTTTCAGCGTGGGCTTTTTCTAAACCGAGAGCACGTTTTGATGTCGCTTCGCCAGCAGCTGTGTCTTCCACCCTCGCCCTCACCAGTGCTCCGCGATAACGCCGTTCTTCCATGAGTTCTATCTTTTGCTTGGTTTTCCTGACATCTTCAATCCATTTCCCAGGCGCCTTGCATTCCTGCTTCAGCAACGTTTCCAGTAGTGCCTTTAACTCAGCTTCGTCTTGTTTTTCCTTATACCGTATACAAGTGGCCCTTTCTATTGCTTTGATTTTTAAAGATTCTTTGCTTAACTCCCACTGCTGCCATATCTTCAGGTTCTTGCACGGGTTTATTTTTCCTATTTCATCTTTTACTGCTCGGTAGTAGACATCGTCGCGAAGAAGCGTGTTGTTTAGCTTCCACATTTCCCATGAAAATGCCTTGCTTCGCTTGACACTTCCGAGGAAGCACTCAACTAAACAGTGGTCTGAGAAGGACACTCCCACAACATCGTACTGGCTGCATACAGGGGCAAGGTCAACTGATGTATAAATGCGGTCCAGCCGTGCATGGATTGAGCCCTGAAAATGGGTGAACTTCACTGCCCGCGCACCCTCAAGACATTCAGCCACATCGTCTAGGTTTCCGTTATCAATAATTCTGATCAACACTTCAGTGCTCCTGTCTCGAAACCCCCGGATGCTTGACTTATCGCGAGCATTTAGGACACAATTGAAGTCACCTAAGACGATGAGCTGCCTCTCCGTGCAAACGCGCTCTAGGAGGCTGTGGAAAAAAGAAACTCTTTCCTCTACCCCATTCGGTGCATACACGACAACAATGCGCCACTCAATGCTATTCAGGGAAAAGTCAAGGACAATACACCGGCCAGACACACACGAAAAATATGCTTGCACCTCTAGCCCCGGGATCTTCTTTACAAAGAGCACGCAACCAGCAGATGTCCCCACTGCATGACTAACGACAGCAAAAAATCTAGTCGTGAAACGCAGCACCATGCTGTCGGTTCCTTCGTTGCCGTCCACTTTCGTCTTTTGCACGGCCAATACATCTATCTCGCGCTCCGTAATAAGTCGATACACCTGACCTTGTTTTTTCCTAGTCGCCAGGCCTCGTACATTCAGCGTAGCGACTTTAAAGGCAGAGGCGGGAGCCATTTTAACTCAAAAGGAAAGGACACAACAGCATGGCGCTTACCTCCCACGTCTAGCGCGCGGCTAGACGCCACTGTTGCCGCCGGTATCATCCGGCGGAAGAACATCGGCCTGCTCTAGGAGTACCTTGCCGCGGGCCCGCTTGTCATCCGAAAGGTTCGGGCGCGGCCGTAACTTCGGACGCCGGGATTGAGCCGTCTTTGCAAGAGGTTCCTCGACGCCGGGCGCTACCACCTTGTCCCCTTCGGGGCTGGTCTGGTCGTGGGGACGCTTCGCCGGTGTGGTGACGGGGGGCGTGACGCTAGTTGCACGGGCGCCGCTCTTCTCGTGGATGTCCTCGCTCGGCTCTTTTGCCTCGACGTCCTCAGGCTCTGTTGGGCAGGCCCCGTTCCCTGACGTCTCGTTAGCAAAGCGGGGGCAGTCTACCGTCGGCGGTTGGCTCGCTGGTTCGTCGGCCGCCTTGGTGCTATCCTCGGAGCTCAAACACGTGGCAAGCGTCGAAGGCGGCTTGCCCGCCTCGTCCGTGCCAGTCGCTGCTTCCTCCGCCTCGGCGACGTCCATGAGTTCGACGGTGTCGTTCGCCTTTCCGAGACCGGTAGCCGACGCGTAGGTACGGACGCAGTCCGCGTCCGTGTGTCCATAGCGCCTGCACTGGGAACACCTGGGAACCTTGCAATCTCGGCGAACGTGGCCCGTGCCGTGACAACGCAAGCACTGCATCGGTCGCCCGGGCACAACCACGAGGGCCAGCTCACCGGCTACTCGCAACTGGTGTGGCAAATCATCCACCTTCATTCCAGGCTTCAACTTGAGTAGCACGGTCCTGGTGGTTGAGCCTTTCTCCTTCATCCCTTGGACGCGCCAACGCTCCGGCCACCGAGCGTGACGGACGCGGGATCATGAGCTCCGGCGTAGCGGCGATTGCGGCCCTTGCTGGCCGCGGAAACAGGCTTGTTGCCGACGCAGATAAAGACTAAGAGATTGTTCTGCCTACTCTGCCAACAGGACGTGTTGTGTTTAACACGGTGTTTCTGCATGGTGACGTTCAAGCGAGGCCCTACCGGGTGGAAGATTTTCGGGACGCCCTCGCCAACGCTGGTGCGCTCCCCGACGTCGTGGCGTTGGGGGCGTATCAGATAAATCATGTGTGGGCGGTGACGCTCAGCAGTGCTGAAGACACGAAAAAGCTTGCTGCATTGAAGGAGCTACAAGTGAAAGGACGCCGGTGCATCATTTTCGACCCGGAGGATCAGCAGGTTAAGCTGCGCCTGCATTGGATGCTGCACGGTGTGGCTGACGAAGATATCAGGACTGCTTTCGCGGCGTTCGGAAACGTGACGGAGGTGACGCGGGAGCATGGTATGGCCGATATTTTTTTCTTTATTGCCTGGCTTTGACCCATAACATTTACACAAAAAACACTCAACAAAAAACACACAAAACGCTATGTACATACGACACTGTCGTGGTCAGCCATCATGAGTCTGGCTTCGTCATACTAAAATTCACGAAGCATACAGAGCGGCTCTAGCCTCGAGAGCCACTCGGGAGGCTCCGCAGCTGCTTTCTGGATGGCCAGAAAGCAGTCCATTCTTTCCCGAAAATAAATTCGGGCAGGTCGTGCGTCTTTGTCACAATAATAGCCTGCCATTCTGGAGCGCCATATACTGTGGAGGCCCAAGAGCATTATGAGAACAAATGGTACCCCATCCTCATTGTCTGTGCTTAAATAACGAATTCCCTGCGCGCCAAGTGGTAGCTCTTTCTTTATTGTCCTTAGTAACACATCCCAAAAATAAACCCCTTCCCAGCAATGCAAAAAAACATGGTCTATTGTTTCGGGCTGTTTACAAATTAAGCAGTTCGATCCCCACGGTAAAAACAAATCCTTTCCTTCCAAAAACATTTTAACTGGGGGTGTCCCGGTGTGTAATTTAAAAAAGAAGGTGTTTACTCCTGGTGGCACCTGCATTTTCTTTACCCTTTTTAAAACATCAGCTCCAGGACCTCCACTGTACAAGGCCCTGTACATAGGCTCTGGGAAAACAATATCACAAAGATCATGGTACAACTTCTTTCTTTTAGTTTTATACAAATAATCGCTAGAAAAACGCGCTGAAAGAAACCTAACACTTGCTACAATCTCTTTGTAGTAACCAAAAATTCCACCCGAGAGCTCTTCTGAGGTAACAACAAACTCGGGCAGCAATCGCCGCAGCCTCACCTGGCACACGGTGCGCAAGAACGGGTCTGAGAAGTCGCGAAAAAAAAAAACGGTTCACCAGCTGCCTTAAAAAGAGGTGCCCTAGCCCCAACCCTCCGTCTTTTACCCGCCGGAACAGGTTCGTTCGGCTGCAACGTTCCCATTCGGAAGCCCATATAAAGACGGCAAAAATCCGGTGTAACTTCTGAATGTGCACCCGAGAGCAATGCAAAACCTGCATCACATACCAGAGCTTGCTAATAAAAAACAGGTTGCAGACTGTAGCTCTGGCGAAAATGGAGAGATTGGTGCCTTTCCATTTTCCAGCTCTGTCACGTGCTTCTTTCGTTTGCTGTTTCCAATACTCCTCGCTTTCGCGATAAGCATCGAGCGGAACGCCCAAATACTTGCCCGGTGTCGTCGTCCACGGTACATTGGCAAAATGGTCCGGGTGGGATGGCCACCATCCATGCCAGAGTCCGAGGCATTTGGACCAATTAACCCCGCTACCGCTGACTTCGCTGAACTCGCGTACACACCCGACAGCTTCGCTTATGCTCTCCTGATCAACCGTGAATACAGCAACGTCGTCAGCATACGCCAGCAGCTTAACTTCAGCAGAGGCAGCATGGTATGGCCGATGGCGAGACACATAGCGTTTCAAAGCGCTTATGTACCGTGTGCGGCCCTTCCCGGATGCAAACCTTCGCACAGATACTTCCGTCGCTTGTGGCAACAGGCGCCGAGCGTGCAATTACGTGCCCTGGACTTTTCTCAGCCGTTCTGGCGATCGTAACGCACTGTGGCATGCACCGAAAGAGC
Source organism: Amblyomma americanum (assembly GCF_052857255.1). Taxonomy (NCBI): domain Eukaryota; kingdom Metazoa; phylum Arthropoda; class Arachnida; order Ixodida; family Ixodidae; genus Amblyomma; species Amblyomma americanum. The sequence continues at coordinate 98,384,394 of NC_135500.1, forward strand.
AGCGGGAGCAAGCCTGTATTGTTGGCGCATGGACTGGGTAGGGAATGCGTGTCGACTATATCGATGAACGCTAATTGTGCGTTCATGCGCACTGTTATGCGCACACTGGGCCTCCGTGCTATCTCCGCGCGTTGCCGTATTTTAATCTGCACTGTACACGCCGACGCAGACGTCAGAATGAGAGCCGGAAAGCCAAACGGTCGCTTCCGTTTTGCCACAAGCACGCACGGAGTTTTGCGTCCGCACGTACGTATACGCTGCCAGTGGGAATTTGTTATTTATAACAAAATCACGACACCCCCTAGAGTTGCTTGAGGCGTATTTGATCACTTATATAACTGTGAGGAAACAAAAGGCGTTATAGAGACGAAAAAAATGCAAAAGAAGTGCCATAACACTCGGTGTTCCCAGGTGGTCTCCCTCCCAAGTACTGACCGAGCCCAATGCTGCTTAGCTTCGGTGATCGGACGAGAACCGGCGTATTCAGCATGGTATGGCCGATGGCGAGAGACACAGCGTTTCAAGCGCTTATGTACCGTGTGCGGCCCCTCCCGGATGGAAACCTTCGCACAGATACTTCCGTCGAGTGTGGCAACAGGCGCCGAGCGAGCAATTACGTGCCCTGGACTTTTCTCAGCCGTTCTGGCGATCGTAACGCACTGTGGCATGCACCGAAAGAGCAGCGGGAGCAAGCCTGTATTGTTGGCGCATGGACTGGGTAGGGAATGCGTGTCGACTATATCGATGAACGCTAATTGTGCGTTCATGCGCACTGTTATGCGCACACTGGGCCTCCGTGCTATCTCCGCGCGTTGCCGTATTTTAATCTGCACTGTACACGCCGACGCAGACGTCAGAATGAGAGCCGGAAAGCCAAACGGTCGCTTCCGTTTTGCCACAAGCACGCACGGAGTTTTGCGTCCGCACGTACGTATACGATGCCAGTGGGAATTTGTTATTTATAACAAAATCACGACACCTCCTAGAGTTGCTTGAGGCGTATTGGATCACTTATATAACTGTGAGGAAACAAAAGGCGTTATAGAGACGAAAAAAATGCAAAAGAAGTGCCATAACACTCGGTGTTCCCAGGTGGTCTCCCTCCCAAGTACTGACCGAGCCCAATGCTGCTTAGCTTCGGTGATCGGACGAGAACCGGCGTATTCAGCATGGTATGGTCGATGGCGAGAGACACAGCGTTTCAAGCGCTTATGTACCGTGTGCGGCCCCTCCCGGATGGAAACCTTCGCACAGATACTTCCGTCGAGTGTGGCAACAGGCGCCGAGCGAGCAATTACGTGCCCTGGACTTTTCTCAGCCGTTCTGGCGATCGTAACGCACTGTGGCATGCACCGAAAGAGCAGCGGGAGCAAGCCTGTATTGTTGGCGCATGGACTGGGTAGGGAATGCGTGTCGACTATATCGATGAACGCTAATTGTGCGTTCCTGCGCACTGTTATGCGCACACTGGGCCTCCGTGCTATCTAGGATTTGTTATTTATAACAAAATCACGACACCTCCTAGAGTTGCCTGAGGCGTATTGGATGATTTATATAACTGTGAGGAAAAAAAAGGCGTTATAGAGACGAAAAAAATGCAAAAGATGTGCCATCAGCACTCGGTGTTCACAGGTGGTCTCCCTCCGAAGTACTGACCGAGCCCAATACTGCTTAGCTTCGGTGATCGGACGAGAACCGGCGTATTCAGCATGGTATGGCCGATTTTTTTTTCTTTATTGCCTGGCTTTCACCCATAACATTTACACAAAAAACACTCAACAAAAAACACACAAAACGCTATGTACATGCGACACTGTCGTGGTCAGCCATCATGAGTCTGGCTTCGTCATACTAAAATTCACGAAGCATACAGAGCGGCTCTAGCCTCGAGAGCCACTCGGGAGGCTCCACAGCTGCTTTCTGGATGGCCAGAAAGCAGTCCATTCTTTCCCGAAAATAAATTCGGGCAGGTCGTGCGTCTTTGTCACAATAATAGCCTGCCATTCTGGAGCGCCATATACTGTGGAGGCCCAAGAGCATTATGAGATCAAATGGTACCCCATCCTCATTGTCTGTGCCTAAATAACGAATTCCCTGCGCGTCAAGTGGTAGCTCTTTCTTTATTGTCCTTTGTAACACATCCCAAAAATAAACCCCTTCCCAGCAATGCAAAAAAACATGATCTATCGTTTCGGGCTGTTTACAAATTAAGCAGCTCGATCCCCACGGTAAAAACAAATCCTTTCCTTCCAAAAACTTTTTAACTGGGAGTGTCCCGGTGTGTAATTTAAAAAAGAATGCAGGTGCCACCAGGAGCATGGTAAGGCCGATGGCGAGAAACACTGCGTTTCGAAGCGCTTATGTAGCGTGTGCGGCCCCTCCCGGATGCAAACCTTCGCACAGATACTTCCGTCGCTTGTGGCAACAGGCGCCGAGCGTGCAATTACGTGCCCTGGACTTTTCTCAGCCGTTCTGGCGATCGTAACGCACTGTGGCATGCACCGAAAGAGCAGCGGGAGCAAGCCTGTATTGTTGGCGCATCGGCTGGGTAGGGAATGCGTGTCGACTATATCGATGAACGCTAATTGTGCGTTCCTGCGCACTGTTATGCGCACACTGGGCCTCCGTACTATCTCGGCGCGTTGCCGTATTTTAATCTGCACTGTACACGCCGACGCAGACGTCAGAATGAGAGCCGGAAAGCCAAGCGGTCGCTACCGTTTTGCCACAAGCACGCACGGAGTTTCGCGTCCGCACGTACGTATACGCTGCCAGTGGGAATTTGTTATTTATAACAAAATCACGACACCACCTAGAGTTGCTTGAGGCGTATTGGATCACTTATATAACTGTGAGGAAAAAAAAGGCGTTATAGAGACGAAAAAAATGCAAAAGAAGTGCCATCAGCACTCGGTGTTCCCAGGTGGTCTCCCTCCCAAGTACTGACCGAGCCCAATGCTGCTTAGCTTCGGTGATCGGACGAGAACCGGCGTATTCAGCATGGTATGGCCGATTTTTTTTTTCTTTATTGCCTGGCTTTGACCCATAACATTTACACAAAAAACACTGAACAAAAAACACACAAAACGCTATGTACATACGACACTGTCGTGGTCAGCCATCATGAGTCTGGCTTCGTCATACTAAAATTCACGAAGCATACAGAGCGGCTCTAGCCTCGAGAGCCACTCGGGAGGCTCCGCAGCTGCTTTCTGGATGGCCAGAAAGCAGTCCATTCTTTCCCGAAAATAAATTCGGGCAGGTCGTGCGTCTTTGTCACAATAATAGCCTGCCATTCTGGAGCGCCATATACTGTGGAGGCCCAAGAGCATTATGAGATCAAATGGTACCCCATCCTCATTGTCTGTGCTTAAATAACGAATTCCCTGCGCGTCAAGAGGTAGCTCTTTCTTTATTGTCCTTTGTAACACATCCCAAAAATAAATCCCTTCCCAGCAATGCAAAAAAACATGGTCTATTGTTTCGGGCTGTTTACAAATAAGCAGTTCGATCCCCACGGTAAAAAGAAATCCTTTCCTTCCAAAAACTTTTAACTGGGAGTGTCCCGGTGTGTAATTTAAAAAAGAAGGTCTTTACTCCTGGTGGCACCTGCATTTTCTTTACCCTTTTTAAAACATCAGCTCCAGGACCTCCACTGTACAAGGCCCTCTACATAGGCTCTGGGAAAACAATATCACAAAGATCATGGTACAACTTCTTTCTTTTAGTTTTATACAAATAATCGCTAGAAAAACGCGCTGAAAGAAACCTAACACTTGCTACAATCTCTTTGTAGTAACCAAAAATTCCACCCGAGAGCTCTTCTGAGGTAACAACAAACTCGGGCAGCAATCGCCTCAGCCTCACCTGGCACACGGTGCGCAAGAACGGGTCTGAGACGTCGCGAAAAAACAAAAAACGGTTCACCAGCTGCCTTAAAAAGAGGTGCCCTAGCCCCAACCCCCCCTCTTTTACCCGCCGGAACAGGTTCGTTCGGCTGCAACGTTCCCATTCGGAAGCCCATATAAAGACGGCAAAAATCCGGTGTAACTTCTGAATGTGCACCCGAGAGCAATGCAAAACCTGCATCACATACCAGAGCTTGCTAATAAAAAACAGGTTGCAGACTGTAGCTCTGGCGAAAATGGAGAGATTGGTGCCTTTCCATTTTCCAGCTCTGTCACGTGCTTCTTTCGTTTGCTGTTTCCAATACTCCTCGCTTTCGCGATAAGCATCGAGCGGAACGCCCAAATACTTGCCCGGTGTCGTCGTCCACGGTACGTTGGCAAAATGGTCCGGGTGGGATGGCCACCATCCATGCCAGAGTCCGAGGCATTTGGACCAATTAACCCCGCTACCGGTGACTTCGCTGAACTCGCGTACACACCCGACAGCTTCGCTTATGCTCTCCTTATCAACCGTGAATACAGCAACGTCGTCAGCATACGCCAGCAGCTTAACTTCAGCAGCTTGCAACCTAAAGCTATTAATACTATTGTCTTCTAATATTTTCATACACAGTGTTTCGATGTAAATACAAAATAAGAGAGGGCTGAGGGGGCAGCCCTGACGCACCGAACGCTGCACGCTAATGGGGGCCCCCCAGGCACTTGTTAACAATCAATCTGGTCGTGCAGTTTCGATACGCCAGGGCTACACCCTCGCGGATAACTGAACCGACATTCACATGGTCTAAAACGGAAAACAAGATTTCATGAGAAACACAATCAAAAGCTTTTTCGAGATCAATCTGAAGCATAGCCACCCGCCCATTAATTGCATCGCAGGTTTCAAGTACACTGCGTGCTTTGTGAATGTTGGAAAAAATCGATCGCCCTTTTATTCCACATGTCTGGTGGGGTCCAACAATTTCCTTTATCACTGTCTGTAGTGTTCGCGCCAATACCTTCATAAAAATTTTGTAGTCCACATTAGTGAGTGCTATCGGTCGATATTCGGTAACAGATTTTAATTTCTCTATATCATCAGTTTTCGGTATGAGTACCGTATGGGAGGTCCCAAAAGACGGAGGCAAAAAGTTTATTCCATAGGCTTCGTTAGACATTGTACATAGCACCGGGGCAATTTCATGCTTAAATTCTTTACAAAATGCCGCACTGAATCCATCTGGTCCTGGTGATTTTCCGAGGTTTAATTCATCTATCGCATGCCCTACTTCGTTTTCAGTTATTTCTAGTTCCATTTTCTTTTTCCTTTCTTCGTCCAGCCGTGGCATTGCAACAAGAAACTGATGCTTAAACGCAACTGCGTCTGCCGGATGCCACGAAAAAAGCCTCTGGTAGAATTGTGTAAAGGCTGCTTCGATGTGGTCATTGTCTGCCGATAAGATACCCCGCCCATTCTATTTTATCCATGTGATTACTTTCAGCGTGGGCTTTTTCTAAACCGAGAGCACGTTTTGATGGCGCTTCGCCAGCAGCTGTGTCTTCCGCCCTCGCCCTCACCAGTGCTCCGCGATAACGCCGTTCTTCCATGAGTTCTATCTTTTGCTTGGTTTTCCTGACTTCTTCAATCCATTTCCCAGGCGTCTTGCATTCCTGCTTCAGCAACGTTTGCAGTAGTGCCTTTAACTCAGCTTCGTCTTGTTTTTCCTTATACCGAATACAAGTGGCCCTTTCTATTGCTTTGATTTTTAAAGATTCTTTGCTTAACTCCCACTGTTGCCATATCTTCAGGATCTTGCACGGGTTTATTTTTCCTATTTCATCCTTTACTGCTCGGTAGTAGACATCGTCGCGAAGAAGCGTGTTGTTTAGCTTCCACATTTCCCATGAAAATGCTTTGCTTCGCTTGACACTTCCGAGGCAGCACTTAACTATACAGTGGTCTGAGAAGGACACTCCCACAACTTCGTACTGGCTGCATACAGGGGCAAGGTCAACTGATGTATAAATGCGGTCCAGCCGTGCATGGCTTGAGCCCTGAAAATGGGTGAACTTCACTGCCCGCGCACCCTCAAGACATTCAGCCACATCTTCGAGGTTTCCGTTATCAATAATTCTGATCAACACTTCAGTGCTCCTGTCTCGAAACCCCCGGATGCTTGACTTATCGCGAGCATTTAGGACACAATTGAAGTCACCTAAGACGATGAGCTGCCTCTCCGTGCAAACGAGTTCTAGGAGGCTGTGGAAAAAAGCAACTCTTTCCTCTACCCCATTCGGTGCATACACGACAGCAATGCGCCACTCAATGCTATTCAGGGAAAAGTCTAGGACAATACACCGGCCAGACACACACGAAAAATATGCTTGCACCTCTAGCCCCGGGATCTTCTTTACAAAGAGCACGCAACCAGCAGATGTCCCCACTGCATGACTGACGACAGCAAAAAATCTAGTCGTGAAACGCAGAACCATGCTGTCGGTTCCTTCGTTGCCGTCCACTTTCGTCTCTCGCACGGCCAATACATCTATCTCGCGCTCCGTAAAAAGTCGATACACCTGACCTTGTTTTTTCCTAGTCGCCAGGCCTCGTACATTCAGCGTAGCGACTTTAAAGGCAGAGGCGGGAGCCATTTTAACTCAAAAGGAAAGGACCCAACAGCATGGCGCTTACCTCCCACGTCTAGCGCGCGGCTAGACGCCACTGTTGCCGCCGGTATCATCCGGCGGAAGAACATCGGCCTGCTCGAGGAGTACCTTGCCGCCGGCCCGGTTGTCATCCGAAAGGTTCGGGCGCGGCCGTAACTTCGAACGCCGGGATTGAGGCGTCTTTGCAGGGCGTTCCTCGACGCCGGGCGCTACCACCTTGTCCCCTTCGGGGCTGGTCTGGTCGTGGGGACGCTTCGCCGGTGTGGTGACGGGGGGCGTGACGCTAGTTGCACGGGCGCCGCTCTTCTCGTGGATGTCCTCGCTCGGCTCTTTTGCCTCGACGTCCTCAGGCTCTGTTGGGCAGGCCCCGTTCCCTGACGTCTCGTTAGCAAAGCGGGGGCAGTCTACCGTCGGCGGTTGGCTCGCTGGTTCGTCGGCCGCCTTGGTGCTATCCTCGGAGCTCACACACGTGGCAAGCGTCGAAGGCGGCTTGCCCGCCTCGTCCGTGCCAGTCGCTGCTTCCTCCGCCTCGGCGACGTCCATGAGTTCCATGGTGTCGTTCGCCTTTCCGAGACCGGCAGCCGACGCGTAGGTACGGACGCAGTCCGCGTCCGTGTGTCCATAGCGCCTGCACTGGGAACACCTGGGAACCTTGCAATCTCGGCGAACGTGGCCCGTGCCGTGACAACGCAAGCACTGCATCGGTCGCCCGGGCACAACCACGAGGGCCAGCTCACCGGCTCCTCGCAACTGGTGTGGCAAATCATCCACCTTCATTCCAGGCTTCAACTTGAGTAGCACGGTCCTGGTGGTTGAGCCTTTCTCCTTCATTCCTTGGACGCCCAACGCTCCCGCGTCACCTCCGTCACGTTTCCGAACGCCGCGAAAGCAGTCCTGATGTCTTCGTCAGCCACACCGTGCAGCATCCAATGCAGGCGCAGCTTAACCTGCTGATCCTCCGGGTCGAAAATGATGCACCGGCGTCCTTTCACTTGTAGCTCCTTCAATGCAGCAAGCTTTTTCGTGGCTTCAGCACTGCTGAGCGTCACCGCCCACACATGATTTATCTGATACGCCCCCAACGCCACGACGTCGGGAAGCGCACCAGCGTTTGCGAGGGCGTCCCGAAAATCTTCCACCCGGTAGGGCCTCGCTCGCACGTCACCATGCAGAAACACCGTGTTAAACACAACACGTCCTGTTGGCAGAGTAGGCAGAACAATCTCGTAGTCCTTATCTGCGTCAGCAACAAGCCTGTTTCCGCGGCCAGCAAGGGCCGCAATCGCCGCTCCGCCGGAGCTCATGATCCCGCGTCCGTCACGCTCGGTGGCCGGAAGCAGTGTCCCAGCATGGTATGGCCGATGGCGAGACACATAGCGTTTCGAAGCGCTTATGTACCGTGTGCGGCCCCTCCCGGATGCAAACCTTCGCACAGATACTTCCGTCGCTTGTGGCAACAGGCGCCGAGCGTGCAATTACGTGCCCTGGGCTTTTGTCAGCCGTTCTGGCGATCGTAACACACTGTGGCATGCACCGAAAGAGCAGCGGGAGCAAGCCTGTATTGTTGGCGCATGGGCTGGGTAGGGAATGCGTGTCGACTATATCGATGAACGCTAATTGTGCGTTCCTGCGCACTGTTATGCGCACACTGGGCCTCCGTGCTATCTCGGCGCGTTGCCGTATTTTAATCTTCACTGTACACGCCGACGCAGACGTCAGAATGAGAGCCGGAAAGCCAAGCGGTCGCTTCCGTTTTGCCACAAGCACGCACGGATTTTCGCGTCCGCACGTACGTATACGCTGCCAGTGGGAATTTGTTATTTATAACAAAATCACGACACCTCTTAGAGTTGCTTGAGGCGTATTGGATCACTTACATAACTGTGAGGAAAAAAAAGGCGTTATAGAGACGAAAGAAATGCAAAAGAAGTGCCATCAGCACTCTGTGTTCCCAAGTGGCCTCCCTCCCAAGTACTGACCGAGCCCAATGCTGCTTAGCTTCTGTGATCGGACGAGAACCGGCGTATTCAGCATGGTATGGCCGATTTTTTTTTCTTTATTGCCTGGCTTTGACCCATAACATTTACACAAAGAACACTCAACAAAAAACACACAAAACGCTATGTACATACGACACTGTCGTGGTCCGCCATCATGAGTCTGGCTTCGTCATACTAAAATTCACGAAGCATACAGAGCGGCTCTAGCCTCGAGAGCCACTCGGGAGGCTCCGCAGCTGCTTTCTGGATGGCCAGAAAGCAGTCCATTCTTTCCCGAAAATAAATTCGGGCAGGTCGTGCGTCTTTGTCACAATAATAGCCTGCCATTCTGGAGCGCCATATACTGTGGAGGCCCAAGAGCATTATGAGATCAAATGGTACCCCATCCTCATTGTCTGTGCTTAAAAACGAATTCCCTGCGCGTCAAGTGGTAGCTCTTTCTTTATTGTCCTTTGTAACACATCCCAAAAATAAACCCCTTCCCAGCAATGCAAAAAAACATGGTCTATTGTTTCAGGCTGTTTACAAATTAAGCAGTTCGATCCCCACGGTAAAAAGAAATCCTTTCCTTCCGAAAACTTTTTAACTGGGAGTGTCCCGGTGTGTAATTTAAAAAAGAAGGTCTTTACTCCTGGTGGCACCTGCATTTTCTTTACCCTTTTTAAAACATCAGCTCCAGGACCTCCACTGTACAAGGCCCTGTACATAGGCTCTGGGAAAACAATATCACAAAGATCATGGTACAACTTCTTTCTTTTAGTTTTATACAAATAATCGCTAGAAAAACGCGATGAAGGAAACCTAACACTTGCTACAATCTCTTTGTAGTAACCAAAAATTCCACCCGAGAGCTCTTCTGTGGTAACAACAAACTCGGGCAGCAATCGCCGCAGCCTCACCTGGCACACGGTGCGCAAGAACGGGTCTGAGACGTCGCGAAAAAACAAAAAACGGTTCACCAGCTGCCTTAAAAAGAGGTGCCCTAGCCCCAACCCCCCGTCTTTTACCCGCCGGAACAGGTTCGTTCGGCTGCAACGTTCCCATTCGGAAGCCCATATAAAGACGGCAAAAATCCGGTGTAACTTCTGAATGTGCACCCGAGAGCAATGCAAAACCTGCATCACATACCAGAGCTTGCTAATAAAAAACAGGTTGCAGACTGTAGCTCTGGCGAAAATGGAGAGATTGGTGCCTTTCCATTTTCCAGCTCTGTCACGTGCTTCTTTCGTTTGCTGTTTCCAATACTCCTCGCTTTCGCGATAAGCATCGAGCGGAACGCCCAAATACTTGCCCGGTGTCGTCGTCCACGGTACGTTGGCAAAATGGTCCGGGTGGGATGGCCACCATCCATGCCAGAGTCCGAGGCATTTGGACCAATTAACCCCGCTACCGGTGACTTCGCTGAACTCGCGTACACACCCGACAGCTTCGCTTATGCTCTCCTGATCAACCGTGAATACAGCAACGTCGTCAGCATACGCCAGCAGCTTAACTTCAGCAGCTTGCAACCTAAAGCCATTAATACTATTGTCTTCTAATATTTTCCTAAACAGTGTTTCGATGTAAATACGAAATAAGAGAGGGCTGAGGGGGCAGCCCTGACGCACCGAACGCTGCACGCTAATGGGGGCCCCCAGGCACTTGTTAACAATCAATCTGGTCGTGCAGTTTCGATACGCCAGGGCTACACCCTCGCGGATAACTGAACCGACATTCACATGGTCTAAAACGGAAAACAAGATTTCATGAGAAACACAATCAAAAGCTTTTTCGAGATCAATCTGAAGCATAGCCACCCGCCCATTAATTGCATCGCAGGTTTCAAGTACACTGCGTGCTTTGTGAATGTTGGAAAAAATCGATCGCCCTTTTATTCCACATGTCTGGTGGGGTCCAACAATTTCCTTTATCACTGTCTGTAGTGTTCGCGCCAATACCTTCATAAAAATTTTGTAGTCCATATTAGTGAGTGCTATCGGTCGATATTCGGTAACAGATTTTAATTTCTCTATATCATCAGTTTTCGGTATGAGTACCGTATGGGAGGTCCCAAAAGACGGAGGCAAAAAGTTTATTCCATAGGCTTCGTTAAACATTGTACATAGCACCGGGGCAATTTCATGCTTAAATTCTTTACAAAATGCCGCACTGAATCCATCTGGTCCTGGTGATTTTCCGAGGTTTAATTCATCTATCGCATGCCCTACTTCGTTTTCAGTTATTTCTAGTTCCATTTTCTTTTTCCTTTCTTCGTCCAGCCGTGGCATTGCAACAAGAAACTGATGCTTAAATGCAACTGCGTCTGCCGGATGCCACGAAAAAAGCCTCTGGTAGAATTGTGTAAAGGCTGCTTCGATGTGGTCATTGTCTGCCGATAAGATACCCCGCCCATTCTATTTTATCCATGTGATTACTTTCAGCGTGGGCTTTTTCTAAACCGAGAGCACGTTTTGATGGCGCTTCGCCAGCAGCTGTGTCTTCCGCCCTCGCCCTCACCAGTGCTCCGCGATAACGCCGTTCTTCCATGAGTTCTATCTTTTGCTTGGTTTTCCTGACATCTTCAATCCATTTCCGAGGCGTCTTGCATTCCTGCTTCAGCAACGTTTGCAGTAGTGCTTTTAACTCAGCTTCGTCTTGTTTTTCCTTATACCGGATACAAGTGGCCCTTTCTATTGCTTTGATTTTTAAAGATTCTTTGCTTAACTCCCACTGTTGCCATATCTTCAGGATCTTGCACGGGTTTATTTTTCCTATTTCATCCTTTACTGCTCGGTAGTAGACATCGTCGCGAAGAAGCGTGTTGTTTAGCTTCCACATTTCCCATGAAAGTGCTTTGCTTCGCTTGACACTTCCGAGGCAGCACTTAACTATACAGTGGTCTGAGAAGGACACTCCCACAACTTCGTACTGGCTGCATACAGGGGCAAGGTCAACTGATGTATAAATGCGGTCCAGCCGTGCATGGCTTGAGCCCTGAAAATGGGTGAACTTCACTGCCCGCGCACCCTCAAGACATTCAGCCACATCTTCGAGGTTTCCGTTATCAATAATTCTGATCAACACTTCAGTGCTCCTGTCTCGAAACCCCCGGATGCTTGACTTATCGCGAGCATTTAGGACACAATTGAAGTCACCTAAGACGATGAGCTGCCTCTCCGTGCAAACGCGTTCTAGGAGGCTGTGGAAAAAAGCAACTCTTTCCTCTACCCCATTCGGTGCATACACGACAGCAATGCGCCACTCAATGCTATTCAGGGAAAAGTCTAGGACAATACACCGGCCAGACACACACGAAAAATATGCTTGCACCTCTAGCCCCGGGATCTTCTTTACAAAGAGCACGCAACCAGCAGATGTCCCCACTGCATGACTGACGACAGCAAAAAATCTAGTCGTGAAACGCAGAACCATGCTGTCGGTTCCTTCGTTGCCGTCCACTTTCGTCTCTCGCACGGCCAATACATCTATCTCGCGCTCCGTAATAAGTCGATACACCTGACCTTGTTTTTTCCTAGTCGCCAGGCCTCGTACATTCAGCGTAGCGACTTTAAAGGCAGAGGCGGGAGCCATTTTAACTCAAAAGGAAAGGACCCAACAGCATGGCGCTTACCTCCCACGTCTAGCGCGCGGCTGGACGCCACTGTTGCCGCCGGTATCATCCGGCGGAAGAACATCGGCCTGCTCGAGGAGTACCTTGCCGCGGGCCCGCTTGTCATCCGAAAGGTTCGGGCGCGGCCGTAACTTCGGACGCCGGGATTGAGCCGTCTTTGCAAGAGGTTCCTCGACGCCGGGCGCTACCACCTTGTCCCCTTCGGGGCTGGTCTGGTCGTGGGGACGCTTCGCCGGTGTGGTGACGGGGGGCGTGACGCTAGTTGCACGGGCGCCGCTCTTCTCGTGGATGTCCTCGCTCGGCTCTTTTGCCTCGACGTCCTCAGGCTCTGTTGGGCAGGCCCCGTTCCCTGACGTCTCGTTAGCAAAGCGGGGGCAGTCTACCGTCGGCGGTTGGCTCGCTGGTTCGTCGGCCGCCTTGGTGCTATCCTCGGAGCTCAAACACGTGGCAAGCGTCGAAGGCGGCTTGCCCGCCTCGTCCGTGCCAGTCGCTGCTTCCTCCGCCTCGGCGACGTCCATGAGTTCGACGGTGTCGTTCGCCTTTCCGAGACCGGTAGCCGACGCGTAGGTACGGACGCAGTCCGCGTCCGTGTGTCCATAGCGCCTGCACTGGGAACACCTGGGAACCTTGCAATCTCGGCGAACGTGGCCCGTGCCGTGACAACGCAAGCACTGCATCGGTCGCCCGGGCACAACCACGAGGGCCAGCTCACCGGCTACTCGCAACTGGTGTGGCAAATCACCCACCTTCATTCCAGGCTTCAACTTGAGTAGCACGGTCCTGGTGGTTGAGCCTTTCTCCTTCATCCCTTGGACGCGCCAACGCTCCCGCGTCACCTCCGTCACGTTTCCGAACGCCGCGAAAGCAGTCCTGATGTCTTCGTCAGCCACACCGTGCGGCATCCAATGCACGCGCAGCTTAACCTGCTGATCCTCCGGGTCGAAAATGATGCACCGGCGTCCTTTCACTTGTAGTTCCTTCAATGCAGCAAGCTTTTTCGTGGCTTCAGCACTGCTGAGCGTCACCACCCACACATGATTTATCTGATACGCCCCCAACGCCACGACGTCGGGGAGCGCACCAGCGTTGGCGAGGGCGTCCCGAAAATCTTCCACCCGGTAGGGCCTCGCTTGAACGTCACCATGCAGAAACACCGTGTTAAACACAACACGTCCTGTATGCAGAGTAGGCAGAACAATCTCGTAGTCCTTATCTGCGTCGGCAACAAGCCTGTTTCCGCGGCCAGCAAGGGCCGCAATCGCCGCTCCGCCGGAGCTCATGATCCCGCGTCCGTCACGCTCGGTGGCCGGAAGTGGGAATGAGCATGGTATGGCCGATGGCGTGACACATAGCGTTTCGAAGCGCTTATGTGCCGTGTGCGGCCCCTCCCGGAAGCAAACCTTCGCACAGATACTTCCGTCGCTTGTGGCAACAGGCGCCGAGCGTGCAATTACGTGCCCTGGACTTTTCTCAGCCGTTCTGGCGATCGTAACGCACTGTGGCATGCACCGAAAGAGCAGCGGGAGCAAGCCTGTATTGTTGGCGCATGGGCTGGGTAGGGAATGCGTGTCGACTATATCGATGAACGCTAATTGTGCGTTCCTGCGCACTGTTATGCGCACACTGGGCCTCCGTGCTATCTCGGCGCGTTGCCGTATTTTAATCTGCACTGTACACGCCGACGCACACGTCAGAATGAGAGCCGGAAAGCCAAGCGGTCGCTTCCGTTTTGCCACAAGCACGCGCGGAGTTTCGCGTCCGCACGTACGTATACGCTGCCAGCGGGAATTTGTTATTTATAACAAAATCACGACACCTCCTAGAGTTGCTTGAGGCGTATTGGATCACTTATATAACTGTGAGGGAAAAAAAAGGCGTTATAGAGGCGAAAGAAATGCAAAAGAAGTGCCATCAGCACTCGGTGTTCCCAGGTGGTCTCCCTCCCAAGTACTGACCGAGCCCAATGCTGCTTATCTTCGGTGATCGGACGAGAACCGGCGTATTAAGCACGGTATGGCCGATTTTTTTTTCCTTTTTGCCTGGCTTTGGCTCATAACATTTAACCCAAAAAAAACATTCAACAAAAAACACACAAAACACTATGTACATAAGACAGTGTCGTGGTAAGCCATCATGAGTCTGGCTTCGTCATACTAAAATTCACGAAGCATACAGAGCGGCTCTAGCCTCGAGAGCCACTCGGGAGGCTCCGCAGCTGCATTTTGGATGGCCAGAAAGCAGTCCATTCTTTCCCGAAAATAAATTCGGGCAGGTCGTGCGTCTTTGTCACAATAATAGCCTGCCATTCTGGAGCGCCATATACAGTGGAGGCCCAAGAGCATTATGAGATCAAATGGTACCCCAGCCTCATTGTCTGTGCTTAAATAACAAATTCATTGCGCGTCAAGTGGTAGCTCTTTCTTTATTGTCCTTTGTAAAACATCCCAAAAATAAACCCCTTCCCAGCAATGCAAAAAAACATAGTCTATTGTTTCGGGCTGTTTACAAATTAAGCACTTCGATCCCCACAGTAAAAAGAAATCCTTTCCTTCCAAAAACTTTTTAACTGGGAGTGTCCCGGTGTGTAATTTAAAAAAGAAGGTCTTTACTCCTGGTGGCACCTGCATTTTCTTTACCCTTTTTAAAACATCAGCTCCAGGACCTCCACTGTACAAGGCCCTGTACATAGGCTCTGGGAAAACAATATCACAAAGATCATGGTACAACTTCTTTCTTTTAGTTTTATACAAATAATCGCTAGAAAAACGCGCTGAAAGAAACCTGACACTTGCTGCAATCTCTTTGTAGTAACCAAAAATTCCACCCGAGAGCTCTTCTGTGGTAACAAAAAACTCGGGCAGCAATCGCCGCAGCCTCACCTGGCACACGGTGCGCAAGAACGGGTCTGAGACGTCGCGAAAAAACAAAAAACGGTTCACCAGCTGCCTTAAAAAGAGGTGCCCTAGCCCCAACCCCCCGTCTTTTACACGCCGGAACAGGTTCGTTCGGCTGCAACGTTCCCATTCGGAAGCCCATATAAAGACGGCAAAAATCCGGTGTAACTTCTGAATGTGCACCCGAGAGCAATGCAAAACCTGCATCACATACCAGTGCTTGCTAATAAAAAACAGGTTGCAGACTGTAGCTCTGGCGAAAATGGAAAGATTGGTGCCTTTCCATTTTCCTGCTCTGTCACGTGCTTCTTTCGTTTGCTGTTTCCAATACTCCTCGCTTTCGCGATAAGCATCGAGCGGAACGCCCAAATACTTGCCCGGTGTCGTCGCCCACGGTACGTTGGCAAAATGGTCCGGGTGGGATGGCCACTGTTACGTTTGGAGACGCCAACATGCCAAGAATATTAAAGCCACTGGGAATCATCAATCTACCGAGGCTTCAAAGGGCCGTCGATGTGGTTGCAGCGCTACGAGTGCAGGTGGTGGCGTCTACAAGGGTCCTTCCCCCCCCCCCCCCCCTGCTGTTTGAGAAAGGCTTTGGTGAACTCGTCTTTTGTTCTCAACGCCGGACCCTCCCAGGACATTTTTACATTTTTCTCCCGGAGGGGACGGCGGGGGAGCCGGCGAGCGGCGGAACTGCAAATCAGCCGTGACAAATGCGGCCGGGTTCGGCTAAGCCAACGTCTCTGGAATCTTCGTGCTTCGAAAACAACTTCGACTTGGACTGTGCTTTCCCACGCTCTACGTGAAAGCTTCTGCGAACTGCGGTGGGATCCATTCGCCCCCACGCTACCGCTGTGAAGTGCAGGTGACTGACCTTCGACGCTCTCAGTGGGACCCCCTTCGGGCTATTCATCACGGAAGCCTGGACAGCGCGGACCCCAATCTGCCAGAAGTGGCAAGAGTGTGTGGCTGGGGGCGGACCCGGAAGACTGGACACGTGATCTACATCACAGTGATTCGACGCATTTTTAATGAACTAGATTCCCCAACTAGGGACCTGGGGACAGCGGACCCTATTTAAGCAGCGACCTGGCGTGTGTTCGCCAGCTCCCGATTCACTCTTTCAATCTTTGTATAAATGTAAATAAACCCTTCAGTCTCTCCTTCACCTCGAAGACCCTCTCATCTCTTCGTCAACCCCACTACAGCAGTCTCCCGATCCGGAACCCGGGGACACCGACCTTGGCGAGAGACGGCACAGGCGAACCAGGGGCCCGCATCTAACAACTGGTGGCAGCGGTGGGATAGAAGCGCAATCCCCCAACACCGGTGGCCTGCTACGGGAGAGAAGCCCCACATCTAACAACTGGTGGCAGCGGTGGGATCGAAGCGGCATCCCCCAACACCGGTTTCCTGCTATGGAACTTGGAGCCCCACACCTAACAACTGGTGGCAGCGGTGGGATCGAAGCGCAATCCCCCAACACCGGTGGCCTGCTACGGGAGAAAAGCCCCGCATCTAACACCACCATCCATGCCAGAGTCCGATGCATTTGGACCAATTAACCCCGCTACCGGTGACTTCGCTGAACTCGCGTACACACCCGACAGCTTCGCTTATGCTCCCCTGACCAACCGTGAATACAGCAACGTCGTCAGCATACGCCAGCAGCTTAACTTCAGCAGCTTGCAACCTAAAGAAATTAATACTATTGTCTTCTATTACTTTCCTACACAGTGTTTCGATGTAAATACAAAATAAGAGAGGGCAGAGCATGGTATGGCCGATGGCGAGACACATAGCGTTTCGAAGCGCTTATGTACCGTGTGCGGCCCCTCCCGGATGCAAACCTTCGCACAGATACTTCCGTCGCTTGGGGCAACAGGCGCCGAGCGTGCAATTACGTGCGTTCTGGCGATCGTAACGCACTGTGGCATGCACCGAAAGAGCAGCGGGAGCAAGCCTGTATTGTTGGCGCATCGGCTGGGTAGGGAATGCGTGTCGCCTATATCGATGAACGCTAATTGTGCGCTCCTGCGCACTGTTATGCGCACACTGGGCCTCCGTGCTATCTCGGCGCGTTGCCGTATTTTAATCTGCACTGTACACGCCGACGCAGAGGTCAGAATGAGAGCCGGAAAGCCAAGCGGTCGCTTCCGTTTTGCCACAAGCACGCACGGAGTTTCGCGTCCGGGCGTACGTATACGCTGCCATTGGGAATTTGTTATTTATAACAAAATCACGACACCTCCTAGATTTGCCTGAGGCGTATTGGATCACTTATATAACTGTGAGGGGAAAAAAAGGCGTTATAGAGACGAAAAAAATGCAAAAGAAGTGCCATCAGCACTCGGTGTTCCCAGGTGGTCTCCCTCCCAAGTACTGACCGAGCCCAATGCTGCTTAGCTTCGGTGATCGGACGAGAACCGGCGTATTCAGCATGGTATGGCCGATTTTTTTTTCTTTATTGCCTGGCTTTGACCCATAACATTTACACAAAAAAACACTCAACAAAAAACACACAAAACGCTATGTACATACGACACTGTCGTGGTCAGCCATCATGAGTCTGGCTTCCTCATACTAAAATTCACGAAGCATACAGAGCGGCTCTAGCCTCGAGAGCCACTCGGGAGGCTCGGCAGCTGCTTTCTGGATAGCCAGAAACCAGTCCATTCTTTCCCGAAAATAAATTCGGGCAGGTCGTGCGTCTTTGTCACAATAATAGCCTGTCATTCTAGAGCACAGACAATGAGGATGGGGTACCATTTGATCTCATAATGCTCTTGGGCCTCCACTGTATATGGCATGGTATGGCCGATGGCGAGAGACGTAGCGTTTCGAAGCGCTTATGTACCGTGTGCGGCCCCTCCCGGACGCAAACTTTCGCACAGATACTTCCGTCGCTTGTGGCAACAGGCGCCTAGCGTGCAATTACGTGCCCTGGGCTTTTCTCAGCCGTTCTGGCGATCGTAACGCACTGTGGCATGCACCGAAAGAGCAGCGGGAGCAAGCCTGTATTGTTGGCGCATGGACTGGGTAGGGAATGCGTGTCGACTATATCGATGAAGGCTAATTGTGCGTTCATGCGCACTGTTATGCGCACACTGGGCCTCCGTGCTATCTCGGCGCGTTGCCGTATTTTAATCTGCACTGTACACGCCGACGCAGACGTCAGAATGAGAGCCGGAAAGCCAAGCGGTCGCTTCCATTTTGCCACAAGCACGCACGGAGTTTCGCGTCCGTACGTACATATACGCTGCCAGTGGGAATCTGTTTATAACAAACTCACGACACCTCCTAGATTTGCCTGAGGCGTATTGGATCACTTATATAACTGTGAGGGAAAAAAGGCGTTATAGAGACGAAAAAAATGCAAAAGTGCCATCAGCACTCGGTGTTCCCCGGTGGTCTCCCTCCCAAGTACTGACCGAGCCCAATGCTGCTTAGCTTCGGTGATCGGACGAGAACCGGCGTATTCAGCATGGTATGGCCGATTTTTTTTTTCTTTATTGCCTGGCTTTGACCCATAACATTTACACAAAAAACACTCAACAAAAAACACACAAAACGCTATGTACATACGACACTGTCGTGGTCAGCCATCATGAGTCTGGCTTCGTCATACTAAAATTCACGAAGCATACAGAGCGGCTCTAGCCTCGAGAGCCACTCGGGAGGCTCCGCAGCTGCTTTCTGGATGGCCAGAAAGCAGTCCATTCTTTCCCGAAAATAAATTCGGGCAGGTCGTGCGTCTTTATCACAATAATAGCCAGCCATTCTGGAGCGCCATATACTGTGGAGGCCCAAGAGCATTATGAGATCAAATGGTACCCCATCCTCATTGTCTGTGCTTAAATAACGAATTCCCTGCGCGTCAAGTGGTAGCTCTTTCTTTATTGTCCTTTGTAACACATCCCAAAAATAAACCCCTTCCCAGCAATGCAAAAAAAACATGGTCTATTGTTTCTGGCTGTTTACAAATTAAGCAGTTCGATCCCCACGGTAAAAAGAAATCCTTTCCTTCCAAAAACTTTTTAACTGGGAGTGTCCCGGTGTGTAATTTAAAAAAGAAGGTCTTTACTCCTGGTGGCACCTGCATTTTCTTTACCCTTTTTAAAACATCAGCTCCAGGACCTCCACTGTACAAGGCCCTGTACATAGGCTCTGGGAAAACAATATCACAAAGATCATGGTACAACTTCTTTCTTTTAAATTTATACAAATAATCGCTAGAAAAACGCGCTGAAAGAAACCTAACACTTGCTACAATCTCTTTGTAGTAACCAAAAATTCCACCCGAGAGCTCTTCTGTGGTAACAACAAACTCGGGCAGCAATCGCCGCAGCCTCTCCTGGCACACGGTGCGCAAGAATGGGTCTGAGACGTCGCGAAAAAACAAAAAACGGTTCACCAGCTGCCTTAAAAAGAGGTGCCCTAGCCCCAACCCCCCGTCTTTTACCCGCCGGAACAGGTTCGTTCGGCTGCAACGTTCCCATTCGGAAGCCCATATAAAGACGGCAAAAATCCGGTGTAACTTCTGAATGTGCACCCGAGAGCAATGCAAAACCTGCATCACATACCAGAGCTTGCTAATAAAAAACAGGTTGCAGACTGTAGCTCTGGCGAAAATGGAGAGATTGGTGCCTTTTCATTTTCCAGCTCTGTCACGTGCGAGTATTGGAAACAGCAAGCATGGTATGGCCGATGGCGAGACACATAGCGTTTCGAAGCACTCATGTACCGTGTGCGGCCCCTCCCGGATGCAAACCTTCGCACAGATACTTCCGTCGCTTGTGGCAACAGGCGCCGAGCGTGCAATTACGTGCCCTGGACTTTTCTCAGCCGTTCTGGCGATCGTAACGCAGTGTGGCATGCACCGAAAGAGCAGCGGGAGCAAACCTGTATTGTTGGCGCATGGACTGGGTAGGGAATGCGTGTCGACTATATCAATGAACGCTAATTGTGCGTTCATGCGCACTGTTATGCGCACACTGGGCTTCCGTGCTATCTCGGCGCGTTGCCGTATTTTAATCTGCACTGTACACGCCGACGCAGACGTCAGAATGAGAGCCGGAAAGCCAAGCGGGCGCTTCCAGTTTTGCAACAAGCACGCACGTACGTACGTTTTCAGCGGTAATTTGTTATTTATAACAAAATCACGACACCTCCTAGAGTTTCTTGAGGCGTATTGGATCACTGATATAACTGTTAGGGAAAAAAAGGCGTTATAGAGACGAAAAAAAATGCAAAAGAAGTGCCATCAGCACTCGGTGTTCCCAGGTGGTTTCCTTCCAAAGTACTGACCGAGCCCAATGCTGCTTAGCTTCGGTGATCGGACGAGAACCGGCGTATTCAGCATGGTATTGCTGATTCTTTTTTTCTTTATTGCCTGACTTTGGCATTGCAAAAGAACGACTAAAACAAAATTGCAGGACACAGCGAACATATGCTACGGATAGAGTCAGCCTGCCAAGGGCTTGCTTCGTCACATTAAACTTCCTTTAGGGCCATCAAAGGCTCATCCCTTGACAACCACTCGGAAACATCGCCATCAGGTCTGACCCTCTCAACAAACTGATGCACAGCCTCACGAAAATTAAGTCGTGCTGGCCGTGCGTCGGGATCACAGTAATATCCTGCCATTCGCGAGCGCCAAACTTTGTGGAGGCCAATTAACGTTATTAAATCAAACGGTACTCCATCCTCGGTATCAACTTACAGATACCGTATTGCATGGGGGTGAAGTGGAAGTTGTTTCTTTATCGTCCTTTGGAGTACGTCCCAAAAGAAAACCCCTTCCCAACAATGCAGAAAAACGTGATCTATTGTTTCTGGTTGCTTGCAGATAAGGCAGTTAGGACCCCACGGAACAAATAAGCCCTTATCCTGTAATAACAGTTTGACTGAAAACGTTCCAGGGTGCAACTTGATAAAGATAGTTTTAACCCCTGGCTCGACGTGCATTCTCGTTACCCTCGAGCTTTAACACATTCCTTCCAGGGCCTCCACTGTACAAGGCCCTGTACATATATAGTTCCGGCAGAAAAACTTCACATAAATTCTTATACAGCTTCTTCTTGTTCACTGTATATAAATATTCGTTGGAAAACATCGTTGAGAGAAACCGCACACTTGCGACAACTTCTCTGAAGTACCCAAAAATTCCGCAAGACATGGTTTCGGTTGCCACGACAAAGTCAGGCAGCGCACGCCCGAGCCTTACTTGGCACGCGGTGCGCAAAAACGGATCACTGACATCACGCAGAAACATAAATCTATTAACAATCTACCGCAAGAAAAGGTGTCCCAGGCCCACTCCACCATCCTTAACTCTTCTAAATAAATTCGTCCGGCTGCACCTTTCCCATTGCGCAGCCCACAAAAAAAAAGAGCGAAAATTCGATGTATCTTCTATATGTTCATTTTTCCACAATGCAATACTTGCATCACATACCACACCCTGCTGATAAAGAAAAGGTTGCACACGGTGTCTGTGGGGAAAATTGATAATCCTGTTCCTTTCCATCTTTCCGCCTTCTCACGTGCATCCTGGGTCCGCGCCTTCTAATATGTCTCACTATCGCGATAGCTTTGTAGCGGTACTCCCAGGTACTTCGTTGGGGTCTTCACCCAGGGTACGTTTGCAAAGTGGTCAGGTGTCGTTTGCCATGCTCCGTGCCAGAGCCCTACTGACTTAGACCAGTTCCCTCGGCTGCCTGAGGTTTTGCAGAATTCTGCGACGCATTCAACGGTCTCAGTTACACTTCCTCGATTAACGGAAAAAACCGCCGAATCATCCGCATATGCCAGCAGCTTGACCTACGCCGCTTGCAGCCGAAAACCAGTGATTCTCTCCTTTTCAATGAAGTTTAAACACTGCGTCTCAATGTAAATGGCCAACAGAAGAGGGCCGAGGGGGCAGCCTTGACGTACCGAAGGCTACACGAAAATGGGGGCCCCCAGATTATGGTCAACAATCAATATCGTCGTGCAGTTCCGATACGCCAAGGCGACTCCCTCCCGGATAACAGAACCAACATTCACGTAATGCAGAATGCACAGCAAAATGTTATGCGCGACACAGTCGAACGCCTTTTCGAGGTCAAGCTGCAAGATGACAACGCGACTATTTGTAAGACCGCAGCACTCGAGCTCACATCTTGCCTTGTGTATGCTAGTAAGAATAGACCGGTCCTTTATCCCACACGTTTGACGGGGGCCAACAATTCCCTGGATTACACACTGTAACCTTTGGGCCAACACCTTCATGTAAATTTTGTAATCCACGTTTGTGAGTGCAATTGGCCTGTGCCCTGTTACGTGTCGTAACTTGTCAGCTTCATCAGTTTTTGGGATTAGGACAGTGTGTGATTTTCCATAAGGCGGAGGCAATTCATCTACGTCGTAAGCTTCATTAAAGACCGTCGTCAACACTGGCGCGCTTCTGCTCTTAAATGCTTTGTAAAACGCCGCACTTAACCCGTCTGGTGCTGCTGATTTCACAGAATTTAAATTGTCTATTGCCATTTCGACCTCTGATTCGGTAATGCGAAGAGCGCCTGATAGTACTCAAACAACGCACGCTGTATATGTTCGTTTTCGTCTGATAAGATGCCACCGCATTCTATGCTGTCAATGTGATTTCGCTGCGCATGGGCGTTTTCAATTCCCAACGCTCGTTTCGTCGGCGTCTCCCCTGCAGCAACATCTTCCGCTATGGCCCGCACCAACGCTCCGCGATATCGGTCCTCTTCTATTAGCTGAATTTTTTGTTTTATTTTCCTGATGTCATCGATCCATTTACCAGATGCTTCACATTCCTTTGCGAGCAGTTTTGCAAGCATACATCTTAGATTGCGTTCCTTTAGATTCTCTTCGTACGCAATGGCACTAGACCGTTCGACTGCTTTAATTTTAACCTGTTCTTTGCAAAGTTCCCACTGTAGCCATATTTTCAGTTCACTAGGCTCTATTTTGCTTATTTCTTCAATTACTGCGTGGTTAAAGTGATAGTCCTTAATTAGCTTGTTATTTATATTCCACAGATCCCAACTAAAAGCACTGCCCCGTTTTTTCACTCCTATCCCACATTCTACTAAACAGCGGTCCGAAAAAGACACCTGCCCTACATGGTAACTGTTGCATTTTGGAGTCACGTCAAGCGGTACATAAATGCGGTCAAGTCGAGCATGGCTTGTCCTTTGAAAGTGTGTGTACTTCACACCGCTCACGCCTTGCATGCACTCCACCACATCCTCAAGGTTACATTTGTCTATTATTTGCGACAGTACCTTCGTACTTGCGTCTCTGAACGCCCTTGCACTGGTCTTATCGCAGCCGTTCAAGACGCAGTTGAAGAAGCCTGTGATGATAAGCTGTTTCTCGAAACAAAGACGCTGTTCAACACTGAAAAAACGCGGCCCTTTCGTTCGCAACATTCGGGGCATACACACAGACAACCCGCCACACAGCGTTATTCAATGTAAAATTGACAGCGACACATCGACCTGAAGGGCACTGGAAATGATCGTGCACGACAAGACCCGGCAACTTATTCACTAAAAGGACGCTACCAGCAGATGTACCAATCGCATCGCTTACGACAGCGTAGAATCTAGACGTAAAACGTCGCATCATGCTCCCGGTCTCTTCCTCCCCGTCTACTTTTGTCTCCTGCACGGCCAGTAGGTCGATATCGTGCTCCGTTAAAAGCCGGTACACTTGGCTTTGCTTTTTCTTTCCTGCCAAGCCCCTAACATTGAGTGTGGCTGCCTTCAAGGGGGTTACCGAAGCCATTTTCGCACAGAGTGAAGAGGCCAAGAGCATGGTGCTTACCCCTCCCGTCTAGCACATGGCTAGACGCCGTCGTTGCCACCGGAGCCATCCGGTGCAGGCCCCTGACCTTGCCGCGGGGCTCCCTTATCGCCGGCACGCTTGTCCGCCAAAAAGTTGGATGTCGGTCTGAGGGAAGACCGTCGGGAGCGAGCAGTTTTTGCTGGCGGCTCCTCACCACTGGAAGCGGCCGCCTTGTCCCCTTGGTTGCCGGTCAGGGCATGAGGGCGCTTGGCTGAGGCGGTGCCGCTCGCTGAACGGGCGCAGCTCTGGTCCTGCTGTTTCTCACTGGTCATTGGCTTGGCGTCCTTCCTTGACGGGACGCTCTCCCCGTTTGTCGACGTGCTCGCCTGACTCGACAGTAATTCTTCCTCTTCAACTTGCTCCCCTTCGTTGCCATTTTCACTAGTGTTGTGACGTTCCTTGTGTGTGCTACGAAGGGCCTCGTTTCGGCGGGCCTGGCCCCGTGACAAGACGGCGGGCATCATCAATTACCGAGCCATACTCGTTGAGAGTGAACGACCAAAACGAAGGGGTTTAAACACAACCGGACCCCCTTTCTATAGTGTCGGCACGTGTCGAACGCCGCCGCCGCCGCGGGGAGACGGGCGTTATCTTCCCCAATTGCCGTGACCGTGCCGGGGACAAAGGGGCCTCGTTTCGGCGGGCCTGGCCCCGTGACAAGACGGCGGGCATCATCACCAACCCTCCCGAGCACATCCCAGGACAAGGGACCACTTTCCCGGCCTTTTAGTGACCTCGCGTTCCGGCCTTGAGTGGCGAGTGTCATTTGATGGAGAACGGAGGTCGGTGACCCGCGGGAACCGTCAGCGGGCCAGAGACCGTCTACCACAGCCGACGCTACCTCGACGACAACCTTCTTTCCCTCGGACTCAACACGTGACGGGGGCGAGACCATAAGTGCGGTGGTGTGTTTGTGCGCCCAAGTGAAAGCCCTAGGCCCCTCCCACTCTGGCGTGGGCGTCCTCACCCTAGGGAATGTGGGGATAAGAGGATATAAAAAATCGACAAGGAGTACGGAAGAGAAAACGCTCAGGACGACATCGTTCGCGAAGGGGGCCTTCAGCGCCGAAGCCCGACGGCGTGCAGCTTCTGCCAGCAACCGTTCGACCTCAACTCCGGAGCCCCTCCATCGTCTCCATGAAGTCGTCGGCACGTAAGCTCGGACGCCCCAGCCTCTGATGTATAATCATAATCATGTATCATTATTGAATATATCTGTTTGTTTAAACTGAGCCATACGGTGTCTCTTTGCTTCTCTGTCCCGTGTGGACCTGCGGAATATGGGGGTCATCACACTGGTGTCAGAAGTGGGGTCTCAAAAGCAAATGTCCTCTGAATGCTGCGACATTCATGACTTCAAAATTGTTATCAAATGGGAATCACGGGACTGATTGTGGGACTTTTACCCCCATTTGAGAGACTTGAGGCACCGGAGGGCTTGAGCGAAAAAAAAATGTCTGTATCTGAGGGAGCTCCCACTCCACAGCCGTCGCTCGGAGCAAGCATGCTGGCATTAGGAAGCTTCATTCCGACGTTTACGGGAGATAAGACAGGGGTTCCAATCTGCGATTTTTTTTCCATGCTAGAAGAGATTGGGAAAATGGGGGGGATGGTCCGATGCTCAAATGCTGGGAACGGCGAGGTGTAAGATGGCAGGAGCTGCTCATGATTTTGCATGGCGAGACGAAAAAGTAAAATCCACAAAATCATTTGCGGAATTTAAGAAGCTCGCGTTTGAGCATTTCGACACTGAACCACGTCACGTGCGGGTACAGAGGTTCCGTGACGCCGGACAGATGGTAGGAGAGGACGTGCGAACGTTTGCGTCGCGGCTTCAGCGCCTAGCACGCGATACGTTAAGCAGGGAGGAGGAAGGAGACCAGCTAAAGAAGAAATACGCGGAGGATCTACTTAAAGAGGAAATGACCGCTTTGTTCGTGGCTGGTCAACAAGACCCCGTGCGCCGGTTCGTGCTCTCGCGCAAGCCGAGCAATTTCGACCAAGCCGTGGCGGCCGCATTGGATGAGGAACGAAATGAGGCGTTAACGACAGCCGCAGCGAGAGTACGCGTCATAGAGAGAGCGGTGCTCAACCCTGAGGTTGCTCTCTTGACAGAGCGGTTAGATCGCTTAGAACAGCTGCTATCTCAGCAGGTGGAACACCAGGTTGAAGTGCGCGCTCAACAGCGCCCATTCGCTGGAAACCGGAGACCGCCACAAAGCTACAGGCGCGGTATGCGAGATTTTGAAGAAATCGTATGCTTCGCTTGCCAGGGTCGCGGACACATCGCCAGGTTCTGCCAAAACGTGCGCCGTGGGGAGCCACAAAGAGAAGCAGGCGAGACACGCCCTAAGCAAGCCTACAGCGGGGCTCCAGATACCGAGACAAAAAACTAGATAGTCCTCCCCTTCCTGAGGAGCGTGGGGAGGGAGCAGTGGATGATGAGATGGTGGTGGTTTGTGTGGCCGACAAGGCATGCCCTGTTGTGCGTTGCAAGTTAAATGGTTGTTGCATGGAATTGTTGATAGATACGGGGTCAAAGGTGACATTGCTTAAGGAGAGCAGTTTTAACACGCTTCGAAGGAAGGGGGACCGCGAGGTGTTGGAAGCGTCTGGTGGTATTGCAACCAAATTTGTAGGCATAACGGGGGATCCTCTTGGCATAAGTGTGACTCTACCGGTTACACTTCTCTCTCGGCGGAATTGCATTGGAGCACCCCTGCTATGTATGCCCGGACACGGTGTCTCTGCCAAACGGAGTGTCAGGTATATTAGGGCAGGATTTTTTGAGAAAAGGGAAGGTAGTAGTCTCATTCTCTGAGGAAGAGGTTAATGCGGGCGGCTCAAAAGTTTCGTTTTTGAACAGGAGAGGGGCTGAGATTCGCATTACCTATATTGACACCCGTCAAACAGTGGGATCATTGGAGAATGTGTATTCGCGGGTTGCCGTCAGGCTGGTCGATGAGGCGGTCGTCCTTCCTTGGTCGGAGCACATTTTGTACGCGTGTGTGCCTTCAGATGAAGCGAGCGGCGCCGTGGGAGTGCTTGAGCTGGTCGACTCTCTCAGCAATGGCCTGAAGGCAGCCGCGTGCCTCGTGACAGTTAATGACGCCAACAGTGTGCCCCTACGGGTGGTTAACTGTAGCCAGCAGCCACTGAGCCTTCCCAAGAACAAAACATTGGCTTTCTTCACCTCTGCGATAGAGAAACGTGAGCCCACCGATACGGTACTCGCAACTGTAGAGCATGCTAGTCCTTCGGCTGCTCCAAAGGCGTTGTTCGATCTTTCTCACGTAAAGTCCAGGGAGAGGGAGGCTCTGGCTGGCTTGCTGAACGACTACTCGGAGGTATTCGCCACGTCCAACCTGGATTTGGGCTGCTGTGGCGTTATAAAGCACAGGATAGAAACCGGCACTTCATCGCCCGTTTACCAGCGTGCGTACAGGATTCCTTACTCCCAACGTGAAGAGATGGAGTCGCCGGTGCAGGACCTGATTGATCGCGGCATTGTCGAACACTCAAAGTCACCCTGGGGAGCACCAGCACTATTGGTGGAAAAGCCAGATGGCTCGTATCGATTGGTAGTGGACTACCGCAAACTAAATGCCGTAACTCGCATCGATCCATACCCCATCCCCAATATACAGGAGACGCTTTCTCAGCTGGGCTCTGCCAGGTACTTCACGGTAGTGGACATGGCGGCGGGATTCTGGCAGATAGCAATGGATCCGGCAGATGCCGAGAAAACGGCATTCAACACGCCCTCAGGGCACTATGAATGGAAAAGAATGCCGATGGGTCTGGCCAACAGCCCTGCTGTCTGGCAGAGAACCGCTGATGTTATCCTGGCAGGTCTTCTGGGGAGGCTGTGCTTCGTGTATATGGATGACATAATCATATACAGTGAGAGTTTTGAGAACCATTTGCGCGATATTGAGCAGGTTTTGGTGCGACTAAGAGGAGCGGGTCTCAAGCTGAAGCCCTCGAAGTGCCAATTCCTCAAAAACGAGGCAAAATACCTCGGGTACGTTGTTTCAGCTGACGGCGTGCGACCGGACCCTGAGAAACTAAGGTGTGTCTCGAATTTTCCATCCCCGACTAGCGTCCGCCAGGTCCGGCAGTTTCTCAGCCTGATCAGTTACTACCGAAGGCACATAGAGGAGTTCGCCAAGCTCGCTAAGCCTCTCACCGCCTTAACAGCCAAAAATGTCGCCTTTCGCTGGGACGAAAACGCGGAGGATGCTTTTGGGGCCCTGAAAAGGAAGCTAATGAGTGCACCGCTGTTGCGCCACCCGGATTTTAATTTGCCCTTCGTTATGGCCACAGATGCGTCAAAGTTCGCAGTTGGTGCCGTGCTATCTCAGGTTATCGAGGGCAAAGAACATCCCGTTGCTTTTGCTAGCCGACAGCTGAGCCCCACAGAGCAAAAGTACGGAGCTACGGAAAGGGAGTGCCTCGCCGTTGTCTGGGCAGTAAAGCACTTCAGATGCTACCTTTACGGCCGCAAATTCAAGCTAGTCACAGACTGCCATCCTCTGAAATGGGTGATGAGTGTCAGGGACCCTAGCTCGCGACTCGCTAGATGGAATCTACACCTGCAGGAATACTGCATTGAAGTGGAGCACAAGTCAGGAAAGACACATCTGAATGCTGATGCACTCAGCTGCACAGCTGCCGTGGCAGCTATAGATGAGTTTGTCCCCGTAGTCGACCCCGCCGAATTACGCACAGAGCAGTGCAAAGATCCTGACCTGAAGCGAATAATCGAAAGCTTAGAGGGCGCACCGTCTCACCCCGAACAGCTAGGTTATTTCTTTGGCAAAGACGGCACCCTGTGTCGGCGCACGAGGCCAACCAGGAAAGGGAGACCAGAGAAAACCGCTTGGGAGAGAGTCGCCATACCTCGGTCGTGGACAGAAAGGGTTCTTCGCGCGTTTCACGATGCGCCATGCGCCGGTCATTTTGGCGTAGCGAAGACACGCAGGCGTGTGGAGCGTTTGTACTTTTGGAGTGGCATGCGACAGGATGTTAGAGACTACTGTGCGAAGTGTCATTCCTGTCTCGAAAGAAAAACACCCAAGGGACGAAGACCAGCTCCAATTCAGCCGTTCACTGAGGTTTCGGCTCCCTTCGAGCGGACAGGTATGGACATATTGGGCCCATTCCCACGACCACTTCCGGAAACAGGTACATTTTAGTATTTTTCGATCACCTTTCAAAATACGCGGAAGCGGTAGCACTCCCAGATCAGAAGGCAGACACGGTTGCAAGAGCATTTGTCGAACGGATCGTGCTCCGACATGGACCCCCGAGGCAACTCTTGACAGATCGGGGAACGAACTTCGTGTCGCAGCTAATGAGGAGAGTTTGCGAGCTTCTTAAGATCGCTAAGAAGCAGACAACACCGTACCATCCGGCTTGCAACGGCGCGGTGGAGCGACTGAACCAAACCGAGGTCGGGTTCCCGTCGCATTTTGTTTCGCGCGACCAGCGGGACTGGGACTTGTGGCTCCCGTATGCAATGTTTGCCTACAATTCCGCAGCACACGAGAGCACGGGCGAATCGCCATTCTTTCTTCTCTATGGCCGAGACCCGGACCAGCCTAGTGAAGTGCCAGAGGGCCCCCATCGTGTCCCATATGCTTCACTGGACGACTATAAGGTTGAGCTATAATCGCGCTTGCAAGTGGCGAGGGACATCGCAAAGGAGGCCTTAAAGAAAGCGGCGAAGCGCAGGAAGGAGGTGCACGATCGCAGTGCTAGAGACGCGCCGTTTGATGTGGGGGACAGCGTGTACATTGAAAACTGCCAAAGGCAGATTGGGCTAGCTCGTAAGTTCCAGACGAAGTGGAGAGGACCGTGCGAGGTTGTCGAGAAGCTTTCTCCGGTAAACTTCGGAGTCCGAGACGTGAACCGGCGCTTGATAAGGATACACGCAAATCGCCTCAAGTCGGCACCGGTTCAGTATTCACGAAATGAGGAAATGGAAAGCGCGGATTTTGATGGGGATAGAAGTGAAGCGGAGCGCGCAGATAAATCCCAAGATACGCCCTCTCCTGCATTTGTTCGGCAGGCGCCAGAGGTGACAGCCGGAATGCCACCGGATTTACTTCATGCATTGCTAGAAGAAGAAGCGCGCGAGGTTGCCGCGCAGATAACGCCAGGAGAGGCTCCTGCCACGAGCCCTCGCGAGTCTCAAAGCAGACAAAGGATCACAGACTTACTTGGTATGACTCATGAAGGCCGATATCCGCTGCGAAATCGGAAAGCTAAGTCGGACTAATGGCGTAAACAGAGCGGAGTTGTGAACTGGTTAGAATTGTGTAATGCCGCAGCTCATAACATTGCTATGTGCTTATGTGCTAAGATATCGGAGTTGGTAATAAACCTTTCTGTCATTAAGTAACACCTTCACAGGAGAGCATGGGGAGCGCATGCAGAACCTGCCCTACTTCCTTTCGTTTTCTATATTTTTGTCTGTGCCGTGATCGTGCTAGAAGTGGGAGCTCCTTTGTAACTGTGGTAAACTTATTTAGTCCAGTTTGGACTAGAAAGGAGAGGCTTGGGTGCTGAGTTTCATGTTTATCTGTAAAAGAAGATCAGTGCTGCCCCTGGAGACGCCAGTTATGACAGCTGAGGCATATGGTGTTGTGCAGTGGTGTTGAGTGCAGCGAAAAGTGTTTTGTCGGACGCACTGTGCGAGGCGATTCAGAAAGCGAAGGGGAGCTGCATGGACTCAAATGTTCGGAGAACATTCTTCTGGAGGGTGAGCGAGTGTGACGTTCCTTGTGTGTGCTACGAAGGGCCTCGTTTCGGCGGGCCTGGCCCCGTGACAAGACGGCGGGCATCATCAATTACCGAGCCATACTCGTTGAGAGTGAACGACCAAAACGAAGGGGTTTAAGCACAACCGGACCCCCTTTCCATAGTGTCGGCACGTGTCGAACGCCGCCGCCGCCGCCGCTGCGGGGAGACGGGCATTATCTTCCCCAATTGCCGTGACCGTGCCGGGGACAAAGGGGCCTCGTTTCGGCGGGCCTGGCCCCGTGACAAGACGGCGGGCATCATCACCAACCCTCCCGAGCACATCCCAGGACAAGGGACCACTTTCCCGGCCTTTTAGTGACCTCGCGTTCCGGCCTTGAGTGGCGAGTGTCATTTGATGGAGAACGGAGGTCGGTGACCCGCGGGAACCGTCAGCGGGCCAGAGACCGTCTACCACAGCCGACGCTACCTCGACGACAACCTTCTTTCCCTCGGACTCAACACGTGACGGGGGCGAGACCATAAGTGCGGTGGTGTGTTTGTGCGCCCAAGTGAAAGCCCTAGGCCCCTCCCACTCCGGCGTGGGCGTCCTCACCCTAGGGAATGTGGGGATAAGAGGATATAAAAATCGACAAGGAGTCGGAAGAGAAAACGCTCAGGGCGACATCGTTCGCCCAGGGGGCCTTCAGCGCCGAAGCCCGACGGCGTGCAGCTTCTGCCAGCAACCGTTCGAGCTCAACTCCGGAGCCCCTCCATCGTCCCCATGAAGTCGTCGGCACGTAAGCTCGGACGCCCCAGCCTCTGATGTATAATCATAATCATGTATAATTATTGAATATATCTGTTTGTTTAAACTGAGCCATACGGTGTCTCTTTGCCTCTCCGCCCCGTGTGGACCTGCGCATTATGGGGGGTCATCACAGTGTCTTCGCTGAAAGACCCCGAAATATCGGTCGTCCCAGCAGCCTTGTCAACTTCCTCGGCTCCTTTTGCCGCCTCCTCCGCCTCGACGGCATCCATAAGAAGCTCTGCCGTATAGTCTCTCGATACCACACCGGTTGCCACCGCGTATGTGGGAACGAATTCACTATCGCCGTGGCCGTAACGCCTGCATTTAGAGCTCCGGGGTACCTTGCATTCACGTCGAGCGTGAGCCGTGCCACGGCACAGTAGGCACTGCATAGGCCGTCCAGGCACCGCAACAAGGGCCAGCTCCCCGGCGACGCGTAACTGGTGGGCCAGGTCGTCAGCCTTCATACCGGGTTTCAGTTTCAGGAGAACGGTCCTGGTTGTAGACCCCTTCTCCTTGACGCCTGAAACACGCCAACGCTCCCGGGTCACCTCCGTTACGTTCCCAAATGCTCAAGTGCCGTCCGAATGTCGTCGTCGGATACACCGTGCAGCATCCAGTGCAACCGTAGTTTCACCTGCTGGTCGGCAGGATCGTTGATAATGCACCGCCGTCCTTTAATTTCTAGTCCCTTGAACGCTTCCAGCTTCTTCGTTGCTTCCATACTGTTGAGCGTGACCGCCCAAGCATGGTTGACCTGATACGCCCCCAACGCCACAACACCGGGGAGCGCACCAGCGTTGGCGAGGGCATCGCGGAAATCCTCGACCCTGTAGGGCCTAACTCGCACGTCGCCGTGCAAAAAAAACGGTGTTCAACACAACAAGACCAGTAGGTAAAATGACTTCGTAGTCCTGTTCTTTACCTTCAATCCTGTTTCCGCGGCCAGCAACAGCCGCTATCGCCGCATGATCTTGCGTCCGCACCGAACGGTAGCCGGAAGTAGAATCGCATGGTATGGCCGATGGCGAGAAACAGCTTTTCGAAGCGCTTATGTACCGTGTGCGGCCCCTCCCGGATGCAAACCTTCGCACGGATACTTCAGTCGCTTGTGCCTACAGGCGCCGAGCGTGCAATTACGTGCCCTGGGCTTTTCTGTGCCGTTCTGGCGATCGTAACGCACTGCGGCATGCACCGAAAGAGCAGCGGGAGCAAGCCTGCGCTGCTGACACATGGACCGGGTAGGGAATGCGTGTCGACTATATCGGTGAACGCTAATTGTGGGTTCCTGCGCACTATTATGGGCACACTGTGCGCCTCCGTGCTATCTCGGCGCATTGCCGGGTTTAATCTGCACTGTAAACGCCGCCGCAGACGTCATAATGACAGCCGGGAAGCCAAGCGGTCACTTCCAGTTTTCCCACAAGCCCGCACGGAGTTTTGTGTCCGCACGTACGTAGGTTGTGTCCACTCTTAGAATGTCGTTCCGTGCTGCCGGCGCTCCACGGGGCGCCTCTGGTGGACGCCGTAGAAACTATTGCGCAGGCGCAGTGAGAGTTGCAGGCGGGGCTTCATGCGTCGTCTGCTACAGTGCGCTTCGTATTGCGGTGAAGTGGGCTTCAATTTTGCACTGCGTGTGCATAGCGCCGATCGGAGAAAAGTTTTTGACTAAACAAAAGACTGCTAAGAAGCCTATCAGCTGCTTTTATTTTGTTGGAGAAACAGTACCAATGTGTTCTGCTTGCACGGTTAATTTGAAACGTACAAGTAATGACACTCAGGAGAAAGTGCGCGCCACGCAATAGTTAAAGCTTTGCTACTGTTGCTGCAACGGGATAGAAGCGGCTGATAGGCTTCTCAGCAGTGTTTTGTTTCTCACGTTTCTCCGATGGGCGTTATGCGGACGCAGTTCAAAATTGAAGCCCACTTCACCGCAATACAGAGCGTACTGCAGCAGACGACGCGTGAAGCCCCGCCTACAGCTCTCACTGCTCCTGCGCAATATAGTCTCTCCGGCGCCCGCGAGAGGCGCCCCTCGGAGCGCCGTCAGCACGGAGCGACATTCCAACTAAGAGTGGACGACCCTGTGCGTTGCCAACGGTAATTTGTTATTTATAACAAAATCACGTCACCTCCTAGAGTTGCTTGAGGCATATTGGACAACTGATATAACTGTGAGGCAAAAAAAAAGCGTTATAGAGACTAAAAAAAAGCAAAATAAGTGCCATCAGCACTCTGTGTTCTCAGGTGGTCCCCCTCCCAAGTACTAAGTCATCATCATCATCATCATCATCAGCCTTACTACACCCACTGCAGGGCAAAGGCCTCTCCCATGTCTCTCCAATTAACCCTATCTTTTGCCAGCTGCATCCAACTTTTGCCTGCAAACTTCTTAATCTCATCCGCCCACCTAACCTTCTGCCGCCCCCTGCTACGCTTACTTTCTCTTGGAATCCACTCCGTTACCCTTAAGCACCAGCGGTTATCTTGCCTTCGCATTACATGCCCTGCCCAAGCCCATTTCTTTCTCTTAATTTCGACTAGGATGTCATTAACCCGTGTTTGTTCCCTCACCCACTCTGCCCGCTTCCGGTCTCTTAACGTTACACCTATCATTTTTCTTTCCATGGCTCGCTGCGTTGTCCTTAACTTAAGCTGAACTCTTTTCGTTAGCCTCCACGTTTCTGCCCCGTAGGTGAGTACCGGTAAGATTAAGCTGTTGTACACTTTCCTCTTGAGGGAAATTGGTAAACTGCCACTCATGATCTGCGAGAATTTGCCATATGCGCTCCACCCCATTCTTATCCTTCTAGTTATCTCCCTCTCATGATCCAGATCAGCTGTCACTACCTGCCCTAAGTAGACGTATTCCGTCACAGCTTCTAGGCTCTCGCTGCCAATTGTGAACTGTTGTTTCCTTGCTAGGCTGTTGGACATTACCTTGGTTTTCTGCATGTTAATTTTTAGACCCATCGATCTGCTCTGCCTGTCTAACTCATTGATCATGATTTGCAGTTCACCTCCTGAGTGACTCAGCAAGGCAATGTCATCAGCAAATCGCAGATTATTTAGGTATTCTCCATTTATTCTTATTCCCAACTGTTCCCAATTCAGGCCTCGAAATACCTCCTGCAAACATGCGGTCAACAGCATTGGCGAGATCGTGTCTCCTCGCCTGACGCCCTTCCTTATTAGAATTTTATTGCTGACTTTATGGAGGACTATAGTAGCTGTGCAGTTGCTATATATATATATATATATATATATATATATATATATATATATATATATATATATATATATATATATATATATATATATATATATATATAGATATATATATCTTCCAGTATTTTGACATAAGGCTCTTCTACCCCCTGATTACGCAGTGCCTGTATGACTGCTGAGGCTTCCACTGAGTCGAATGCTATCTCGTAATCAATGAAAGCTATATATAGAGGTTGGTTATATTCTGCACATTTCTCTATCACCTGATTGACAGTGTGGATATGATCTATTGTGGAATATCCTTTACGAAAGCCTGCCTGATCATTTGGTTGATTAAAGTCTAACGTTGCCCTGACTCTATTAGCGATTACCTTAGTAAAAACTTTGTAGGCAACGGATAGTAAGCGGATCGGCCTGTAATTTTTCAAGTCCTTGGCATCTCCCTTCTTATGAATTAAGATAATGTTTGCATTCTTCCAAGCTTCTGGTACAGTCGAGGTCATAAGGCATTGCGTATACAGGGTGGCTAGTTTTTCTAACACGATGTCCCCTCCGTCCTTCAACAGATCTGCTGTTACCTGATCCTCCCCAGCTGCTTTTCCCCTTTTCATTGCTTCTAAGGCTTTCTTTACTTCATCTTTCGTTACTGGCGGGATGACGCATTGCTGTGCACTGCTGTCTTTCTCATTAGCGCTCTGATTACATTGGCTACTCTACAGGTCTGTATAGAACTCTTCGGCTACGTTAACTATCTTATCCATATTGCTAATGACATTGCCCTGCTTGTCTCTTAATGCATACATCTGGTTTTTACCTATGCCTAGTTTCCTCTTCACTGCTTTTAGGCTACCTCCGTTCTTTAGAGCATGCTCGATTCTCTCCATATTAAACTTCCTTATGTCGGCTACCTTGCGCTTATTTATTAACTTTCATAGCTCCGTTAGTTCTGTTCTATCGATAGGGTTAGACGCCTTCATGCTTTGGCGCTTCTTAATCAGATCTTTCGTTACCTGAGATAGCTTCCTGGTATCCTTTCGAACTGTCCTACCGCCTACTTCTACTGCGCACTCCGTAATTATTGATGTCAGATTATCGTGCATTGAATGAACATCAAGATCGTCTTCCTCAGTTAAAGCCGAATATCTGTTTTTCAGCGCTATCCTAAACTCCTGTGCTTTCCCTCTCACGGCTAACTCGTTAATGGTCTTCTTCACTAGCTTCTTCCGTTCCCTCCTCAAGTCTAAGCTAATTCTAGACCTTACCATTCTGTGGTCGCTACAACGCACCTTTCCGAGGACGGCCACATCCTGAATGATGCCAGGTTTAGCGCATAGTATGAAGTCGATTTCATTTTTAGTTTCACCATTGGGCCTCTTCCAGGTCCACTTCCTGTTTTCTCGTTTGCGGAAGAAGGTATTCATGATCCGTAAATTATTTCTATCCGCGAATTCGACTAATAACTCTGCCCTGCTATTTCTAGAGCCTATCCCATAGTCACCTACCGCGTGGTCGTCAGCCTGCTTCTTGCCCACTTTCGCGTTGAAGTCGCCCATCAGTACAGTGTACTGCGATTTTACTTTATTCATTGCCGATTCTACGCCCTCATAGAAACTTTCAACGGTCTGGTCATCATGGCTGGATGTGGGTGCGTAGGCCTGCACCACTTTCAGCTTGTACCTCCTATTCAGCCTAATTACTATAGCTGTTACCCTCTCGTTAATACTATAGAGCTCCTCTACGTTGCCTGCTATATCCTTATTAATATTATTAATAAGAAGTACTAAGTAATGCTGCTTAGCTTCGGTCATCGGACGAGAACCGGCGTATTCAGCATGGTATGGCGCATTTTTTTCTTTATTGCCGGTATTTTGGCCCACACGGAAAAAACATTCATACATAAGCACTAAAACACAATCAAGATCTTTGTCAAAAAAGAAAAAACAGCCGCCCAACTTTTGCAGACACGTTCATGTTAAAATTCCTTCATCGCCAATAATAATTCAACACGTGACAGCCACTCTGGACTACATTCCAGCATCTTTTTCGCCTGAACAAAATTCCTTATGCTTTTTTTTAAGTATTGACGTGCCGGTCTTGCATCGAGATCGGCGTGCCTTACTGCAATTCTGCGTTTCCAAATGCTGTGTAGGGCAATTAGCATGATCAAATCAAATGGGGTACCGTCATCCCTTTCAATTGGCAAGTAGCGAATTCCATACCCATCGAGAGGAAATTATTTTGATTGTGCGCTGGAGCACATCCCAAAGGAACACAGCATCGCAGCATTTAAGGAACACATGCTCAATTGTCTCCTCCTTTCTGCATATTATACAGTGAGTGCCCCAGGGAACAAAAAAACCTCTTTCAGGCATCCACGGTTTGACAGTCAGAGTTCCAGTGTGTAATTTAAAAAAGAAAGCCTTAACACCAGAAGGGACTAGCATTGCCTTAACACGCTTTAGTACCTTGTTACCTGTACCATACCTGTAAAGGGACCGATATAAAGGCACGGGGAGAACCATACTACAAAGGTCCTTATACAGTTTTTTTCCGGTTGACTTCACTCAGGTATTCAAGAGAAAACCGCGCCGTCAAAAACCTGCATGAAACCACAACTTCGCGTAGAATACCATCGCTCCACTGGGCATAGTGCCAGCAGAGACAACCATATTAGGCAAGTGCTTCCCCAGGCTAAGTTGACAGACAGTGGGTAGGAACGGGTGCTTAACGTCCCGAAGAAATAAAAACCTATTGACAACCTGTCTCAAAAATAAATGTGACAAACTGAGTCCTTCATTTCGAACTCGTAGAAATAAATTGGTGCGGCTTCAACTTTCCCAAGAAGATGCCCACACGAACACTGCAAACAACCGATGAAATTTTTGGATATGAACTCTGGAGCAATGCAAGATTTGGAGGACATTCCAAAGTTTGCTCACTAAAAATATGTTGCAAATTGTGGCTCTCGAGAACATTGACCAATTCCATCCATTCCATTTATTTACTCTCTCCCTCATGTTATCCACTTCACTCCTCCAGTAGGCTGCGCTGCCTTTGTAACACTCAAGGGGAACTCCCAAGTATTTAACAGGAGTCGTAGTAAAATTCATGTTGGCAAAAGTGTCTGGGGCCTCCAGCCAATCCTCTTTCCAGAATCCTAGGCACTTACTCCAGTTGGCCGCACAAACACTTTTAACACATTTAACAGACTGTGTAACACTGTCTTAATGATTACGAAACGTGGCTGTATCATCCGCATAAGCCAACAGTCGGACTTCTAACTGATGTAGTTTAAAACCGCGCATACAATCGCTCTGTATCACGCTCAAACAAAATGACTCTATATACAAACAAAACAACAGTGGCGAAAGAGGGCAACCCTGGTGCACCGAGCGTTTGACTGGAATGCGTGAACCCACCACCTTGTTTGCAATTAGTCTTGCCGAGCAATCCTTGTACGCCATGGCGACCCCGTCTCGAATAATTCTACCCACATTCACAGGATCTAGAATGCACAGAAGAATTTCATGAGGCACCCTATCGAACGCTTTCTCCAGAACAATTTGGATCATTGCCCATTGCGTCGCAGCATTCGAGGATACTACGCGCTACATGAATATTTGAGAGGATAGATCGGCCTTTAATACCGCACGTTTGAGGCTGCCCCACCAGTTCGGTAATGACTGTCTGCAATCGCTTAGCGAAAATTTTCATCATTATCTTATAGTTTCCATTTGTGAGGCAAATTGGACGGTAAGAAGTTACTCTGCGCAATACAACGGGGTCTTCTGATTTCGGTGTAAGAACAGTGTGGGAGGATGCGAAAGACGGCGGCAGTACATTGAGATCGAATGCCTCATTATAGACAGCATCTAAGCCTGGTGAAATTATTCCTTTTAGACGTTTATAAAAAGCCGAGGTCAGACCATCCGGGCGCGGAGACTTCCCCGGCTGCAAGCTTTCAATAGCGTTTTTCACCTCCTCTACTGAGATAGCTGCCTCCAATATTTCCTTCGTACTGTCGTCGAGGCTTGGCATCAACAAAAGGAAGTCCTTCTTGAAACAATCAATGTCAACTGAGCAGTTGGCAAATGACCCATTGTAGTGCTCGAAGAAAGCGCGCTCAATATCTTCTGCTGTGTCACTAACTTTTCCACCAACTTCAATTTCCGCTATCTGATTGCGCCGCGCGTGCCACTTTTCTGAGCCAAGCGCTCTTTTTGACGGAACTTCCCCCGCTATCAGCGTTTCAGCTCTCGCCCGCACCAGAGCACCGTGGTATCTTTCGATATCGAACTGTTCTGTTTTATGATTTAGTGCGAGAATATCGTCCATGAACATGCCGGGTCTACTGCACTCTTCACTGATCAATTTTTCCAAGTTTCTTGCGCATCATTTTTCCTCTGCCCCCTTTTGTCTGCGTATAGCACTCGCCCGCTCTAATGTTTTGACTTTAATTGTCTGCTTGAAGTTCTCCCATTTTTCTCTGCACGTCGTGTTACCCAAATGATTAATTGCTTCAACTTGCGTCGTCACGTCCGCCATAAAAATTTCATCATCCAGTAATTTTGAATTCAATTTCCATAACAGCCACTCGAAGCTTTTTTCCTTTCTTTCGGGCTTGCTACTAAAAAACTGACTAAGCAGTGATCAGTAAATAAAATAGCACTCACTCGATACTCTTTGCAAAAGGTCCGCCTCGTATGCGGGAGGTGCGGGGTTCGATCCCCAGTGCCGCCGGGTACCCACCGGAGCTACAATGGGTGCAAGCTTTCCCCTGGTCTGGTGCTCGGCTTATTTAGTGTGAAATGCTTGGGAAATGGGTCTTCGACCCCACCTTGAGAAAAAGAAAAATACCTTGTGACATGGCGCTCTTTGGCCATAGCTGCCCTTGCGCCATAAAAATCCACCATCATCATCATCATCATCATCATCATCATCTTTGCAAAAGGGTATCAAATCAAGGCTTACGTACGCTCTATCCAAACGTGCGTGGCTCGAAGCCTGAAAATGGGTGTACTGTGCGTTTCTTCCACCACCAAGGCATTCAGCCACATCCGCCAGACTACTTTTCCCTATTATTTCATTTAGGATAGCGGTGCTTGCATCCTTGTACGGTCGTGCGCTAGTTTTTTCCCGGGCTGAAAAAACGCAGTTGAAATCACCAATAAGAATGACCAACCTATTGCATGCGTATACCGTTTTAGCTGTTCAAAAAACCTGCACCTACCCCCAGCAACAGTCGGCGCGTACAAACTGAATACACGCCACTCCAAAGAGGATAACAAGAAATCACATACAATAAACCATCCTGACGTGCAGGACGTAACGGCTTCTATTTTGGCTCCTAGACTCTGTCGGACAAACAATGCGCAGCCTGAAGAATATCCCACGGAATGGCTCACAATAGCACAGTATCGCGCTACGAATTGCTGCACCATGTCCCCGGTTTCCACGTCGCCCTCGACTTCCGTCTCCTGCACTGCTAGAATGCCAAGGTCAAAGTCGCTTAACAGGCGGTACAGTTCACTCTGCTTCCTCCTTGAGGCAAGCCATCAGACATTTAAAGTTGCCACGCGAATGGACTTATCCGTAGTCATCATAGCAAGGCGGGAAAAAAAACCTTGGGCATGGCGCTTACCTCACAACTGCGGTTTTATCCGGAGTGCGTTAGCACAGGGAGGTCCTCACGGTGGCGTTTCCGCCGTGTTGCGCGCCGCCGAAGTGTTCGGCAGCGGCCGAAAGGAAGGGCGCCGTCCGACAGTCGTCTTGGCTGGCGGCTCATCCACAGCAAGGGCACAAAGCTCCTTCCCATTTTCGCCTGCGTCGTGAGGTCGCTTTGCCGCTGCACTAATACTGTCGCTGTCCATCACGGTGACTGGTGCCGGCTCGGTGGGTGGTTTC
The DNA here is from genome assembly GCF_052857255.1 of Amblyomma americanum. Classification (NCBI taxonomy): domain Eukaryota; kingdom Metazoa; phylum Arthropoda; class Arachnida; order Ixodida; family Ixodidae; genus Amblyomma; species Amblyomma americanum. The sequence continues at coordinate 98,425,001 of NC_135500.1, forward strand.
TCGCCTCCTCCGGGAGAGGGGTGGCCCGTAGTGCTTGCCTCATCCTTCTCGTTCCCGCCTTCTGCGTCGTCATGTCGCCGCTTGTCTGCGGGTTTATCTCCGCCGTCAATTAGTTGTTCCCCTTGAAAGTTCAACGATGAACCTTGCGTAACCAGGTTACGGCTCGTCCTTGCTGTTTCCTCTGAGTCTTCCTCGTCCATCAGGTGGTCCGATATGTCGTTTGCCTGCACTGGTCCGGCTACGCTGGCGTACATAAGCATCAAAATGGACGAAACGACGACAACGACTACAGCGCGGCACTTTGCAGTCGCGACGTATGTGCCCGGTGCTCTTGCAGCGCAGACACAGAGGAGCGCGGCCCGGCACAACAACAAGAGTTAGCTCTCCGGCTATCTTGAGCTGATGCGGAATATCGTCTATTTTGACGTCGGCATGCAATTTTAGTCCAACTGTACGAGTCGTCGACCCTTTCTCAGTGACACCTAGCGCCCGGCATTTCTCCCGGGTCACTTCCAACACCTTACCGTACGGCGACAGTGCCACGCGAACGTCTTCGTCGGTAACGCCATGCAGCAACCAGTGTAGCTTTAAGCGAAGCTCTCGGTTATTCGGATCGATGAGCAAACACGGGCGATCCTTTACCTTCACGTCGACGGCCAACAGCAACTTCTGAGCAGCATCAGCAGTTGTCACTGTTACAGCCCACACGTGGTTCATTTGATACGCCCCCACCGCCAAAACGTCGGGGAGCGCACCAAGGTTGACCAAAGTGTCCCGGTAGTCTTCAACACGATAGGGAATAATGTGAATATTAGTGGTTATTGACCTTCCTTTGACGCCACAAGTCTGGTGCGGTCCCACAACATTTTTGATGACAGTTTGCAATCTCCTGGCTAGCACCTTCATATAGATTTTATAATCCACATTCGTTAACGTTATAGGCCTGAAAGACGAAACCAATTGCTGCTTCACGCGATCATTACTCTTAGGAATTAGTACTATATCCGCTCGCCGGAAAGACGGTGGCAGCTCTTCCTTTTCGTACGCCTCCATTAAAACAGTGTGTAATTCCTCTGCCACTTCTGGGAACCGCTTATAGAAAGCCGCGCTCAAACCATCTGGACCAGGCGTCTTGCCCGGACTGAGATCTATGGCTTTTTCAATTTCTTGGATCGTAATTGGAACTTCTAGAAATGATTTCCTTTCTTCGTTGAGTTTTGGCATGAGCGACAAAAACTTGCTTTCAAAACCCTCTGCCAGTTTTTTGCTGCACCCAAATAATTCCCTGTAGTGTTCGACAAAGGCTCTTTTAATCATTTCCTTGTCTCGGGTGACTGCATTTTCGAGCCTTATCTCTTGGATATCATTTTTCGCTGCGTAGCTCTTTTCATCCGCAAGTGCCCGCTTCGTTGGCATTTCACTAACCCAAAGCTTTTCTGCCCGTGCCCGTATAACTGCTCCCTTGTACTTATCATTGTCTAGCACTTCCAGCTGCCTACGAACTTCTCTGATTTCTTTACTGCACAGTCCCGGCTGCGCACATTCTTGACTGAGTAGCAAATCCAGCTGGCATTGTAATTTCTTCTCTGCCTGTTTTCTTTTCTTTTCTTTCGCAGTACTGTGTTCGATTGCGCTTATCTTAACGTTTTCTTTGAAACACTCCCACGCGCGAACAAAACTATTAGCCCCACTTTTCAGTACTTCTCGTATACTATCTTCTGTCTTACTAACGAAGGTCTCGTCTTCGAGAAGTTTGTTATTCATCTTCCAAAGATGTCAGTTAAAGCGCGAATTCCTTTGTTTTGTACCTAATGTAAACATAACCAGGCTATGGTCACTGAATGATACGTGTTTCACCATGCAATGGGTACACAGTGGCACGAGGGCGACGTATATGTAAACCCTATCAAGTCTAGCGTGAGAATCGCGCTGGGAATGAGTGTGGTGTGGCAAACTAGAATTCCATAACAGCAAACCTACATCATCTAACTTTTGCTCTGTGGCCAACGTGTTCAAGTAAAGAGCGCTGCGGTCGCTCAAAGGGTTCCTCGTTGCCCTATCTTCAGGCATACAAACACAATTAAAGTCACCGAGTAAAGCAAAATTTCGCTCTGCACTGACATGGGGCACCAGTTCCTCAAAGAAAACTCTGCGCTCTTGTTGCTTATTCGGGGCATATATACAGACCACTCGCCATTTCATCTGAGCAAAGAAAAAATTGCAAACAATAAGACGACCACTTGCGTCTACTTTTACACACCCTACAACAATACCAATTGAGTTTCGGATCAAAAGCAAAACACCCCCACAAGTGCCAACGGCATGACTCACACAGATGTCATAGCGGGATCGAAAAGATAACATGCGGTCAGTTTGCTCTTCAGATTCTGCAATGTCGATGTCATTTTCTAGCAGAAGGCGATTTAATTGATACTGCCGCCGCTTTGCGGCTAGCCCTCTCACGTTAAGCGTTGCTATACGTAATGCTGCATCTTTTTCCCCTCCATCTTTTCTTTTTAAAGCAAATTGTACCGCCTATTGTTTACTTTGTGAACAAGGAGACTGCGTGCAGAAACGTCGCTGAACTCACAACAGTCCATGGCTGCGCTGACTAGGAAACTTGAAAGGCGACGACGCTGCCTGTCGTCCGTCGATGCTCCCGCTGCACGCGAAGAGGCACCCAGGTGCACGCGGTCGACCGAGCTACGGAGGCGGCTCGGCCGCCTGCCGCGGGTCGGGCGGAACGGTAGGCCGCGGCTTGAAAGACGGACGCCTCACTCCAGGAGCTTTCTCCGGGAGTTCTTCAGCGCCTTCTTCAGGAGTATGCGGTGCATCGGATTTCTTTTCTCGTGGTCGCTTTCCAGTCTGACTGCTACTTGCAGCCACGGAGACCACCATTTCCTCCTGCTGACTTTCAGCGTTCTCCGAAGCCTCGTTAGGACGGGCGGCGTCGTCTTCCAACACAGCAGCCTTCTCATCAGGCAATCCGCCTTGCGGGACACTGGATGCAGGCTCGAGCCTCCTGCTCCCCTCTTCGACACTGGTTGAATGGGGCACCAGTGTCTCCAAAACGTTGTCTCCTTTTCCCGTCGCTGCTTCTTCGACGTCAAACTCGTCCATCATCAGCTCAGACGCTGCTTCGTTAGACGAGCGCCCGGTCACGGTGGCATACGTTCGCGCACACTCACTCTCCTCATGCCCGAAACGATGGCACGCACCACACCGCGGAATTTTGTATTCACGCCAAACATGACCCTTGCCACGGCAGCGCAAGCAGAGGGGGGCCCTGCCCGGCCCCACAACCAAGGCCAATTCACCAGCGATGCTCACCTGATGCGGCAAAGCGTCCAGCTGGACTCCCGCTTTCAGAGAAAGACACCAGGCGCGTTGTCGACCCTTTATCGGTGACGCCTTGTACCCGCCAACGCTCAGCCTTGACCTCAGTTACTTTTCCGTACGGCACAAAGGCCGCTCGCACGTCTTCATCTGGCACTCCGGGAAGCAACCAGTGAATCTTCATTCGAACATCTTGGTTTGCTGGGTCAATTATCAAACACCGACGTTCCTTGACTTGAATTTCACCAGCGGCGAGCATCTTCTTGACAGCGTGAGCACTGTCGAAAGTCACCGCCCAGACGTGACTCATCCGATACGCCCCCAAGGCGGTTACGTCAGGGAGCAACTTGAGGTGAGCCAACGCGTCACGGAAATCTTCGACGCGACACGGTCGTCCACGGACGTCAGCGTGAAGAAAAACTGTATTGAAAACAATACGACCTGTAGACAAACTTGGTTGGATGGCCTCGTACTCGTTGTCAGTTTCAAAAAACCTGTTTCCGCGGCCAGTCATGGCCGCTCCTACGGAGCCCGTCATCCCACGTCCGTACGCTGCGGCGGCCGGAAGTGGAATCCTCAGCATGGTATGGCCGATGGCGAGAAACATAGCTGTTCGAAGCGCTTATGTACCGTGTGCGGCCTCCAGGATGCAAAACTTCGCACGGATACTTCCGTCGCTTGCGGCAACAGGCGCCGAGCATGCAATTACGTGCCCTGGGTTTTTCTGAGCCGTTCTGGCGATCGTAACGCACTGCGGCATGCATCGAAAGAGCAGCGGAAGCAAGCCTGTGCTGTTGACACATGGACCGGGTAGGGAATGCGTGTCGACTATATCGATTAACGCTAATTGTGCGTTCCTGCGCACTGTTATGCGCACACTGGGCCTCCGTACTATCTCGGCGCGTTGCCGTATTTTAATCTGCACTGTACACGCCGACGCAGACGTCAGAATGAGAGCCGTAAAGCCAAGCGGTCGCTTCCGTTTTGCCACAAGCACGCACGGAGTTTCGCGTCCGCACGTACGTATACGCTGCCAGTGGGAATTTGTTATTTATAACAAAATCATGACACCTCCTAGAGTTGCTTGAGGCGTATTGGATCACTTATATAACTGTAAGGAAAATAGGCGTTATAGAGACGAGAAAAATGCAAAAGAAGTGCCATCAGCACTCGGTGTTCCCAGCTGGCCTCCCTCCCAAATAATAACCGAGCCCAATGCTGCTTAGCTTCGGTGATCGGACGAGAACCTGCGTATTCAGGATGGTATGGCCGATTTTTTTATTGCCTTTTTAATTGAAACAAGCACGATACATTGCTAAAACAGCGCGGCCTGCTTCGTCCGGTCACAAGTTAAAATTTCTTGAGTTGCACCAATTCATCGAGCACTCTCAACCATAGAGGTGGGTTTGCCTGTCCCCAGTACACATCTCGTATGTAACGCACACTCTCCACAAAGTTCTCTCTGACAGATCGAATAGCAACATCAGCATTCCGGACAGCCATTCGAGTTTCCCAGAAACTATGGAGGCCCACAAGCATAATCATGTTGTAAGGGACACCTGTGTCATCTATGTATACCGGTAAGTAGCGAATGCCAATTGGTGTTATGGGTAATTCCTTTCTTAGTGTGCGTTGTAAGACATCCCAATAAAAAATTGGGTCCCAGCATTCAATGAACACGTGTTCTATAGTTTCAGACATTTTGCAAAGCAAGCAGGTCATTGTCAATGGTACAAATATGCCTTTGTCCGCCAGCCACGTCTTAACCGGCAAAGTACTCGTGTGTAGTTTGAAAAACAATGTTTTTGTGCTTGCCTTAACTGGCATCTTTTTAATTCTTTTAAGAACATCTTGCCCTGGGCCTCCAGAATTTATTGTACGGTACAGAGGCACTGGCATTATGATGTCTTTCAGATCTCTGTGCAGTTTTTTTTCTTTACAGCGCAAAGGTACTCTAGTGAAAACCGGACCTTAAGGAATCGCACAGAGTCCACAACTTTTTTCAAGTAACCTCTAGCACCATAAATTGACAGACTCACAGTAGACACTATAAATTCTGGCAGAGCGCTGCTCAGACGAACTTGCATCATGGAACGCAAAACGGGGTCGTTCTGATCCCTCATAAACATAAATCGGGACACAAGCTGGCGGGCAAACAAATGTGCGAGACCAAGACCATCATCTTGAACAGCTCGAAACAAATTGGTTCTCTTAACCCTCTCCCAAGTTGAACTCCAGATAATTACAGCAAACACCCTATGCATTTTTTGGACATTTACACGCGACATAGCCAAAACGGCAAAACATACCGCACCTTCGCGATTAAGAAAATGTTGTTAACTGTTGCCCTCACAAACATCGACAAGTCTCGTTCTTGCCATGCCCATGCTTTTTCCTTTACTATTGGCATCACCTCATTTCAATAATCAGCGCTCTTGTCATAGTGCTCTAGAGGCACACCCAAGTAGCTTGGTGGCACTGTTGTCCACTGCAAATTCGCCGGCGGTCTACTATCCCAGCTTCCATGCCAAAAGTATTCTCCAAATTAATCTCAGCACCTGTTAGCTGAAAAAACCGTTTGTCGACACCAACAGTTTCCTGAAAACTTTCGCTGTCACTGAAAAATACAGATATGTCGTCTGCATACGCAAGAATTTTAGCATTAGATGACTGAAACCCGAAGCCATTAATTCACTCCCTGTTAATAAGATTTAAACAAAAGGGCTCGAGATAAGGCGCGAACAGCAAGGGTGAAGGTGGGCATCCTTGCCTAACGGAGGAACGCAGAGGGACGGCTTCACTCAGGTTCTTATGACAATGACGTGAAGATAACAGTTGCTGTAAACCATTTTAAGTCCATCTTGTATTACACAGCCGCATTCACTTGTTCCAGAACAGAGCACAAGACATCGTGCGCCACGCGATCAAACGCCTTCGATAGGTCTAGCTGTATCATTGCGACTCGATCGGCCCCTGAAGACATCGCAGCATTCAAGAATACTGCGAGCAACGTGTAAATTCGAGCAAATTGTACGGCCTTTCTCTCCGCATGTTTGGTGCGGTCCAACGAGCTTCGTGATCACACCCTGCAACCTTCGTCCTAGAATTTTGATATAGATTTTATAGTCAACATTTGTGACGGTTATCGGACGATAAGCCCCCCTGATTGCAATTTTTCTCGGTCATCTGTTTTAGGGATCAATACTATGTGAGCAGTGTGAAAGTAAAGGATGATTCACTCTATATGCTTCTGAGATCATTTCATATAAAACCGGGCTGACTTCTCTGAATGCTTTATAAAAAGCAGCCCCTAGACCATCCGGCCCCGCTGTTTTCCTAAGTGCCAGTTCTTCTATAGCCTTCAGAACCTCCTCTAAACTAATAGCCCGCTCTAGGCGAGCTTGTGTATCTTCGTCTAATCGAGGCATGAGCTGCAAAAAATCATCCCAATGCCCGCTCTTCACACTTCTTTCATTCCCTATCAGCTCTTTGTTATGGTCGACAAACGCCTGCTCAATTTCTTCTTTATCGGTCGTTATTCTGTTGCGGTAACGGATCTGTCGGATTTCATTTTGTGCAGCATATCTTCTTTCATCGCACGACGCACGCTTATTGGGCGTTTCGCCCGCCCACAGCTTTTCAGCGCGCGCCCTTATCACAGCTGCTCGGTACTTATCTGTTTCCAGAGCTTCTAGCTGGCTTTTAACTTCTCGGATTTCTTTTATGTGCAACCCAGGCGCTGCTGTTCCTATGCGCGTCAAGATGTTTAATTGGCATTGCAATTCTTTGATTCTTTTGTTTTGATATTGATGAAGGATAGTTCCTCTTTCTATCGCTACCATCTTGACGGTGTTCTTAAAGTTTTCCCACTTATCTGCGCAGCTTCCTGACTGGACAGACGACACTTTGGTCACTTCTTTTTTTTATCTTGTTCAACGAAGGATTCGTCTTCTAGCAGTTTCACATTTAGTTCTCAGTTTCCAGTTTAAGCGAGTCTTAACGGTTTTATTCCCAAAGGTTACCATCACAATGCTGTGGTCGCTGAATGAAAGGTGTTTAACTTCATATTTGCTACACACGGCCACCAATCCTATGCTTACGTACACTCTATCTAGCATTGCATTGCTGCCACGTTGGAAGTGTGTAAAGCATGGCTGCGAGTCTTGGGACAACACCCAGCCAAGATCTTCCATGTCGTGTTCTTGAATCTTGCGTCCAGGTGCTGTGCACTCTGATCACGCACCGGGGCGTTCGGCACTCGATCCTCTGGCATGCAAATGCAGCTAAAGTCGCCCATCAGCACGAAACTTTTCTCACAGTTCAAATACAGCTCTACTTTTTCAAAAAAAAAAACTAATACGCTCCTTATGAGTCTTAGGAGCGTAGACACAAATCACTCTCCAAGCAGATGCAGAAAAGCTAAAATCAACAACCAGCAACCGTCCTCCTTTGGACGCAACAACAGTTTCATTTGCAATGCCCACATTATCCTCCAAAATAACGCAGAAGCCCCGGATTTGCCAACCGCGTGAAATATAGCGACACTGTAATGGGACCGAAAATTTTCAACCATGCGCTCTTTGTGTTCCTGGCTCTCAGTCTTTGTTTCTTGCAATGCGACTACATCCAATTCATTTTCTAGGAAGAGGCGGCTAACCTGGCACTGGCGTTTCCTCGCCGCGAGTCCCCGCACGTTGACTAACTACGCGATGTTCCAGCGAGACCCCTCGTCGTGTCTCCTCGTACACAAGTCGTACACAACAACCGAAATTGATCTCGATCTCAATATAGTGTACTCGTACGCCATGGTAAGGATCCTTCCCCTTCGCCGATCGGATCCGCTCCTGCACGTTCCTAATGTATACTGCTCCCCGAAACTGAAGCGAGTGACTTTCGCGGAGCTCTTTAGCCATGCACTTAGAGTCGGGTCGTGTCCCCTGCTGATTGTGGGCGACTTCAACGCCCCTAGCAAGCTATGGGGCTATCGTAAGGAGGAATTACGCGGACGCAAGCTGTCTGAGCTGGCGTCCACACTGGGGCTCACCTTCCACGCCGATCCGGCATTTCCACCCGCACAGGCAACTCGGTGAGCCGAGACATACATGCCCGGGCCTCACCTTCACTCGCAACATAAGACACGCATACTGGATCAACACCGAGGATACCCTCGGCAGCGACCACTGCATCGTCAACACCAATGTTTATTCACGCCCCCTGAAGCGCCCCACCACACAAGCACGCATCCCCAATTGGACCACCTTTCGCCAATATTTCCCATCCGACGCCAACACAAACATCAAAGAGCAGGGCTATAGACACGAACTGGCCCCGGGCAGTCATATCGCACCTTCGCTCCCGCGAGAAGCAGATACAGCTCACAGAGGTGGTCACGGACGTAGACAACCGCCTCCTCCAACTCTGGGAAGCGCGTCGCGGCCTTACGTGCTGCTGGAAGCGCCAGAAACACAAGAAGCTCAAAGCGCGCATTGCGGACCTCACCCGGCAGGCAGCAGAGTACGTTGCCCAACTCGCTGACTCCAACTGGGTGGACCGTTGCAACGCGGCGGCGAGGCAGATGTCGAGCCGCAACACATGGCGGCTCTTCCGATCCCTCATCAACCCAACACATACCCGCACAGAAACGCCGTTGGCACAGGCGCTCCGGGATCGCTACCTGTGCACAACTCAGGGCGCCCGCAGATCAGCCTACTCCTACGCAGGCAGGGAAAAGTCGGAGTTGGACAAGCCTTTCCAGCTTCACGATCTGCGGGCCAGTCTGGCCAGAATGAAGAGCGGCACCGCGCCGGGCCGGGACAAGGCCACCGTCAAAATTTTGACGAACCTTCCTGATTCAGCTTACCAGTGTCTTCTCGAATACATCAATGCGATCTGGACGGGGGAAACCTCCCTTCTCATTGACTGGAAGACGGCCCTTGTCACCTTCATCCCGAAGGCCGGGAAACCGATCGACACGAACAACGTCCGCCCCGTCTCTCCCACCTCGTGTGTGGGCAGATTGATGGAGACGATGACGCGGGTTCGGCTGTCCGAATACATCGAGCAACACAACACCTTTGTGGACAACATATTCGGATTTTGCCCGTACATATCCGCACAGGATGTCCTGCTCCAACTCGACCGTAAAATCATGAACCCCTTCACACACCCCCAAAACTAAAAAATTGTCCTCGCACTCGACCTGAAAGGAGCGTTCGACAACGTAACCCAGGAGGTCATACTCTCACACTTGAGTCAAACTCACTGCGGCACCAATACCTTCAATTACTTGAAACAGTTTCTAACGGACAGACTGTCCTTCATTCGAATACAGGACCAGGAACATGGACCTTTCCTGCTCGGTACGAGGGGGACTCCACAAGGCGCGATGCTGTCTCCTCCACTATTCAACATAGCCATGATGCGCCTGCCTGCCCTGCTGAGTGCGGTCGAAGGGGTCCAGCACGCGCTGTAAGCCAACGACATCACCCTCTGGGCTACGGAAGGACGCCTATGGGACATGGAGACTAGCCTGCAAACGGCCGCCAGCATAGTGGACCGCTGTGCCTAAGACTGTGGTCTGCAATGCTCCCCGCAGAAATCGGAATTCGTGCATCTGCGCCCTTCGCGCACATTCTCGACACAAATACATCTCTCCTTGCAAAGCGGTCCCATTCACGAATCCAAGGAAATCAGAGTCCTCGGACTCTTCATACACAACCAGCGACGCTGCGACACAACACTCGCCAAGCTCCGGCAGGTGGGGGACCAGGTGGGCTGCATGGTCCGCCGGGTTTCCAACAAGCGTGGACGCCTCCGGCCCGGACCCCAGAGGTTGGTACGCGGCCGCGGTCGTCCACGAAGGCAAAACAGTAGACGGCCTTACTTTCAGCCTAGTCAGCAATTCACGCAGAAGAGGTTGCCATCGCCCTGGCAGCCTCCGACTCCTCCTCCAAATACATAATCACCGAATCGCGAGGGGCTTGTCGAAACGTCGAGCAAGGGTGGGCTACTACCCTGGCTTATCGCATCATCTACCAAAATTGTAGCCGAGACTCGGATCCTGCGCACCGATCTCTCGTTTGGCCTTCAGGTCACCAAGGCCTCCGCGGAAACGAAGCAGCCGACACCGCCGCCCGCGCGCTCTCTCTGCGGGCATTTTCCACGGGTCAAAACGCTGACCAGGACTCCGATTTCAATCCAGTTTTCACTTTTAACAAAATCTGCGATTATTACAAATCCACGCACGAAACTCTCCCAACCCCGTGCAAATGGCTGGGGAAGGCCAACGAGCGGGTACTCCTGCGCCTGCTAGCTAACACGATGCTGTGCCCGGCAACTCAAAAGCATTTCGATCCTCAATTCAACTTGTGGTGCTCACACTGTGGGGAGGTGTCTGACACCTACCATATGGTGTGGGCCTGCCAGCAGAACCCATCCCTACCCCCTATCCCAAACCCCACCCGAGAGGGCTGGGAGGAGACCCTGTCCGGCTGTTGCACCCTCGAGGCCAAAAGGGCCTTAACGCAGCGCGCCCGGGCTGCGGCAACCGCCAATCGGGTGCCTGACTATAGGCATCCCACCTAGTGGTTGTAAGGGCGTGACCCTTCAGGTCACGACCCCCAACACCTCTCTCTATCTTTAATAAATGTTTTCACCAACACCACCACCCCCCGCACGTTCAGCGTGGCTACGCGCAGTGGCAGGTGAAACTTTGTTTCATCATCATTTTTAAAAGCACCCACAGTTCGAGCAGTGCTCCCCTCAGGGCACCCCGACGCTGCGGAGGGTTCCGTGCGGTAGGGCATCGCAGGCCTTATGCTGTCCCTGGCACTTTCACAGTCCATGGCCAAAGTCTGACGGTCGCGCACAAAGTTCCCTTCCATAGCTTATGGTCGGCACCGTTGCACGTTGATCCGGACCCGAAGGCAGCGCGTAACCGCAGTTGCAGCGCTATTTAGGCGCCGCTTCCGCTGGTCTGATATCCGGTGGAATAATTGGCTTTGGTTTGAAGGACACCCGTCGCATCGGCGCCGCTTTGGTGGGCGGCTCCCCCGAAGGTGCGCTGTCTGTTGATTGGTCATCCTGCACTGTTTCAAGATGAGCGCGCTTTGTGGCTAAAACCGCAGCGTTTCCCACTGTGATATCATTATTATCTTGTCCTATGTGCAACTACTGCACTAGGCTCATAGGAGTTTTGACAGTAGGCTGCTTCTCTTGGCTCGCCTTCTTCTCAGTGGCGTTTTGTACCACTCGCGGTGGCTTGACCGAACTTGTCTCGATATGCTCAACTCTTAAAGGTTGAGCGTTCTTCTCATAGGCTGGTGCACTGCCTCCATCTGGCCCTGACGCTTCCTCGGCCTCCACCTCATCCATGACATGTTCAGCCACGTCAATATTCCTTGCAGGTCCAGTCATGCTCGTGTACGTCAGTACACATTGGCTTTCGTCACGACCAAACCGGCGACATCGCGAGTACCGAGGTACTCGACCAGTCGCGACGAATGTGGCCCTTCCCTTCGCATCGAAGGCAGAGTGGGGGCCTCCCAGCGACCAGCAAGAGCGCAGGTTCACCGGCAATACGGAGCTGGTGAGGTATGTCCTCAACGGTGATGCTTGACTTCAACTTCAGGCTTAGGACTCGGGTCGTTGACCCTTTTTCCGTTACGCCGAGCACACGCCAGCGCTCCTTCGAGAGCTCGGTCACCTCACCATACGGCAGGAAGGCCGCACGCACTTTTTCGCCAGTCACGCTGTGAAGAACCCAGTGCACTTTAACACGCATTTCTTGCTTGTTGGGATCGATCACGAGACACCGGTGCTCCTTGAGTCTAATGCTGCCGGCACCGAGCATTTTCTTTACAGCATCAGAGTTCTTAAACTTGACCGCACACACGATTCTTTTGAAACGCTCCCAAGGGCACGACCTCGGGAACCAGTTCCAAACGGGCAAGGGCGTTCCTGTAGTCCTCGACCTTATACGGCCGCGCTCGAACGTCGCTGTGCAAAAATAGAGTCTTAAAAACAATACGACCTGTCGGAAGATGGGGCAGCATAACTTCGTAACCTGCTTCGCTGTCTTCAGTACCAATTCTCTTTCCGCGGCTCGGCTGAGCCGCTAACATCGCTCCGACGGAGTTCATGATTTATAACACGTCCGTTCACTGGCGTGGCCGGAAATGGAATCCCAGCATGGTATGGTCGATGGCGAGAAACAGCTTTTCGAAGCGCTTTTGTACCGTGTGTGGCCCCTCCCGGATGCAAACCTTCGCACGGATACTTCCCTCGCTTGTGACAACAGGCGCCGAGCGTGCAATTACGTGCCCTGGGCTTTTCTGAGCCGTTCTGGCGATCTTAACGCACTGCGGCATGCACCGAAAGAGAAGCGGGAGCAAGCCTGTGCTGTTGACACATGGACTGGGTAGGGAATTCGTGTCGACTATATCGATGAACGCTAATTGTGCGTTCCTGCGCACTGTTATGCGCACACTAGGCCTCCGTGCTATCTCGGCGCGTTACCGTATTTAATCTGCACTGTACACGCTGACGCAGACGTCAGAATGAGAGCCGGAAAGCCAAGCGGTCGCTTCCGTTTTGCCACAATCACGCACGGAGTTTCGCGTCCGCACGTACGTATACGCTGCCAGTGGGAATTTGTTGTTTATAACAAAATCACGTCACCTCCTAGAGTTGCTTGAGGCGTATTGGATCACTTATATAACTGTGAGGGAAAAAAAGGCGTTATAGAGACGAAAAAAATGCAAAAGAAGTGCCATCAGCACTCGGTGTTCCCAGGTGGTCGCCCTCCCAAGTACTGACCGAGCCCAATGCTGCTTAGCTTCGGTGATCGGACGAGAACCGGCGCATTCAGCATGGTATGGCCGATTTTTTTTCTTTATTGCCGGTAAACAATACATACGCAGAAATAAAAATTTCTAGCCACACTTTGGCCGAGACAATGGGTTAAAACATTTTCATATTAATCAGTTCATCCATAACTGCCACCCAGTCCAGCGGCTGGGGTTGACTGCGGAGAACATCTCTCAGGAAAACTGCACTTTCTATAAAGTTTTCTCTCACTGGTCGCACATTTGCGTCGGCGTGCCTGGCCGCCATTCTCGTCTTCCAGATGCTGTGGAGGCCCAGTAGCATAAACATGTCGTAAGGAACTTCCTCACTTTCTATAGGTAGAAACCGGATGCCATAAGGAGTTACGGGTAGTTCTTTCTTCAATGTTCTTTGCAAGATGTCCCAGTGGAAAACCGGGTCCCAGCAGTCGATAAACACATGTCCGATGGACTCGGGTTTTTTGCAGAGTATGCAGTCGGTGGTCCAGGGCACAAAAATGCCTTTATCGTTTAGCCATGTTTTCACCGGAAGGATACTAGTATGAAGTTTAAAGAAAAATTAAGATCGCCAGAACGGCTGAGAAAAGCCCAGGGCACGTAATTGCACGCTCTGCGCCTGTTGTCACAAGCGAGGGAAGTATCCGTGTGAAGGTTTGCATCCGGGAGGGGCCACACACGGTACATAAGCGCTTCGAAAAGCTATGTATCTCGCCGTCGGCCATACCATGCTTTGACAGTCAAGTCAAAGCATGGCATGGCCGACGGCGAGATACATAGCTTTTCGAAGCGCTTATGTACCGTGTGTGGCCCCTCCCGGATGCAAACCTTCGCACGGATACTTCCCTCGCTTGTGACAACAGGCGCCGAGCGTGCAATTAAGTGCCCTGGGCTTTTCTCAGCCGTTCTGGCGATCTTAACGCACTGCGGCATGCACCGAAAGAGCAGCGGGAGCAAGCCTGTGCTGTTGACACATGGACTGGGTAGGGAATGCGTATCGACTATATCGATGAACGCTAATAAGCCGCGGAGCGGCCGCTCGCCGTGGAAGAAGGTGCAGTGGAAGATGCGGCTGGTGGAAGGTGAAGACCATTGGCGAGACTTTCTTCACGTACCTCGGGCGTCTCCGACACGCGCTTAGCTCTCCGCGCTTCATTCTTACGTAGACAGGCAGCCTCACGCCAGGGCTTCGGGGTCGGTAGAAGCAGCTTCCCGAAGGCTCTGAAGATGCCGCTTGCTATGGACCAACTTCACCCCGTGACGTCACAAAGATGCGGTGGCGCTGATGTCAGCAGCGACTTTCGCATGGTAGGCAAAACAGGCTCCGCCTGGCCATGCCTGCCGCAGCTTCTGCAGCTGCCGGCGGATGCATCATGCGTGCGCACTGCGGAAGCAGCCTGTATTGGCCAGCTGCGTCACTGTTGGATCAGCGTAGTAGCATAAAAGGAAATTTAAGTTAGCGTCGATAGGTTTCTGGCAGATAAATACCACATTAGGGAGCCGGCTAACAGGGAATGGGCCGCGGTAGCCTAAAGCGCGAGGTCTGGGAGTCGATCGGCACTGCCACTCAATGCACTTAATAGCATGCAAGTTATTGCGTTCATTTATCTGAACATCAGCATAGTACGCTTATAACTGCGCAAGGAAAAGAAACACATATATAGCTGCACACGTATTTATCAACTTGAGCCGGTGCACCGGCAGGTTCTCTCGCCCCCAAGGAATGCGTTCTTCGATTAATAGCACAGCATGTTTTAACGGCGTGTTTAATGGCACTGAATATTTACTTGAAACTGTTTCTTAATATGACCGACGTAATTATTTGATTCGAGTAGAAAGAAGTCTGGCAAGTTGTGTCAATTCTGCGCAGTCACGTTGGCGTGCGTACCGTACACTTACCTTAAACGGGCTAAAAGCCGCATTCTTTTTCATTGCATCATGCATGTGTCATTGTTACATGAGGTAGTACATGCTCGCGAAGCTTGTTTGGAAAGAAGCAGCCGCAGCAGCGGCAATGAAAAGTGTTTTCGTTATATGCATGCGGTATCTAACTAAATTTGCAACAAATATGAAATTGCTGCGCCAGATTCAGTAATGAGTTTTATTTTTAGCTGTACCTAGCTGGCGCAGTTCTTGGGTAATTAATATTAACACCCTCGTCAAGTCGCCCCAAGGTCTTAAATGATTGAGTAGAAAGTGCGCAAATTTTTTAATGTCAGGTTGTTCACAAAGCCCTGTTCTGTATAATGACGCTATTAGTACTTTTTTTAGACGCTGTACTTATGCATGCATAGTTACATGAAAACGTTTCTTAGAAAAATAACTAACATAGCATTGCACGTGTAGGAAAAAATCGAGAGATTTTTTACACTCCTCAATATCTCAGGAATCGTTTGCGACAAATAGAATCATCCTATTTTCATGCGTTATGAAATTACGAAGGTGTGAGTGATGCCAATCGCAGAAAATGTGAAGATAAGAAAACGAACGTTAAAGTTCATTCCCTCGTTTATGGCGCCTCTTCACTTTCGCTTCGGTCACAGAAATGCGGCACTGAAATCAAAGAAAACCTCAAAGAAAAAAAAAATAAAATTACCTCCCAATTTTCGACGACTACACATCTAAAAAGTGTAATTTATAAATGTCTACTGAATATGCATGTTGCTATAATTTTCGTCACGAAACAGAAGACCCCAGGACTAGGAAAGAAAATAATTCCAGAAATAAAAAATTTTCACCAAATTGACCAGTTTAACAAGGGAAGAAGTCGGCCTGGCTGGTGCGTGATCCTGCGGCTAAAAAAAGCGCTTAAGGGAGACAGAGGCGATTGGGGACACGACGCTGTCCCCACTTTTCGCACAGCGCGACACGTGTGTCAACAGACGGCGAGCGCACGTCGATCTGCTCCGCCGAAACAACGTCAGCACTTCGCCTCACCACAGTCCCGAAGTAAAATCATTCCGGCAAGTGCAGTGTCAAAAAACTTGTTACTTTATTCAATGCCTATCGTAGAAATCAACCGCAGAAACGATTTCTGTTTACTACTAACTATATATACAATAGACAGTGGCGAACTATTTCTCTGAATACGCTGCACGTGGCCAACGCGAGCTCGTGTTCTTCGAGAAATTACTAAGTTGAAAGCGTCAACCATTGCTGTGATTCGCAGAAACTGAAAACGCGAATACAAGCCTTGAAAACCCGCGCTCAGCACCTCTCTGCTACGCCACTCCCTGGCCTTTTGCGTACCGCGAGCCCGCTAGCGACTGCAGCGCCACCTCGTTTGTTTGCTAACATGCAGGAGGTCTATACACGCGGCCACCAGCCGCGTCTTCTTCCATTGCGCCTTCTCCCAGAGCATAACGCATGCGCCCTTCCTTTCCTCAAAATCATCGGCGTCTACAACGTTGTCAACGCCAACGCCAATGAACACATTGAACGCCGACAGCTTTCGCTTTGTATACATGGTTTTCACGTGACGTCACGTCCGGCGGCGCGCGCTGCGGCGGACATGTTGGTGCAGTCTGTGCGGAGTCGGTGGAGTGCGGGTCGCACGCGTTTCCTCGCTAGTGGTAACTCGTGCAATTTTGTTGCCTTTTGTGTGGCATGCCGCCGCTTCTCAGTAAGCAGCCTTTAGACGCTACCTACCGCTTAGATCTTACGGGGTCGAAGCGCGTTCGGTATGCGGAAAAAGTGTGTCTCTGCGATAATATCGACCCGTTCATGCTGCGGCCGGGAACGGACACAACAAGCGATGTCGACATATTTCCAGAGATTTGTAACGGTGACATCGTCAATTACCTTGTTTTTTCTGCAAGCTTTCTGACCCTTGAAGAAATGAAGGCGTTTAAGTCCACCGAGGCGCATAATTATTTCACTAGCGGCTGGGTGAAGGGACTGTCGGCAAAACAGCTGCAAGGGGACAAGGTGCTTCTACTTGGAGAGGTAAGCCGCAGGACATTGATCTTTGTAAGGATTAGAGTAAAGAAATAACGGTTATTAAATCCACAAGTGACTGAGTGTAAGCAGTCACTCAGTAAAGTTTTAAAAAGAACTGTTTACAAACTTCATTCATTTCTTCGTATGTACTGAACCTGGACGACTTCAGATTAAATGGGCACATGAAAGGAACCGTTGCTGGTTTATCTTTAGTTTGGAAACCCAACAAGTTATTGCGCAAAAAAGAAACGGTCATGCGTGAAGAGATTGTTATCGCTCGCTACAGATTTGTCGACCAACAATTTAGGTCTCGCCTGTCGCGTCGCGCATTATGGCCCGCATTAACTGATCAAGCTCATCGCTGTTGCCGTTTTCGACGGTCCGGTAGCGCGACAAGATCGACAGTGACGTGCGCCTGTGCAGAGATGTGCCCAATGTTAATTTGGACTTTGCCATATTTTCCTTGCAGGTGAACCATTCACAAAGGTTGCGAGACCAGCCTCTACGTGTATGGATTCTGTGTAAAAAAAGTGGGGCTGTGCTCACAGCCCACTGCACGTGTATGGCAGGAGCAGGAGAGGCCTGTTCTCATGTTGGAGCCTGCCTTTATGCAGTTGAGACCGGTGTCATAATGAAAAACGCCACCAGCTGCACCTCACAGAGCAACATCTGGCTTCCTGCCTACGTCGAGAAGGTACAATTCAAGAGGCTGAAAGATATCGACTTCACTTCGTCCAGGGTGAAAAAGCGAAAGCTGGATGATGCAATCTGCAACAGCACTTCAACTGAGACCAAAGCAAAGAAACGAATGGATATCCCACCACCCACAGAAGAAGAACTTGGAGAACTTTACAGTGCTTTCGAAAACACAGACGTTGTACCTGCGCTATTTTCTGTGCTGCCAGAATATTGCGAACGTTTTCAGGAGCCCGTACGGACACAACCTGCTCATTTAAGAAAGTTATACTCTCAGGAGAACTTGGCTAATAATTTTGATGTGCTTTTGGAGAAGGCCAAGAACTTTCTGTCCACATTTTCAGTCGGAGAGGACACAGTTAAATCAGTTGAGGCTGCAACAAGACACCAGAGCAACTTACCGGACTGGTTCCTCTACAGAGCTGGCAGAGTGACAGCTTCAGTAATGAAAAGGGTGTGTCAAACAAGTGTTGACAGCCCCAGCGTGCCATTGCTGAAGTTGATATGTTACCCTGAACAAAATTCTGTAAATGTGCCTGCTGTTATGTGGGGTCGGAAACATGAGCAGGATGCTTTTGAGGCTTATAAAGCTAAAGAAGCCATAAAGCACCGCGACTTCCAATGCCGAAGGTCAGGGCTGCACCTGAGCACTGCTTACCCATTTGTTGGCGCATCACCGGATGCCATAGTCTCATGCAGCTGCTGTGGGAGAGGTGTTGTAGAGTTTAAGTGCCCATTTTCGTTGAAAGATGGTGAGGAGATCACCACCAAGTGTTTGAGTAATATTAATGGAACACTTAAGCTTGACACAAGTCATGCTTACTACTACCAAATCCAGACTCAGATGAAAGTGTGCCAGGTTGAATTCTGTGACTTCGTGGTGTGGGGACCGAATGTGTTACACATTGAGAGATTAAGGTGTGATGAGCAGTTTTGCACGGACATATTTGCTCGTGCAAGGCAGTTTTTTCAGAAAGCAATTTTACCTGATCTGTTCAACCGCTTTTACAGAAGGCAACAAAACAGTCTAGAGGACAAGCCGTCTGACGGTGCAGAATACTGTTTCTGCCGTGGACCGGATACTGGCAAAATGGTTGCTTGTGGCAGTGCGTCATGCCAGTACAAGTGGTTCCACTTCTCCTGTGTTGGACTGAAACGCAAGCCGAGAGCAAAAAAATGGTTTTGTCCTGAGTGCAAAGAAAACAAGACTGATTAGTCTTTTTTTCTCACTCTTTATTCTTAAGTGCTGTTCAGGCTTCCAGTTTTTGTTGCCAATACAAAGAAAATATACCCTGTGTAAGACTGGACATGGGCTTTAGAATCTTCAGACGCTGGTGCTCAACGAAGAAGACGACGAGAAGCGCCGAACACTCCGAAGCTCGAGCGCCGAACGCTCGTGCGTGCTCTGGACTGAACGCGGTCTCTGATCTGTGCCTGTACGGTTCCGCTGGTTGTTCGTGACGCTGTGCTTATTACTGTGCTGTGGTGTGCTGTATTAGTAGTGTGCTGTGTTCTTATTACAAGTGGTGGAGGTGCCAACGATCCCTCGCCCTGGAGCTTCGCACCCGCGCATTGCCTACCACCTCTGCAATGCCCGAGACCGCCACCCAAACCACTTCACAGCTTCCGTCGGCTGTCTTCTGTTCCGGCGCCGCGTGGCAGCGTGACCCAACCATCTTCAGCGCCACAGATGACATGGATGTGGAAGATTGGTTGGCCTCCTATGAATGCGTAAGCGCATACAAGTGGGACGATAGCGTCAAGCTCACCAACGTTATCTTTTATCTGAGCGACGTAGCCAATCTCTGGTTTCGAAACCATGAGGCTGACATCTCAAGCTGGGCAGCTCTAAAAACCAGTCTGACAGAAGTCTTTGGCCGTCCCACAGTGCGAAAGCTTCGCGCCGAGCAAATGCTTGCGAAGTCGGGCCCAGCAAACCGTTGAAAACTTCACCAGTTATATAGAAGATGTCGTCGACCTCTGCAAGCGTGTCGACCCTTCTATGAGCGAGGCCGACAAGATCAGACACATTATGAAAGGCATTGAGGATGATGCCTTCCAGATGCTCGTCGCCAAAGATCCCCAGACTGTCTCCGGTGTCATCGGCTACTGCCAAAGCTTCGATGAGCTGCGCAAACAGTGCCTTTCTACCCGGCGTGCAGGCTTTCAGGAGGCCGCACTTTGCAGCTTGGCTCTCCCATGGGACGGTGCTCTGGACCAACAGTCACTCCTCCAGAGCATCCAGCAGTCTGTACGTGAGGAAGTCGCACGCCAGCTATCTTTGTCTACCTACCCGCCTGCGCCGTCGCTCACTCCCAACCTACAGCGTATCATCGAGGAGCAGGTCGCTGAAGTCCTGCCACCTCCTTCTCAGCCACTCCTGATCGCGGCTCCTCTGACGTACGCCGATGCCGTGGTGCGGTCGCGGCCCTCACCTGCTGCCCCTGTCTACCCAGCGACCTGCAACACCACCTTACCGTCCGGTTGCCTGCCTGCCCCCGATCACAGCCGCAGCCACTCAACCCCTGGCGCACAAAAGACAACCGCCCTATTTGCTACGCCTGTGGCGTCGCTGGTCACGTGGCTCGTTTGTGTCGCAGTCGTGACCACCGTCCCTACGATTATAGGCGTGAGTCGACGTATGACCTTCCGCCACACTTGCCGCCTCCGGATTCTTTTCCTAGTTACCATCCCTGCACCCACCGCTCGCCGTCTCCTGGCCATCGTTCCCGTTCTCCAATGCTCTGTCGCCAACCCGCCGTCCACGCGGAAAACTAACCACCGCAGTTACGGAGGCAAGAACTGCGTCACCAGCAGCTCACTCAAGACCTGTTTCTGCGCCTGCCAATATTATTACCATTTTCGTTGAAGGAGTCGCCGTCAAAGCACTTGTTGACACTGGCGCAGCCGTTTCGGTTCTCAGTCACACCCTCTGTCGCAGTCTCAAAAAAGTGACGATGCCCCTTCCTCCCGTTTCTCTCCGCACCGCCAGCGCTTAGGACATTCGACCGTTAGCCGCCTGCACCGCCCGCCTGCTCATCAGGAACGTTCCCTACACGATCGAGTTCATCGTCCTCGCCGGCTCCTCTCACGACGTTATCCTTGGTTGGGAGGACTTCCTCTCCTCACATCACGCCGTTATTGACCGCGCCCGTGCTCAGCTTGACTTGTAGCCCTACAGTGACGCCCCCTTGGACGTAACCGGTGCTGCTGCCGCTACTGTGGTCGTCTCAGAGGACACAGACGTTCCACCTTTCTCTTCAGTGCAGGTGCCTCTTTCTTGTGCTGCCCTCTCAGATGCAACTGTCACTTATACCCCCACTTTACGATGCGCTGACCAGAAGTCTGTTTTGCTGCCTCATGCTGTGCTGACAATTGTTCGTGGCTCCAGCGCTATTTATGTGGCCAACCCGTTCTCCTGCCCTACCACTTTACTCCGTGGCCAATCGCTTGGTAACGTTGCCGTTCTCGATCCCGCCTCCGCATACCCCCTCGTCGATAGCGCGGCCGGCCTTCACGTCAGCGCAATTACGCCTGTTCCCATCACGAATCAGTCGTCTGTAGATATTTTTCACCGTTCCATCGACGCCGCCCTGACGTCTACCCAACGAGACTAGCTTGTAGCCGTTTTGCAGCGTTTTCAAGCTTCGTTTGACTGCCAGCAACCTTCCTTGGGCCGCACCACCACCGTTACCCACTGTATTGACACTGGAACCCATGCCCCTTTGCGCCAACGTCCGTACCGCGTGTCAGCCGTTGAGCGCAGCATCATTGACATGCTCCAGCGTCACGTGATACAACCGTCGCACAGCCCGTGGGCGTCGCCAGTGGTTCTGGTCAAGAAAAAAGATGGTTCCATCCGTTTCTGCGTGGACTACCGTTGTCTGAATAAGATTACACGCAAAGATGTTTACCCTCTCCCCCGTATCGACGATGCCCTTGCCTGCCTGCAGGGCTCCGAGTTCTTTTCTTCATTGGACTAGCGCTCCGGTTACTGGCAGGTGCCGATGGCGGAGGCCGATCGCCCAAAAACTGCATTCGTCACACCCGACGGGCTCTATGAATTTAATGTCATGCCCTTCGGCCTCTGCAATGCACCCGCCACATTCGAGCGCATGATGGACAACATACTCCGAGGGCTCAAATGGCACACATGCCTTTGTTATCTAGACGACGTTGTAATGTTTTCCCCGGACTTTCCGTCTCACCTCCAGTGCCTTGAGACATTTCTTCGCTGCCTGGCCGACACTGGCCTCCAACTTAATTTGAAAAAGTGCCGCTTCGGAGCTCGGCAGCTCACCATTCTCGGACATGTCGTGTCGAAGGATGGCGTTCTTCCGGACCCAGCCAAGTTGCGAGCTGGGGCCGAATTTCCAAAGCACACTTCTGTAAAAGACCTCCGCAGCTTCGTCGGCCCCTGCTCCTACTTCCGCCGCTTTGTCCGCAATTTTGCCACTATCGTCGACCCCCTGAACAAGCTCCTTTCCAGCCACGACCTTTCGGCCTGGTCGCCAGCCTGTGATGAAGCGTTTACGACACTCCGTCGCCTCCTCACCACTCCACCAATGCCAGCGGCGTCGACCTCGGTGCAGTACTCGCTCAACGCAAGCAAGGCTTTGACGAATACGTTGTCGCTTATGCTAGCCGGACACTCACAAAAGCTGAAGCCAACTATTCTGTCACCGAGAAGGAGTGTTTAGCCATCCTTTGGGAGATCGTCAAATTTCACCCCTGCCTGTACGGGCGCCCTTTTGACTTTGTCACCGATCGCCACGCCATCTGCTGGCTGTCCTCATTGAAAGATCCCTCTGGTCGACTGGCGCGATGGGCTCTGAGACTCCAAGAGTACGACATTCGCGTTATCTATCGTTCCGGCCACAAACATGCCGATGCTGATGCCTTCTCACGTTCCCCTGTACCATCTGAGGCAGCGCCTTGTACACCCGCCCTGTTTTCTTTGAAGTTTGAGTTCGCTGATATGGCTTCCGAGCAACGC
The DNA here is from genome assembly GCF_052857255.1 of Amblyomma americanum. Lineage (NCBI taxonomy): Eukaryota > Metazoa > Arthropoda > Arachnida > Ixodida > Ixodidae > Amblyomma > Amblyomma americanum. The sequence goes on from NC_135500.1 coordinate 98,447,810, forward strand.
AAAGACCCGTGGATCACTTGCCTTTTTGATCTCCTATCTGGCCAATCGTCTCGACCTCCTTCCCGTGCTCTCCGTCGTCAGTCCCACCATTTCGCCATCCGAGACGAGCTCCTTTACCGCCGCAACTATCTCCCGGATGGTCGGAAGTGGCTTCTCGTCATTCCGACACATCTGCACTCCTCCATTTGCTCTTCCTACCACGATGATCCCCAGTGTGCCCATGCCGAATTCTTGAAGAATTTACCCCCTCTACGACAGCGGTACTACTGGCGTGGGATGGCCCGTTACGTCCGCCAGTTCGTTCAGAGCACCGCATGCCAGGGACGAAAACATCCACCTCGCCGACCCGCCGCTCCTATGCAGCCGCTGCCTTGCGCAGTACAGCCCTTCGAGCGTGTTGGCGTCGACCTCCACGGCCCTCTTCCCAGCACATCAACTGGGAACCGCTGGATCATCGTTGCCATCGACCACCTTACACGTTACGCTGAAACATCGCCTTTACCATCCGCTACAGCCCACGACATTGCATCCTTCATTCTTCGCCATGGTGCTCCCAAAGAGCCTACCATCCCCAGACAAATGGCATGGTTTAGCGTTTTAATCGCACCCTCGGCGACATCCTGGCCATGTATGTTGCTTCCGACCATTGTAACTGGGACTGCGTTCTCCCTTTTGTCACATATGCTTATAACTCTGCTGCTCAAGCCATCACCGGATTCTCTCCGTACTTTCTCCTGTACGGCCGTGAGCCTTCTTGCAAAATGGACACCATTCTACTTTACCGCCCTGATGCTTCCGAATTTACAACTATTTCTCAAGCCGCAACTTATGCCGAAGAATGCCGACAGCTTGCCCGGTCCTTCACTTCTCACGCCCAGCAGCAGCAGAAAAGCACCCGTGATCCCCCTGCACTTCCACCTGCTTACCTTCCTGACTCTTTGGTCTGGCTCTGGGTACCCTCCTAAGGTCCCGGCCTTTCCTCCAAACTTGTTAGCAAGTACCAGGGACCCTACCATATTCTTCAGCAGATGTACCCCGTCAATTACCTCATCGAACTCCTTACACCATCCCCTGATCATCGCCGCCGAGGCCGCGAAATTGTCCACACGACCCGCCTCAAACCTTACTACGACCCCGCCGTCGTCACATCGCTCTAGGCCGCGAGGGTGGCGCCCTTTCGCCCGGGGGGAATTGTAAGACTGGACACATGCTTTAGAATCTTCAGAGCCTGGCGCTCAACGAAGAAGACGACGAGAAGCGCCGAACTCTCGGTCGCTTGTGCGTGCTCTGGACTGAAAGCGGTCTCTGATCTGTGCCTGGATGGTTCCGCTGGTTGTTCGTGACGCTATGCTCTTATTACTGTGGTGTGCTGTGTGTGCTGTATTAGTAGTGTGCTGTGTTCTTATTACACCTGGCTTCTTCTATCCCTCTGTGTCATGGTGCTATGCATCTTTACACATTTGCATCAATGACAACAATGAACAAAACATACAACTGACAATTGCAGGAATACAAAAATGAGTTGAAGTTGCATTGTAAAACCACTTTATTGGCATCCATCTACGACCCTAAACAAATCAGAAAAATGTATACATCTCAACTAGAGATGCAACTAGAGATATGGCAGTGGAATTGCCGGAGATACAGGCATAAGCAAGGGCTCTTACAGCAATTCATTAACACTAGAGGAAACGCACCAGATCTAATACTTCTACAAGAGACAAATTGCACCCCAACCCTAAAAGGATACTCATGTCAGGAGAACAGAAGAACAGCAACTCTCATTAGCAACAAAATCACAACCATAGCTCATAAGGAGTTTGAAGACACACAGCTAGAACACTGAAGACACACAGCTAGAACACATAATAACTGAAGTGATTCCCAAGAGAAAAAGAAAAGCTAAAAGCACTTTTATAGTAAATTTGTACAGCCCACTTAAAAATAAAGGAGACTTCATTAAGCTTTTTGCTGAAGCAAAGAAGCTTGCAGGGCAGAATACCCTAATAATAGCAGGGGATTTTAATGCGAAAAGCCCACAATGGGGCAGCAGGATCGAAGATAAAAAGGGGTGCGGCATCTGCACAGCAGCGGAAAACATAGGCTGCGAGTTACTCACAGATGAAAGTCAGCCTACTAGACAGGGTAATAGCGTAAGCATGGACACATGTCCCGACCTAACCTTTGACAGGGGCGCTAAGCAAGTCGAATGGGAGAACCTGCAAGAAAATCTCGACAGCGACCACTACATCATTAGGGTCAGCACAGAGGCAGAAAGCATCAAAAGGAAGATCGGCAAGGCAAACCTAACTGACTGGGATGCCTTCTGCACCCACTGCAAACAACTTAAGGACGACATAACTTCGGCAGAAGATTGGAGCCAACAGCTTAGACAAATCAGGGATATCTACACTAAAGAAGTGGATCGAACAGAACAAGCACCAGAAGTGGACAAGCAACTTCTCAGGCTCTGGGAGGCAAGACGAGGCCTGACCAAGCGGTGGAAGCGCCAAAAGCTAAACAGAAAGTTAAAGAAGAAGATTGCCGAAATCACCAGGCAAGCAGAGGAATATGCAACGGAGCTGGCAAGACAAGGGTGGCAGCAGTTTAGTACCTCGCTGAATGGCACCCTCAGCACGGCTAGAACGTGGCAGATCCTCGGAACACTCATGGATCCGAGCAAAAGCAAGGCGGAAAGCAGCAAATCCATCCAAAGGCTAATTCATCAGTACGAAGGTACAGAAGAACAGCTGCTCCAGGCAGTACGAGAGAAATGCTACGGGAAGGACCAGGTAGACGGCTACCAAGGCGACTACCAGGGCGAAGAAAACCCAACCACGGACTGACCCATCACAAGAGAAGAGGTCGTCGAGGCCATAAGGGCAACAACGAAAAATATGGCAGCAGGGGCGGACAAGATTCATAACTCGTTAATCCGAAATTTAAGCGACGAAGCAATCAGCCAACTCACCCTATATCTAAACAAACAATGGGAAGAAGGGACAGTCCCAGCGGAGTGGAAACACGCCGTAGTCGTCATGATCCCCAAGCCCGGCAAGAAACTCCAAATTGAAAACCTCAGACCGATCTCGCTAACATCATGCCTAGGCAAGCTGTACGAGAGAATAATTACCCGACGAATACAAACGCATCAAGAAGACTGAGAATGGTACCCCAACAGCATGTTCGGATTCAGGGCAACTTTATCAACCCAAGACATCTTGCTACAACTAAAAGAAGAGGTACTCGAAACAATGCCAAAGAACGGGGAGAACGTTGTCATGGCCATCGATATTAAAGGGGCCTTTGACAACGTATCCCATGCCGCCATTATGGAAGGACTTAACACAACCAACTGCGGGAAGAAGGTCCATGACTACGTTCGAAGCTTCCTCACGGACAGCACAGCGACGGTAGGCCTTGGAGACCTGCGGATTGACACCTTTCAAACGCCATGCAAGGGCACTCCGCAAGGCTCAGTAATCTCGCCAATACTCTAACATAGCGATGATCAACCTCGCCAAGAAACTCAGCCAAGTCCAGGGGATTAGTCATGCAATGTACGCAGACGATATCACCATCTGGACCACCCAAGGCTCACTGGGGGAGAAGCAGGAGGCGCTACAAGAGGCTGCCACCTGCATTGAAGAATACACAAAACAAAGAGGACTTAAATGCTCCAGGGAGTGGGTAGGAACCCTACGGATGCTCCACTCGAAATAAAACTAGAGGGCCAGAACATCCCGGAACAAAAGATGATCAGAATCCTCGGCATGTGGCTGCAAGGAAGCCGGAAGTGCAGTCATACACTCAGCCTGCTAAGCAAAGCGGCAGGACAAGTAGGCCGGATGATCAGCAGAGTAGCGCACAAGAGGTATGGCATGAAGGAGGAGGACACACTCAGGCTAGTCAACAGCCTCGTGATCAGCCGGGTAACATATTCATTACCGTACCATGTGACTATCAAAGCAGAGAAGGAGCAAGCGGAGACAATACTCCGGAAGGCATACAAAACAGCTCTTCATCTCCCAAGAAATACATCCAACGACAAGCTCATGCAACTCGGAATCAGCAACACCTTCGAAGAATTAAGAGAATGCCAGCTCAAGGCACAAATACGAAGACTTAGCAACACAACGACTGGAAGGGCGCTCCTGACAAAGCTAGGTCGAGAAATAGAAAAGCCACAAAATAGCAGGGCCACAATACCAGACCCGCTAAGAAAGAAGCTATGCATACAACCTATTCCCCGAAACATGGATCCAAACCTCCATGCTAACAGGAGACAGGTTAGGGCAGAATTTTATGAGAGGAACATGGGGCATCAGTCTACACTGATGCCTTCCTATGGACCTCCTCCATGTTTGTAAACAAACGAGGTGGCGCTGATGTCGCTAGCGAGCTCGTGGTAGGCAAAAGGTCGGGGAGTGGCGTCGCGGATAGGTGTTGAGCGCGAGTTTTCAAGGCTTGTAGGCGCGTTTCCAGTTTCTGCGAATCATAGCAATGGTCGATGCTTCCAACTTAGTAATTTGTTGAAGTACACGAGCTCGCGTTGGCCACGTGCGGCCTATAAAGAGAAATAGTTTGCCACTGTATTGTATATATGTTTAGTAGTAAACATGTAGAAAGCGTTCCTGCCGTTTATTTATGCGCTAGGCATTGAATAAAACAAGTTTTGACACACTGCACTAGCCGGAATGATTTTACTTCGGGACAATAGTGAGGGGAAGTGCTGGCCTTGTTTCGTCGGAGCAGACATGCGCTCATCGTCTGCTGACATACCTACGTGTCGCGCTGTGCGAAAAGTGGTGACAGCGTCGTGTCCCTGATCTCCTGTCTCGCTTAGCTCTGTTTTTAGCCGCATGACCACACACCAGCCAGGCCGACTTGTCCTCTTGTTAAGCTAGTCGATTTGGTGAAAATTTTTGATTTCTAGAATTATTTTCTTTCCTAGCCCTCATGTCTAGTTTCGTGACGAAAAATTATAGCAAAATATTGAGTACAAATTTATAAATTACGCTTTTTAGAAGTGTGGTCGTCAAAAATTGTGAGGTAATTTCTTTGATTTCAGTGCCGCATTTCTTTGACCAAAGCGAAAGCGAAGATGCCATAAACGAGGGAATAAACTTTAAGGTTCGTTTTGTGACCTCTCACATTTTCTGCGACTGGATCACTCACCTTCTTAATTCGCATGAAAATCAAATGATTCCATTTGTCGCAAACTATTCCTGAGACGTTGAGGAGCGTAATAAATCTCTCGATTTTTTTTCCCTACACGTGCAGTACTGTGTTAGTTATTTCGTGTAAGAAACGTTTTCATGTAACTATGCATGCATAAGTACTGATCATATAGAAAAAGAACTAATCGCGTCATCGTACAGAACAGGGCTTTATGTACATGCTGGCATGAAAAAACTGCGCACTATCTAGTCAATTATTTGAGACCTTGGGGGACTTGACGACGGTTTTAATTATAATTACCCAGAACTGCACCAGGTATAGCTATAAATAAAAGGAATTACTGAAACTAGCGTAGGAATTTTATATTTGCCCCAAGTTTAGTTACATATCGCATTCATGAATAACGAAAACACTTTTCATGCCGCGTCCCCTCTCAATCTCGCCACGTGTCTGTTAGTAGCACGCCTGCGGCTGCTTCGTTCCAAACAAGTTTCGTGATCATGTACTACCTCATGAAACTTGACACATGCGTACGCTATTCTAAGCACGCCAACGCGACCACGCAAGATTGTCACAACTTACCAGACTTCTTTCTACTCGAATGAAATAATTACGTCGTCATATCAAGAAACAGTTTCAAGTAAATATTAAATGTCATAAAACGCGCCATTAAAACGTGCTGTGCTATTAACAAAAAAACGCATTCCTTGGGGGCGAGTGAACCTGTCGGCGCCCCGTGCACTCCGGCTCAAGGTGATAAGTACGTGTGCAGCTGCATATGTCGTTTTTTTTTCCTTGAGCAATTATCAGCCTACTATCCTGAAGTTCAGGTGAATGAACGCAGTAACTTGCATGCTATTAAGTGCATTGAGTGTCAGTGCCTATCGACTCCCAGACTTCGCGCTTTACTACCGTGGCCCAATGCCTGTTAGCCAGTTTCCGAATGCGGCATTTATGCGCGAGAAACCTATCGAGGCTAAATTAATATTTTTATGCTACTACGCGGATCCAGCAGTGACGCAGCTGGTCAAAACATGCTGTTTCTGCAGTGCACAGGCTTGAAGCAGCCGCCGGTAGCGGCGGCAGCTGCGGTAGGCACGGGCAAGCGGAACCTGTTTTGCCTACCATGCGAAAGTCGCTGCTATCATCAGCGCCACCGCATCTTCGTGACGTCGCGGGGTGAAGGAGGTCCATACCCCCAAACACACAAAAATAGCGCGGTAGCAGTAGTTGTAAATTACCACGGAGAACACATCACAAGTCTCACAGCCGAAGTATCTCACATAACGGAGGCAGAGGAGATTGCTGTCGCCCTGGCAGCGAATGAAGGATATAGGACAGGGAGATCCCTTAACATCTTAACAGATTCACAAGAGGCGTGCCGGAACTATACTAAAGGCAGAATTAGCAGCACGGCACTCAAGATCCTCAGTAGAGCTCTGCTCCCTGAGGGACGACCAATACACAACATAATCTGGATACCGAGTCACGCAGGGATCAGGGGCAACGAAGGGGCAGACAACCTAGCTCGAGGAATGACCAGCCGAGCAGGAACGTCATTAACCCCGGAGGGGCCCCAGATTAATTGCGGGGACAGCTATTCAGAATTATTAAGCCTATATAGGGGCTAAAATTCCAATACCCCCCACCACATAAAGCATTATCCAAGGAGGAAGCCACAGGATGGCGAAGACTGCAAACAGGCTCCTTCCCAAACTTATACATATTAAACAAGATGTTCCCCACACAGTATAGCACCAACTGTCCGTGGTGCGGAGCAAAACCAACACTATATCACGTCACATGGGAGTGCGGAAGAAATCAAGCATTCCACAAACACAAAACACCAAGTGCGGAGCAATGGGAGAGCCGGCTCACCAGCTGCGAGCTAGGAGTCCAAAGGGCCCTCATAGCACACGCAAGCGAGGTTGCCCGACTCAGTGGAGCCCTGGACTAGGGGCCCACCCACGGCCAAGGAGGACCCAAGCTTCAAGACGAAGACTTTGTCCTGTACCGCTACTACTTCCTAAAGGAACCAATAAAGTTTTTCATTCATTCATTCATACATCTCAAGATGTTATAATATGTGTAGCGGTAAAGGCATAACACAGATTCGTATGTGCAAGAGGTGTATATATTCAATGCAGGCCACAGAGCATGGTGTACCTAAGACAAGATAGGAAGAAAGGGACAATGTCGATTGTGCCCCTTTTCTTTACTGTTGCTGGTTAACGGGAATATTTCATCTTTGCATGCTGAGACTGCAAATGTACGCATTCCAAGGAAAAATGAAGCAGAAACAGCGCAACATTGACAAAAATCTGAGGGGCAACCACACTGATGGTACAAAGCTATGCAAGACAGTGCCGTGGATAGCTTTGCACCTAAATAATCTGCGATTCGCTGATGACATTGCCTTGCTGAGTCACTCAGGAGGTGAACTGCAAATCACGATCAATGAGTTAGACAGGCAGAGCAGAACGGTGGGTCTAATAATTAGCATGCAGAAAACCAAAGTAATGTTCAACAGTCGAGCAAGGGAACAGCTGTTCACATTTGGCACCGAGGTGCTGGATGTGTTAAAGGTCTACTTGGGGCAGGTAGCGACTGCTGATCTGGATCATGAGTGGGAAGTAACTAGAAGGATAAGAATGGGGTGGAGCGCATATGGCAGGTTCTCTCAAATCATGAATGGCAGTTTACTAATATCCCTCAAGAGAAAAGCGTACAACTTCATCTTACCGGCACTCACCTGCGGGGCAGAAACGCGGAGGCTAACGAAAAGGGTTCAGCTTAAGTTAAGGACAACGCAGTGAGCCATGGAAAGAAAAATGATAGGTGTAACGTTAAGAGACCGGAAGCGGGCAGAGTGGGTTAGGGAACAAACACGAGTTAATGACATTCTAGTCGAAATGAAGAGGAAGAAATCGGCTTGGGCAGGGCATGCAAAGCGAAGGTAAGATAACTGCTGCTCCTTAAGGGTAATGGAGTAGATTCCAAGAGAATGCAAGAGTAGCAGGGGGTGGTGGAAGGTTAGGTAGGCGGACAAAATTAAAAAGTTGGCGGGCACAGCGTGGGCGCAGATGGCAAAGGACAGGGATAATTGGAGAGACATGGGAGAAGCCTTTGGCCTGCAATGGGTGCAGTCAGGCTGATGATGGCGAAAGGCTCGTGCAGCACACTTACTTAAATGCAGCCCCTAATGTGAAATTACATGTAAAAAAAAGTTTCTTGGTGGGATTGAAACCTAAAAATTCCATTATCGTTCCCCAGCCAAGAGAGGCACCTGTTCTTCATAGTACTGTTTTAGTGATGCTACTATTGAAGGACATAGGTTAGAAATGGCACAGCAGACAGTAACAATCTTGTCGAGAGGTGTCAAATCATCTGCAGATCTGCAAACAACATAGTCAATGGGCAGTGTCGCTTTCAGAATAACATACTTATTTCTGATAAGCCCGATAACTCTCTCAACGTGAATCCTTACATTTGCTAGTTTCCTCGTGGTCAGAACGTCTGCTGCGGACAGTTGCTTCTTTCCTTTTGTGAATGCCGGTACATGAAGTCTAGCGCAGTAAAACCCGACACTTTCAGACACATTGAACCCTCGGTCTGCAAGGACTACATCACCTGGAAGTAAATTATCTAGAATTCCACAGTGCTCGGTTATGTGCCTGTCGCTACAGCGCCCTCCCCAGCCTTCAGAGATGAAGTTGACAATTCCTTGTGGTGCAATGCCAATTAAATACTTTGCTGTATTGCTGCCTTTATACTGAGACCATGTCTCACTTCTGGGCAAATACGAAGATGGTCTCTCTATCTTTATTTCAAAGCAGTCGATTATTACGGCAACATTTTCCCCAAAAGAATCATAAAATGCTTGTGGCATTGTCCGGTGCAGAACACTTCGTTGTGGCCACAATATTTGAGACTTTAGACGGGAGTAGGCAGTATGCAGCCATTTGTCGAATATGCGTGACACTATGGCATCCGACACATTAAACCTGAAAGCGAGGTCAGTGACATGCAGATTCAGTTTCAACTTCATCATGAATAGCATGAACTCCTGGAACTTCAGCAAACAGTTGTTTGTATTGTGCGATACAAACCTCTCTAGAACATTGAAGAGTGCATACAGAATTCTGAAGTTTTCCATGCCAGTGTAGAACACAACCTTAGCGTCGCTACATTTGAGGGCATCTTCTGTCAACTCCAGAAGCTTATTTTCAGTCCTTGAAGCGTAGAGACGCTCATTGAGTGCCACACATTCGTTCTCCAGTGCTTCAATGTCGCCCATTTTAAGGTCAGTCTGGACTGCAATCCCTGCAACAAAATGAATTTTGTTATGCAGTTCATGTGCTGCAAAAAAAATTAACTTGAGATGTTGGGGGGGGGGCAGCATTGTAGTAGAGCGTGGGGGATAGGAGGCTAGCAAAGAAGCAGGAGGGTGACATCTGGGGTGCCCCACATAAATGAAAAAAAAAAACTAAGTCTCTTCTCCACTCCAATTTTGTGCTTAGCTGCACCCGGCCCCAAACGCACAAAATAAAAAAGACGTTCACCTGTTTCGCAGTCTTCTACGCCGACGTTGTGCTCAGCTCGCGGCGAGGACGACGGAGAAGCGGGAACGACGTCCGGATTCGTAGCCTCCATTGTTCCCGACTCCTCGGCCTGACACTCCGCTTGAGCCGCGCGTTTCTGGGTCCGTCGTCTTGCCGCGCGAGCGTGGCGACCGGGATCACCATGTTTTGCGTTGTAGCCGAGCAAAAGCGTAGGGGCCCAGTCCGGGTCCGTCTCCTCCCACAGTTTTGATGGTCTGCCTACAAAATGCAAGAAAAATTTGTTTAAAATGAGATTTTCCGCTATGCTTGTACGTCATGCACCTAAATAAACATTGTGCATATGCAACGGACTTACCTTTTACGAAGTGGGCGCCGCAAACACGTATGCCCGTCCTGTCGGTGTTGAGATCGGCACGTTTTATACGAGCCAGCCACACCTCCCGTCGCTTCGCGCATAAAGCTTTCGTACGGTCACCTTGATGCTCTATGGCCTTTGGAAGACGAAAAAAGTTTGTGTTTGTTGATTTCGCCCCACAAGTGCGGTTGGAGCATCCAACAACAGCGCAGATAACCATCGCAACGCCGTCGAAGTACACCGTACGCGCGAACTGTATCAAATGCACCATGGCCGCTGCGACTGCACCAACATGGAGGAACAGTATCCCAGGATTCCCAGCTACGACGTCAGTGCAAGCCATGTATATCCTCGATTAGCTGAGCTAATCCACATTCACTTTTTGTAAGGATGATCACGGAGCCCGAAGAACTGATCGGGGTCACTGAGCCGTCGGTGTAGACGTGATGCAAATAGTCGTTTGATTTGGTTAATTCTGTTGGCGATAAACCGACCTTCTTCCTGATGCCGGATATGGAGAGGACACGAGGATGGTGCAGGCTCCTCACTGGAGTGCGCAGTCTAGAAGGAGGCGAAAATTGAGATGACAGAACGGGGTGATGTGCATCAATGGTACTTGCAAACAATGTACGTGGCCTGGTAATATTAAGCTAGCAAGATGGCGAGAGGAAACCCGGGAGAGGTGCCGAAAATATGCTCACAAGGGATGAATTAAGTGACTGGAACATCTCCTGGGCGATTAGTATGGTTGCGGCCGTAGCGGTAGAGAGAGAGAGATAAAGAGGCTAAGGGAAGGCAAGGATGCTAACCAGAAGGAAGTTCTGGTTGGCTACCCAGCTCTGGAGAAGGACGATGGGATTGAGAAGGAAAAGAGAAAAAGGGCGAAGGGCGCAGTCACTATTCGTCCCTCAAGCCCAGTCGTTCTCAGGAAGCAAAACAGTGCCTTGTAGTGCCTGCACGGCCACGGTCCGTGGCCGTGGCCACGGTCTCAGGATCTTATCCGGACATTTTGGCAATTCTAAGCAGGTCTGGAGTGTTTTAGCTTGTAGGTTTTCTATGTTGGAGGTTTTTAGAATGCTTCCAAGTGCAGGGAGGCTGTACCGAATGCATCCCATGAATAAGGCGTTGTACTGCATCATCGACGGCGCTAACTCTCCGCACGACTTTCCCCCAAGAAAGGCGAGAACGTAAGTAATCGCTGTCAGTCTCTTTTTCATGTATGAAATATGGGGGTCCATGATAGATTTCGGTTGATGATTAATGCCATAAAGCAATGACTTCTTTTGTAGGGTACTGCTGGGATATTTTCACGTGCGGTATAATGAGACATGTTCTTGCGTGTAAATCAACAAGTGAACACTTTTCGGTTGAAATCTGCAGGCCTTACAGTGCAGGTAGAACGTAAGAATAATTGCCGCCTTTTCGAAGCCGCGCTCGAACTTCTGGTCGCGTAAATCCTGGCGGCGAAATACAGATGTCGTCCGCATATATTGAGAATTGCACGGATTGTGGCGGTAAGCCATGTGGGATACACTGGCATCCCTCCTCGACACCCGCGCTAGCGGCGATCCTGACTTCCACGCGCGCACGACACCGGGAATGTGGAGACAAGTCACTCCTGCGACTCTGCTCTTTTCCCAAAGTTGTCGTGACGTCACGGCAGCGCGGCAGCGCGCTGCCTACTTCGGAAAGCGTTGCATGTCTGAGTATGCGAGCAACGTTTTGCTCCTCGGGAGGCAATGCCCGAGGGGATAAAACGAGGAACTCGCGGCGGGAAAGGCTCTCTTTCTCGCTGCTGGCCCACACTTGACTTCCCCTGAGGGACCCCTTCGCTGCCCGCCGACCCCCGAACTCAGCGCCGGTCAACAAATTGATGAGCTACTGAGCGTATATTTTCCGGATAGAACATTCTTCCGTAGTGTGCTTTGCCTCGCGTTAGGATAATAAACTATTCCTTAGCGTGCCCTGCCGTTGCCTATTTCGTCCGGACCTGCCGTGGCTGCGACTCTGCTCCACGGGTTGGGGAAACGCGTCGCGTACGAGTAACGCCTGCGTGTAGCTGGCACGGAAGCTCGCCTTCCCGGCCGGCTGGACGCAGAGTGACCCTATAGTTGACAAGGCCCATAAGGGCAAGATTGAAGAGCGTTCAGCTCAGCAATCCACCCTGTGGAACTGGACTTAATTGAGAAGACGTTAGTCCCTCAGGAGGGACTAACGTGCAGATTGATGAAACAATCTGCACAAAGCGTGATCCATTGCATAAATAACTTCGTATCCAGCGGAACACGTAACCGCAAAGTTCGGCAGTTTCCAGAGCGTCCAAAATGGCTTGGTATATATGTTAGGCTGTCATATGGGCCAAATATCCAAAGGGCGCCACAGAGACTGAATATCCCCAAAGGGCACTGCCTCGACGGGACAGAACCCGCCTTCTTTTTATACCCTTCGTTGTGGTTGTTCATCAAAGCCACCAGCCGCCCGGTCAATGCTAGAGGAAGAGCATGTTCGAACGTGCAGGTGGCGGTCCCTTATTTTCCGGAATTTAGGAGGCAGCTTGTGACATATGGCATTGCTCGTCATTTGATCGAGGCAGGGACGCCCTGGCTACTAAACATGGTACTCCCGCAGACGTTGGTCCTCCTCATCAACTGCTGTCTCTCTCGGTGTAAAGCATATTAAGAGAGCCCGGACTTTGCTTCACCTTCACCTAGCCCCGACAACGACCACGGGCCTTACTCTGCCTATAAAAGTTAATTCGTTCCTTCGCCGCCAATGAAATTTTACACACGAATCCTGTAATGAAAAGCTTAGCGTCGGTGCCGCGTGCACACCACGGCGCCATGCCGGAGTTCCATTCCCTTTCTGCACTTTGCGCACCGCCGCAGTGCATATGTGTTAGTGACATGTAGCCCAGCAACACTAGGATACTATCATCATCATGATTCATTTTTGGTCATTTCTTATTTACATTAATGACCTACCTTCTTGCGTAACCTCTAAGATACACTTATTCGCTGATGACTGCGTAATTTTTCGCGAAATTAACGACACTAACGACGTATGCGCTCTACACAATGATCTATCTGCTATATCTGCATGGTGCAACTTATGGTTAATGCAACTTAATTCTTCTAAATGCAAAGTTTTACGTGTCTCCCGCACATCATCTACTACAGGTGCATATTGCCTAAATAATACCATACTGGAGGCCGTCACGTCATATCGCTACCTCGGAGTTCATATATCTTCCACTCTAAATTGGTCGCTCCATATTAACGCCATAATTAACAACGCTAACAGCATGCTAGGCTACCTACGCCGGAATTTCTCCAATTCCCCTACCTCCCTAAAACTCATGTTATACAAAACCCTTGTCCGTAGTAAACTAGAATACGCATCTGCAATTTGGGACCCCAGCTACGCAAACTCAATTAATGCACTCGAGCTTGTACAAAATAACGCCGCCCGTTTCATCCTACTTAACTTCAATCGTACTGCAAGTGTCACCTCCATGAAAAACACGCTCAACCTCCCACCCTTAGCCTCCCGTCGAAAATTTTCACGGTTATGTTTATTTCATAAAATTTTTTACAACTGTCCCATTCTACGCGATGAATTGATATCTCCTCCGTCTTTCATCTCTCCACGGCTAGACCACGTTCACAAGGTCGGTATAACGTCGCACGAAACAAAAGCTTGTTCTCAGTCGTTCATTCCCTGTACATCAGCAGATTGGAACCACCTTCCCGGATCGACAGCCTGCATTCAAGACATCCTGCGCTTCCGTAGCAATTTAGCTAACATTGTATACTAAGGTTCACAACAAATGTACTTATCATTCTCCATTTCCTTTGTTTACTTTAGTTTCCCTTGTTTTGTTTTCTTACCTTGCACTTACATATTATGCTTACTTCTGAATTGTATAACCAGGAACATGACGCTTGTATGTTGAATTTTTGTTTTTGTTCATTTTCTGTGATTTGTAACCACTCCCCTCTGAAATGCCTTTGGCCCTGAGGGTATCAATAATAAATAATAAATAAATTCGGCGAGTGCAACGTACCCGTCTGGGATGTTCGAGTAAAAAAGTAATTCGTCTGTTACTTCACGGGCCGAGTCTTCCATCGCCGTCCTCTCACGGCTCTCGATACACGACATACAGTGGCCGCCGAGGCGATGTAGTTGATAAGCGCCAGTTGGTCGCCCGGGCTGCGGCGGCCACGAGGGTTGTTGGGGCCATGGTTTAAGGGCTCCACTGCCAGACCTAAGTCCCTCACAACCTGACCAATAAATATATTTTCCACCACCACCACAACCTCAACAGACCCGGAAAGTGCCAGAAACTGAGGCACGAAAGGAAGAAACGTGAAGCCTAATGGAAGCCTAACCGCGGTGCGGAAGCCATGGCCACCGTAGGTCAGCATCCAGGTTGGACGGTGAAGAAGAAGCAGAAGAAGAAGAACTTCAGTTTCCACCGCCAAAATTACAAAATTTTCTTTCCTCTCAATTAGTACATTTTGACTCAATAAATCTTTCCAGTCCCTCTCTTTATTACTATGATTATTATTACTAATTTTGAAATCAAAACGTTCATCCCTTTTCAGTTCATGAGGAACAATCCTCCGGTGTTGCTTTCCCGCGTGCTCTTCATTTTGATTACCTGAATACAGGTGAATAGTCACCCGATTCTTGGCCGATCTCCCAGTGTGGGTATGTGCCATCCTTTCATAGGCTAACAACAACAACAACGATGTAGGAGGCCCCTTACTTCTCGCCCCTGGCACGCAGGCTCAAGGGAGGGGCCCGGGGCCTTCTCGACTAAAGACAGGCGAAGTTAGTGTTTCTTGGCGGCTGCCGTCGCCAGGCGGATGACTTGTTGCTGTTCGGCGGGAGACTCGCTTCGCAGCAAGGCCTCCCAGGCATCTGTACATGTTAATGTTCTTCCTGAAGCCTGGAGAGTAAAGACAATGCCAGATTATATGATCAAGAGTACCCCTTTCTCCGCAGATTTTACATTTATCATCAGGTCTTTCTTCTATTTCCGTGAGGAACAGCCAGACTGGATTTTGGAAATTCCCAGCTTGCAGGCGTCGCCAAGCGACAGCCTCTCTTTTAAACTCCGGTCCAGTGGTGCCAGACTTTCTTCCAACTCTATAGTGCTTGACGATTTCAGTGTAGGTTTGCGCGCGCTCAGCCAGTCCCCGACAGTCGGGTGGCTCTACGGTTACCCGGAAGTAGAGAGTTCGGGCTAACTCGTGTGCCGCCTCGTTGCCTGGGGCTGATTCGTGTGCGGGGGTCCAGATTATTGTAATTTTACGGTTCAATTCAGAACTTGCTAAAATTTTGTTTGCCTCTTTCGAGACCCTCCCTTTGCCAAAATTCCAGACAGCCGTTTTGCTATCGCTAATTATGATGTATGCTTTCGTTCCAACGCAGGCGAGCGCTATTGCAACCTCCTCAGCTGTATCTACGTTTCGGCTTCTAATGGACGCGGCGGCGAATGGCACGCCACGACCGTTGATTACCGCGGAGACTACCGCCCCCGGCTTTCCACTAGCCGCGTCTACATAGGCGACTTCCTCTGCTCACAGCCATTCTCCAGTTTTGGGCAGTCGCACACGAGGGGGCCTATCCTCGGGATCTCCTTCCTCCTCCATGCGAAGCATCTGAGCGATGATGTTGCTTCTGAATGGGTGTCGGCGTTGTGGTCTGCGCGTGCTTCATAGTTATGCGCCCGCGGCTTCGCCAGCGGGCGACGGCGTCGTCGGTATAAGCATGTCCGGATCTCGCCCGGTTGAGGAATACCTGAGGTCCTCGTGGACAACCGCGGTCGTGTTGCATGATATTTGCGAATCCTTGAGAACATCTTCGTTCGTCTTGGCGCCGGCGTCGTCGCTCTTCATTAGGGCCTTTCGGGAGCGTGATCGGCACCGTCAGGGCCCGGCGATGGAAGTGGTGTGTTGAAGAATCGCTTTTCGCTGGAGAGGGAAGTGGTGAATGAGGGAGTTTTTTTTGGGGGGGGGGGGGAAGGAAATGGCGCAGTATCTGTCTCATATATCGTTGGACACCTGAACCGCGCCGTAAGGGAAGGGATGAAGGAGGGAGTGAAAGAAGAAAGAGAAATAGGTGCCGTAGTGGAGGGCTCCGGCATAATTTCGACCACCTGGGGATCTTTAACGTGCACTGACATCGCACAGCACACGGGCGCCTTAGCGTTTTTCCTCCATAAAACGCAGCCGCCGCGGTCGGGTTTTAACCCGGGAACTCCGGATCAGTAGTCGAGCGCCCTAACCACTGAGCCACCGCGGCGGGGCGAATGAGGGAGTGCAAGGAGAAAGATGTGTCATAGTGGAGGGTGGATAATAATAATAATCGGAAATGGAAGGCGCCGTCTGGGGCTCACTCATGCGATGCCTGATTTAATATCTGCTGCTCGCCCTTGGACCCAAGATATTAAACTTATTTTTGGAATACGGCGGAGTGCTAGACGCACTCTGGCACGGGTCGGCCCGGTATTGCACTGCCTCCGGGATCGGCCCGGGGCCTATGGGGCTATAAGCGCGCGGTGCCTTTTCTTTCTATCTTTCCTCTCCTATCCTTTAACTCTCCTAATAATTAATAATTGGTTTTTGGGGAAAGGAAAATGGCACAGTATCTGTCTCATATATCGTTGGACACCTGAACCGCGCCGTAAGGGAAGGGATAAAGAAGGGAGTGAAAGAAGAAAGGAACAGGTGCCGTAGTGGAGGGCTACGGAATAATTTCGAACACCTGGGGATCTTTAACGCACTGACTACTTTAAAGTTTTCAGCACGCGGCAGCGATCGTGGCTCGGCTTGAGCCAGTAGGCAGGCCCGTGCACTTTCTTTTCTTCCTGTCAGCAACAGCAACAGCAACGGCTCACTCATCTGTGGACAAAAAAAAATTGTTTTTGAGGAGAGGAAATGGTGCAGTAACTGTCTCATTTATCTCGGTGGACACCCGAACGACTCCGTAAGGGAATTTATTTATTGTTTGATTGATTGATTGATTGAACAACTTTTATCTCCATCAGGAAGGATGTTTCTCCCCACCCCGGCACACCAGAGACGGGGAGTTGCGCGTCCGCGATTAGAGGCTGGCTGGCAGACATTGACTGGAAGCGGCCTCTTCCGCCAGATGGGTGGCGCTGTGAGCGCGCGAAGCGAGTGGACATACAGCGCATCGTCTCCACCAACTTTTGGTTGGAGCCACGGTTCCTCGGCCGGAACCCCGTCAACACAGCCGCGTCTGTGTTCGCGAAGTCGACAGCTACCTGTGGACACCACTCACACACAGGTGGGGCAACATTTACGCATTTTAGGGCCGATCCTCACTTGCGTTTCGTGGCGACGGCGCTAGGCCTAACGCCTACGCCGACGCTCGGCCGTGAGTGAGTCGCCCACCCGTGTCAAGATGGCTGCCCAAAAAGTACAACGCGGCTACGACCCGGACGCCATGGCCTGGTCCGAGGTTCCTTCAGGTCCAACGCCTGAGAGTCCGGATTCTGCGCCCATCGAGAACCCCAGGCTCTTCAAACTAGTGGAAGGCCGCTCCCGCAAGCGGGACGCCGCCTCCAAGAAAGCGGACGCCACGTCGGCAGGCCGCTCAACACGGCACAGCGCTGCTGCGCGCGCTGCAGCGCTTCACGGAGGGGCCCAGTCTAAGACCGGACCCTCTTGGAAACCAAAGCCACTGCCGCGTCTTCATCCAGAAGACATCGTCATCATCCTGAAGCCCCGGGTGACCGTCGCTCTCAGGGATGTCTACCAACATGGCGAGCTGGGAGCAGCGTTCGCGGACTACCTGGGCGCCAAGGCCGCAGCATCCCTCAGCCTGCTCCCCACATGGGAGCAAAACCTGATCGTCGCAGGCACCAGAGAGCCGCACGTCGCGGACAAGCTTCTGCGGGATTTTCAACTAACATAACCGAAGGGCCAGCTCTCCATGTACGGCCAGTTGAAACTCACTGGAGACGTGTGCCGCGGCGTCATCACCGTGGCCAAGCACGAGACCAGTGAGTCCCTCCAAAACAAGATCCAGTGGCGTGCTGGAGAGCTTGCCGATATCCGCAAGCTTGGCAAATCCGACGTCGCGTCGCTCACCTTCGTGGGAAAAGTGGTGCCGCGATATGTGCATTACAACTCTGAGGTGACCCTTGTGCGTCCGTACAAGAGAACCATTCCGGCCTGCGTGCGGTGCGGCACTGTGGACCACCGAGCAGACACCTGCCCCTGCCCGGATGAAAAGTGCGGCCTGTGGCCGGGCAACACGACTCAACTGGCACAGAAACTTCGGGACCAGTATCTGTGTACAGCCCAAGACCCCCGTGGATCTGCGTACTCTTATGCAGGCAGAGAGAACACGGAGCTGGATCAACCTTTCCAGCTCCATGATCTGCGGGCGGCTCTCGCCAAAATGAAACGGGGCACTGCGCCAGGACGGGATAAGGTCACCGTCAAGCTTTTGACGAACCTGCCCGACTTGGCATACCAGTCCCTCCTGGAATACGTCAATGCGATTTGGCGCGAGGACACCCCCCTGCCAATCGAATGGAAAACGGCTTTGGTGACTTTTATTCCTAAAGCTGGCAAACCAATTGACACAGATAACCTCCGCCCCATCTCTCTCACCTCATGTGTGGGCAAACTAATGGAGACGATGGTGCGGGATCGGTTATCTACATATCTTGAACACAAACAAGTCTTTGCGAGCACCATGTTCGGATTCCGCCCACACAGATCCGCACAGGATGTCCTCCTGCAACTCAATCGGGAAGTCCTTGACCCCCTCGAATGCCCCCATAATGACCGGGTAGTACTCGCCTGGATCTTAAAGGGGCATTTGACAATGTAACACATGAGATCATACTCACTAACCTAAGTCACACCGACTGTGGCCTCAACACATTCCAATACATAAGCCAATTTTTAATGGATCGTCAATCCTACATTCGCATTCAAGATAGAGACCATGGTCCTTACCTACTCGGCACGCGGGGAACCCCTCAAGGCGCGGTACTTTCCCCGCTGCTCTTTAATCTGGCCATGATGCACCTGCTGGCCCAGCTGAGTGGTGTCGCCGGCGTGCAGCACGCCCTGTACGCCGATGACATCACTCTGTGGGCCACACAGGGCAGCACAGGAGACATTGAAACCAGCCTGCAAACAGCGGCGACGATAGTAGACAGCTACGCCCGCCGCTGCGGTCTTCAATGTTCCCCTCAAAAATCGGAATTTGTGCACCTCCGCCCCTCACAGAAGTGCACAACTAAAATATCTCTCTCTCTTGAGAGCGGTCCCATACGCGAAAGTGATGAGATACGGGTACTCGGACTCTACATCCACAAACACAGGCGGCCAGACACTACACTGGCCAAACTCCGTAAGGTGGGGGACCAGGTGGGCCGCATGGTCCGCCGGGTTTCCAACAAACGCGGAGGGTTACGAAGTAAGGATGCCTTGCGGCTGGCAAACGCCTTCGTAACTAGTCGAATTCTCTATTCGACTCCTTATCTCCACCTACGGAAACAAGAGGAGGACGCCCTTGAGGTCATCCTTCGCAAAATTGTTAAACGTGCCCTTGACCTCCCCATCACTACTTCAAACAGCCGGCTTATGGCTCTTGGGGTGGTGAACACTTTCCGGGAGCTCCGGGAGGCGCACCTTACAAACCAGTACACGCGCCTGTCGCTAACGGAGTCGGGTCGCCGCCTTCTTGCTCGACTCCATATCCAACACACCCCTCCAATGGAAGACAGGTTTCGCATCCCGGAACTGTGGAGGCGTGCCCTCCACGTGCGGCCTCTTCCAGCAAACATGTCACACGAAGACCATAATGGTCGGCGCCTGGCACGAGCGGAAGCGCTAGCCCGATATTATGGCAACAAAACAGGTGTCTACTACGTGGACGCCTCCGGCCCTCACCAGGGGGGATGGTACACGGCCGCGGTAGTTCACAACAGCAACACAGTTAACGGCCTAACTTTCAGAGCCCGCAGTGTAACACAAGCCGAAGAGGTCGCGATTGCTCTCGCGGCCTCACATTCCAATTCAAAATACATAATCACCGACTCGCGAGGGGCCTGTCGGAACGTCGAACAAGGCTGCACTCCCTTCCTAGCCTATCGAATATACCAAAATTGCATACGGGATACGGACCCCGCACACCGTTACCTCATATGGGCCCCTGCTCATCAGGGGTTGGCAGGAAACGAGGCAGCAGACGCAGCCGCCCGCGCGCTCTCTCACCGGGCTGTTTTCTCCTCCCCATCCGATCAGGAACCCGATTTTAATCCGGTCTATACATTCAAAGATATTACAACATATTATCAAAATTGTCATCGCCTTTACCCTAGTCCATGTAAAGGCCTGAAGAAGGCGGATGAGCGGCTCCTTCTCCGCCTTCTCACCAATACATTGCTGTGCCCGGCAGCGCTAAAACATTTTGACCCCTCCTTTAGTGGCAGCTGCCCACACTGTAGTGCAGTGTCCTCTGACACCTATCACATGGTTTGGGCCTGCCCCTCCAACCCCGCTATTCCCCCCATCCCCAACCCAACCCGGGAGGACTGGGAGGCGACCCTGCTCGGCTGCCACGACTTACAGGCCCAACAAGCCTTAGTCGGGCGCGCCCGGGCGGCGGCAACCGCCACTGGGGTCCCATACTAGGGACCTCCACCTAGTGCTTGTACGGATCGGTCCCTTACGGGCTGATCCAAACATACCTCCTATTCATCCGTAATAAATGTTTTCACCACCACCACCCGCCAGATGGATTGGTGGTGCGTTGGAGCTTGGGGTCCGGGCTTCTTAGCAGGGTCTCCCAGGCTTCTTTACTATAATATTCTTGCCCGCCTTGGAAGAATTTGGGAACTCCCAAATGATGTGGTCGAGGGTCCCTCTCGCCCAATGTGCGCGCATCGATCATGTTACCTCAGCTCTGGGTACACGTGGTAAGCCCATACCGCGTTCATAAATGTATTGGTTTGCAGCCGCCTCCACACGAGAGCTTCTGTATTATTTAATCTTGGTTGTGGTTGGGGTACCAGCCTACGTCCCAATTTATAATGGTCAACAATTTCCCCGTAATTTTGCAGACCATCTTCTTTTCCCCACTGCTCGGGGGCTCTATACGGCGACCCGGAAATAGAGTACTCGGGCTAGCTCGTGAGCCGCCTCGTTACCGGGGGCGGGGGCATGTGCGGGTGTCCATTTCAAATTAACTGAATTTTCCTCTCCAGCGGTTGTTGGCTAAGAATCTTGGCCGCTTCCGGTGAGGTCATGCCTCTTCCAAAATTTTGAATGGCAGTTTCACTGTTGCTTTACCGGACTCCATACGAAGTGAAGAAGCCGTAAGGGAAGGAATAAATGAGGGAGTGAAAGAAGAAAGGAAGAAAGAGGTGCTGTAGTGGAGGTCTTAAAAAATTATTTTTGTGGATAGTAAATGGCGCAGTATCTGTCTCCCATATCCGTTGACACCTGAAACGCGCGGTAAGGGAAGGGAAAAAGGAGGGACTAAGAAAGGAAGAAAGAGGCGTCGTAGTGGAGGACTCCGGAATAATTTCGACCACCTTGGTATCTTTAACGTGCACTGACATCGCACAGCATACTGGCGCCTTAGCGTTTCGCTTCCATCGAAACACGGCCGCCGCGGTCCGGTTCGAAGCCGGATACTCCGCATCAGTGTGCACATGTCCATATATGCAGACGACATAGCTCTGTGGTGCCGGGGACCACCGGGCGAGGCGTTCCGCGTGCGGGGGTGCCTTCAGGGAGCCCTGACCGCAATCGATGCCAGCTTGCGCGGCCTTGGTCTGTCGCTGAGCGCGGACAAATCGGTGGCCATGGCCTGCGTTTCGCGCTCGCGCGCGCACCTTGCGCCACTGTCACTGAACGGGACTCCGATTACTTGGCGTAAATCGGTGCGGTACCTTGGCCTGGACATCGACTGGCGCCTTTCCTTCCGCCCCGCGGCGACCAAGGCCTGTCTGCAGATGGAGAGGATCACCGCCGCCGTGCACAAGCTCACCGCTCGAGGCCAGGGCATCTCCCAGCAAGCCGCGCTGCGTCTATATAATGCCGCAGCTTTAGGGGCGATGCTCTATGCGCTGCCGCTCGTCACGGTGCGCAAGCCGTGCTGGAAGAAGCTCGAGCTTCAGCACCGCAAGTCCCTGCGCGTGTGCCTAGGCCTGCCCAAAAACTTGCAGTGCGCCGCAACGTTGGCCGAGACAGGAGCGTGGCCCCTTGAGCTCCAAGCAGCGCGCAGGGCACTGAATCACATCGACCGGCTTCACCACGCACCGGACGGCGGCTCGCTACTGCAGCGTATGCGCTCGCACCCGCGCTCACGAATGGGCGCGGCGCTGCTCGAGTATGAGCAATTGGCCCAAGGCCCACCCCCCTACGGCTCCTGCGCGCCCTGGCCTGCTGCCTCGGAGGTACAGCGAGAGATCGTCGGCATCGCGGGAAAGCGGAGCACACCCCTCTGTGCTGTGCAGCAGCTGGCCAGAGCCGTCATACACGAGGAGCTCCAGGACCATCTCCTCGTGTACACCGACGGCTCAGGGGCCCGCGACAGCTGCTCCCTTGCTGCGGCGGCCACCATCCCCGCCCTGCGACTGCACAGCCAGCAACACGCAGCCTTCCTGGGCTCCTCCACCACGGCGGAGTTGATGGGGATCCGGCTCGGGCTGGACCTGCTGTTCACCCTCGGCCCTCCGCCGCCCAGGAGTGCTCTGCTGTGCGACTCCCGCGCCGCCCTCAGCCACCTGCAATCTAACGGCCGCGGTACCCCACTAGTGCGGGAAATTCGCTCGCGCATCGAGCGCCTCGCGCAGAGAGGTTGTGCCGTGCGTGCACAGTGGGTGCCCGGTCACTGCGGCATCGCCGGCAACGAAGAAGCTGACGA
This sequence comes from Amblyomma americanum, assembly GCF_052857255.1. NCBI lineage: Eukaryota > Metazoa > Arthropoda > Arachnida > Ixodida > Ixodidae > Amblyomma > Amblyomma americanum. The sequence continues at coordinate 98,470,835 of NC_135500.1, forward strand.
CCTCGCGACCGCTGCACACCAACTACCTGCCAGCGATCTGCCCCTTGCGCTGGAGGATGTGCGTGCGGCCATCCACGACCATCTCCGAAAGCAGCACCCCGACCCACGCATCGCGGGAGGTGAGCGCATCGACAGTGTCACCGGCTGTCGCGCACTTACACGGTCACAACGTGCAATGATCCTCCGCGCGCGCATTGGCTGCGTGTGGCCCGGGGAACGACGGGTGCGTCACGGAATCGCGACGAGTGATGTGTGTGACGGAGGCGGTGCAGTGGAAACACTAGAACATCTGCTCCTTCGCTACTCCGCGTTCGCCGATGCTCGTCGCGATATGCTCGCAGCCTATAGGGCGCAGGGCATACTACCAGACTCCATCAAGACGCTATTGTGGCCGCAGGGCAGTGCGCGCACTCGTGAGCGAACTTTGGTGAGCCTCTGTGCATTCCTCGAACACACGGGCTTGACGTCCCGTCTGTTGTCCGTCAGGTAGTTACACGCAGTGACCGAACGCTCCGCGAGTTCTACCTTGAACGATTAATAACTGGACGCCCCACTCCAGTTGTGACCAACACAGTGCTGTGCGCGTGTGTGATTTAATTCCTCTAAAATGAACTAATCACGCGCACAACCTGGACGCATTTCTTATTGTGTAAATAGTTTGTACATGTTACTTCTCCCCCTGTCCTCTATTCCTGTCCCCCCACCTCTTTCATTTCATTTCTCCATTCTGCCTGCTGTCCTTTATTTCCGCTGCCCCAGCTCAGGTGCTTCAGTATCGATGGCAGATGCCGGGGCTAGCAAAAATCTTTTCCTTCCTTTTTACTATTATTTTTTTTTAATAAAACCACTACCACCAGCCGAGCGCCCTAACCACTGAGCCACCGCGGCGGGTGAGCACACGGGCGCCCTTTGCGTTTCGCCTCTATCGAAACATGGCCGCCGCGGTCGGGTTCGAACCCGGGTAATCCGCATGAGTGGCCGAGCGCCCTAACCACTGAGCCGCCGCGGCGGGTCATTTGTGGGCTCCTGAGCCGTGCCGTAGGGGAAGGAATGAAATAGGGAGTGAAAGAAGGCAGAGAGAAAGAGTTGGCATAGTGGAGGGCTCCGGAATAATTTCGATCCCCAGGGGATCTAATGTGCACTGAAATCGCGCATAACACACGGGGTTGCTATACCGTCTCCGTCGATTCATATATGACGCGGTTGTTGCGACGCGCGTCCTTTCTTTCAATCTTTACTCTCACATTCTTTTAAAACTCCCACTGTCTGCACGTGGCAGCGATTGTGGCTCAGCTTGAGCCAGTGGGCAGGCCCGTGCACTTTCATTTTTCCTTCTTCCTGCAGTCGCAACAACAGGCGCATTTAGTGCGAAAGCACTACTTCAGTAGCAGCCTTAAAAATGCCAATTGGTCCTTGAAAGCTCGATCTTTGACCCTTCATACCCCAGATAAAATTGGTTTTTGAAAATTGGTATTATTAAAATTGGTTTTTGGGGAAAGGAAATGGCACCCGCCGCGGTGGCTCAGTGGTTAGGGCGCTCGACTACTGATCCGGAGTTCCCGGGTTAGAACCCGACCGCGGCGGCTGCGTTTTATGGAGGAAAAACGCTAAGGCACCCGTGTGCTGTGCGATGTCAGTGCACGTTAAAGATCCCCAGGTGGTCGAAATTATTCCGGAGCCCTCCACTACGGCACCTAATTCTTCCTTTCTTCTTTCACTCCCTCTCTTATCCATTCCCTTACGGCGCGGTTCAGGTGTCCAACGATATACGGGACAGATACTGCGCCATTTCCTTTCCCAAAAAAAACCAATTATTATTATTATTAAAGGAAATGGCGCAATATGTCTCATATCGGCGGACACCCGAACCGGGCCATAAGGGAAGGGATAAAGGAGGGAGAAAAAAGAGGAAAGAGAGAAAGAGGTACCGTAGTGGAGGGCTCCGGAATAATTTCGACCACCTGGGGATCTTTGACGTGCACTGACATCGCACAGCACACAGGCGCCTTAGCGTTTCGCCTCCATCGAAACGCAGACGCCGCGGTCGGGTTCGAACTCGGCTACTCCGGATCAGTAACTCAGATACCTGCAGAAATTAAATAATGCCGCGCAGTGGGTTTCGAACCCACGGCGGTGCGAACAGATCAGCTTTGCTAGCCACTGCACGAGAGCGCTATGCTATTGCCGCAACCGATTACGCCTGGTGTTCAACTTCCACTCTCTCCCGCTGTGCATTACATGTCGCCGTCTTCACTAACTTCCATTCGTGTGCAAAAAGTGCTGTTAGCTTCCTACTCCGCAAAATCCGCTGGTGAATGTGAGGCCTATGAGATAGTCCCGAAAGGAAAGAAAACGCGCATACCTCCCTTCCTGGGTAAATGAACACCTCAATCGCGTTTTGAGCTACGTGGCGGTAGCTAGATGTGCGCTGCATGTGTTGGCGTTGACAACGTTGTGGCAGAATCACGGCACTGGACACCTCAATCGCGCTTTGAGCTACGTGGCGGTACTAACATGTGCGTTGCATGTGTTGGCGTTGACAACATTGTGGCAGAAACGCGGCACTGGAGGAACAGGCCTACCCGCCGCGGTGGCTCAGTGGTTAAGGCGCTCGCCTACTGAGCCGGAGTACTGGGTTCGGACCCGGCCGCGGCAGCCGAATTAGATGGAGAGGAAATGCAAACGGCGCCCTTGTGCTGTGCGATGTAAGTGCACGTTAAAGATTATGGTGTGATCGAAATTATTCCGAAGACCTCCACTGCTTCTTCCTTGCTTCTTTCACTCCGTTTTTTATCACTTCTTTCACGTCGCGGTTAACGTGCCCACCGAGATAATGTGAGCCAGTTACTGCGTCATATCCTTTCCTCGAAATCATTTTTTTTAATAGGCCGCCGGTGTTCATTGGGTAAATTGGCTTTGGCGTTAACAGGATTGTAGACTCCTATGATTTTGAGGAAAGGAAAGGCGCATAAGGGCGCCCTGGGTGAGTGAACACCTATAAAGTGGTTTTTGGGGAAAGGGAGTGGCGAAGTATCTGTCTCACATATCGACAGACATCCAAGCCGGGCCGTAAGGGAAGGAATGAAGGAGGGACTGGGAGAAGAAAGGAAGAAAGAGGTACCATAGTGGAGGGCTCCGGCATAATTTCGATCACCTGGCGGTCTTTAACGTGCACTGACATCGCACAGCACACGGGCGCCTAGCGTTTCGCCTCCATCGAAACTCGGCTGCCGCGGTGGGGTTCGAACCCGGGTACACCGGATCAGTGGCCGAGCACCACTGAGCCACCGCGGCGGGTTTACAAAGACGGAGGCCCTCCTTTGCAACCAACTCCAAACGGACGCTTTCCCGAATCCAGAGATATATCTTTCCTGAACGTTATGCCCCGACGTTTAACTACTGCGGCATTTGAGCAGACCTCTTTCATATGGTCCGGACTAAAGCCCCTCCATGACGGAAAAAAACGTCATGGAGGGGCTTTAGTCCGGACTTGCCCACGGCAATACATCCCTACGCCCACGTACCACACTTGAGAAGCTCGTCTACACAGCTCTACCCTGGACGACCAACGCACACCGATCAGTCTTGTTCTAGAGACTTCCAGATTCCAAGGAGCCCTGGCCGACCCCTAGATCTGGGTAGGCTACTTTTCCATACCTCACGGCGAACGGGCGCATACCGCCTTGAGGTCGGGTATTTTTGACCAATTCGGGCCGAAATAGTTTGTCGACTCTTTGGAGGGCCATTTTTCCTTACCTCAAGGCGGTAGGTGCCCGGTCGCCATGAGGTATGAAATTGTGAGCTGCCGAGTGCTGACGTCGCGGCCGCCATGTTAAGCCTAACCATAACTAAATAATAACCTAATTAGGCGATATTGGTTTCTAACATGTTCTTCTCATCGAGCCTGTTACGAATTTGTCATTCGTTAGATCATGATGTCATCGGCAATTAATTATAAGCGATCAAATTAAGCCTATCCACAACTAAATATTAACTTCATTTGCTAATATTGGTGTCTAACGTGTTCTACTCCCTTAAGGCTTCCAAATATATAATTCGTTTTATGATTATCTCATGAATTACTGATTTATAAGCGATTAAACATAGTCACGTGACAAGTTAATTATGGCGTCAGAAAATCAGTGACCTCACTAATCAGTCACCAATTCCATATACTAACGACGTCACCAATCAATCACCAATTGTGTTGCTATATTGATTCACCATGGAAGCCGCCATCTTGAATTCCGCGCACAGAAAATTTCAAGCCGAAGAGAGGTGGTAGCAGAATCCAAGAAATCGAGAAACGTCATGAGTAAGAGCTAACTCGGTTAAAAAATTTCTGCCAACATTACCTCAGTGTTCTGCTTAAGAGCGTGAACTACGGGAGCTTGAAGTGCTTACATCCGTGTGCTCAACAAACATGGAGAAGACCAAATCCGAACATCCGCGGATGTTTCCTTTTTACAGCCCTTTTTACACACAAGAAGCGCCATCTACCTCGGATTTTGCACTACATTTGCGATGTACAGACACATTCACTATATGCGGTATATTTTCTAGTTATATGAGTTAATGAATTAATGACGAGTCGTTTGACACCATCCGTAACCTCCTGTTACAAACGGTTCGGCCGTAATGACCGTCTGAAGGTCCTCGGAATAAACGCTTTGGGGGCGGAAAGGTCGTCGTTGCGAATTCCACACATATTTCGGGCTTCATGTCAATTAGTAATTTGATCCTCAGGAACATGCCAAGTCATTTGACGCCACTGCAAACATTCTGCTTCAAACGGGTGCCCCCGAATTTTATGTAAATGGTGGTTCCGTGGGGGGGGGGGGGGGGGGGGGTCAAACTTCGATAGCCGCTATACTGTCATATACCGGGCGTTTCACCTTAAGTGAAGCCAATGTTTTAAAATAGGGTTTTTCAAGTATGAAGGCGGCCTCTGCGGCACAATAATACCTGCGTTGGCAGACACCAGAAAACATGTAAATATTACTAACTAGTTAGCCGCTTAACTAATTTCTGATAATTAACTATACCAGTTATGCTATCCTGGTTGCAATTAGGGACTTGTAGCCGGTCGTTAGTACTAGTCATATCAGTTTTTAGAATTTCGAAAACGCGATTACCCTCGCCGCTAAGGCTAGACAAAATTTGGCTTTTTCGACTATAGTTACGAGCGCTGGAGTGGTTGCTTTGCCTGCAAGCTTTCGAAAGCGCACGTATTTTCGCACGATGCAGCCACTCTTCGTGGCTGACAATGCACTTTGCTTGACTTCTGACACCATCTTATAGTTGACCGTTATGAGTCCCATCTTTTGATATGTATCTTTTCCCAACAGCCAAGTGGTCGTCCAACTGACACGTGGTCGTCCCCGACAACACATTCAATTGAGTATTTTTTTCTGTGACACAGGGTTCCTGAGATGGAGCCTGCACTTGTCTTTCGGAGTGATGGTCGTTCCATTGTACATCTTTAGGTGTGAAGGGGCTTCATCCAACTGGCTTCCTTGGGTGTGTATTTCTGGAATGACGTTCAATGATGCTCCACTAGCTGTCAACCTGGAACCTGATGTGCTTGTTGCTGCCTCAGTTTAGTAGCGTAACAAAGATTTCATCGTTCTTCCTTTTCTACAGAGCGAGAACTCCCTCTCAATTTGAATCACTTTCTTGAACAGCTCTGATGCTTCCCTTGGTCTTGCACTGGTTCGCAAAATGGTTCTTTGTTCCACGCTTGTTACACTATTTTCTCCACGCTGGAAATATAAGCCAAGCAAAGTATCACACTTGTCGGAGCAGTTCCTGCTTGCTGGTGTCACTTTCCGTCGGCATTTCCTTGTGCGGCTACGTCATTCCCGTTCAGGCCCCGTCACGTGACGTTTCATTGTCATAGCCTTCTTGATAACAAAGTGTTTTCTCTGGGATTGTCTGTCTCCTGATGCTCATAGCCAGTTAATTCAGTAGTTCTGATGTTGACAACATTGATCAGAATTATACGGTGAATCAGACTAGTACGCTTTTTTTTTTCAGCTGAGCTCAAGTTAATATTTTAATATATATGAATTCTATATTTTAGTTGATTTTTAATGTACTGTATTTAATGAATATTTTTATTATATTTTAATGTATTTATTGTATACTTTAGTGTACTCTTAATGCATTTAATGTATGTTTTAGTATATTTTTAATGTATATTAAATATATACTAAGCGAACAGGAAATCTGTTTTTGATGCATTTCTAGGAATATTCAAAATATTACTCCTAGCATACTTAGAAAGCATTCGTATTGCAATTTAGGCATAGGGACAAAAAATTCAAAATAATTAAGAAATTATAAATGTGTTAGAAATGAATTTTTAGCACAGCCTTTTTTTCGCTAAGGGACGCAAATTATGAAAATTCTGAGGGCACTCTAACTCAGTAGCAGGCAAAAATATTTCAGGAAGAAGATATATAGCAGGAAACATGGAGTGATGCTACGTTCTTAGAGGGAACTGGTCTGCCATAGGCACTGGGCTAAAAAAGAAGCGTCACACACAGCCAGCCGTCTTCGAGATTCTTTAGCGTGAGCTACATTATCCCCCGGCAAGCTAAATGCAACCGTACGCGAGTTTCATAAGTCTTTGGATGCAGACTCTTGTCAATTGCGCAGCACTTGCCGAGAGGCCTTCAACATTTTGCTGACATGTACGCTTTCAAAGAAAACAGTCGCCCTCTGCGTCAGAATTCTCACCGCGCGAACGCGGCTAAAGTGGCTGGAGACTGAGGCGGGAGAGCGGGATGACAAAGAGTGCTTATTTAGCTGCCGTTGTACTAAATATCCCCCCCCTCTTCTTCCTTCCGTGTTCGATTAGCGTGTGTGTAAAAAAAATATTTAAATAACAGAATAAATCGAGGCTTGTTGGGTGGGCCCTCATTTCAGGGGCCCATTGGCTTTAGCCGCCGCTCTTGCCTGGCTTACCAGCCAAACAGGGTCTTCCGGGTTCTCTTGGAATTCACACTACTACACTTTGCGGGACCATGGTCTAACCAGTGGTCTGGTATCGCAACTGAGCGGCTTCTAATAGAGGCCAAACGTGAAAGGGGGTGATTGAGCGTGGGCTGGGCGTATGTATGCCACAGCCGCCTTTGTCCTGTATTGCGTCCATTCAGACTGATAGTGATGGTTATCCTTGAGCTCTAAACAAGGCCTAACGCCATATAGTCAGGATTTTTCCATTTTCCACTGCCTTCTTCGTGTCGTGGTAACACCAGCACATGGCGTGCTCATAAATTTGCTCAGCTCGTGGTAAATGTCATCTTTATTTCCGGCGATGCCCAAGGTGCCTCGTGGCTTCGTGCCACCGTCTCGAGATAGAAGAAGAATAAGTAGAAAGCCCGCCCAGTTTTCGTCGGTCCCGTTCTTCCTCAGACCTCTGCATTTTGGATCCGCCCTGTGCCCGCAACGTCGTCCACCACACCAACGGCTCGGAATGCATGGCGGCCCCGGCGCGGAAGCAGCGGGCCCGCGACAGAGCCCCTTCCCAGGGACGCCGCAAGAGCGCCGAGCAGATCTTGGAAGAGAGCCTGCCGAGCCGTCGCCACGCCCTGTTCGTGGCCTGCATGTCCACCGTGAGCGGCGTGCTGGCCTGCGTGGTGCCGTTAGCCGTCAACTGGTGGCAGCAGAAGGGCGAGGACCGAGAGTGCCTCATGCTCTACGCCGACGTGCGCCGCTCGGCGGACCCGAGCGTGAGCCCCTGCGACGACTTCCACCGGCACGTGTGCGCGGGGTGGACTCGCCTGAACACACCGCTCGAGGCGTACAAGCAGCGGGCGTCCTTGATCATACGCAACGCGGTCCTCCTGCAGCAGTCCGGGCCAACGGGGCACTCGGCGAGGGACAAGGCGCACCGGCTTTTCGTGAGGTGAGCACGCGCCGCGATCCCTTATGGTACACACGTTGTGCCGCAGACTCCTGTACTTCGAAATGCTGAACGCCCTTTAGAGACGTGCACTTTAAACACAAATACGCTTGTATGGGAGTATATGGGTGTATACCTCCTTTTGATCAAAGGTACGACAGCTTACTCCCTTTCTACTCATTTGATGTTTAGAGTGTAGGACGTGGCAGAGCTAGGCGCACGGTGCGCAAAGCGACGTTAGGTATAGCAGTCTGTCCATAGGACCTGTCTTACTTCGTGCGCCGCAGAGATAAAAAATGAGGATTAACTAGTCGGACCTTCCGAGTTTCTTGTAATACCAGCATCTATTGGCAACTACAGAGCTTCTCTGGCACTCATTTCAGTTAGTCTATCAGCCGATCACTGCTGTCTAAAGCAAGAAACAAAATCATTCTAGCATTCTTGTTTAATCGGGGGACAGCAAAATTTTCTTGCGTTTTTTTTTGGTTGGTTGGTTCGAATGGTGCGCATAGAATTAGGAAACATCGATCACCTATTGTAATTCGCCTGTACCTTACATATAATTTGCACCGGTAGCTGTCACTACGACGGCATGACTAGGCGAAACAAAGCCTCTGAACCCAAACCTTCAAGTCCGTACGCTCCAGCAAATTGCGCTTGCGCTATACGAGAAGAAAAAATAGGACAAATGTTTCTGACGCAGTAATGTACTCTTTCTCTCCTGTTTAGCTGTCGCTGCTCTGAAAAGTGGTTATAAGGACGGGAAGGCGCAGTAACGGTCCGAGCTTGTCTCACTCTGGGTCGGCACCGTGCCTTGAGGTAAAGATTGAAGGAGAGGATGAAAGAAGGCAGAGAGAGGATCGAGGGCTGAAGTGGATGGCTCCGGATTAATTTTGACAACCTGGGATTCAATACATATCCGGATGTGCACTGTATTCCCGTTTGTTTTGAGGCTTGTCCATTTTGTATTGTTTTCCTCCACCATGAGTTTGATAATGGGCAGTGACATCGCACAACACATGGGCGTCCATTTGCATTTCGCCTCCATGGAAACGCGGCCGCCGCGCCCGGGATTCCATTTCGCGTCCTTAGTGAATGCGCTTATCACTGAGCCACTGTAAGGGTAACCGCTGCGCTTGCTCTCTGTGACACGCACCTGTGACGCACTCTGGCAAACTGCGCATGCGCGAGAAGAGAAGAGAAAAATTGGCAGCGGCTTAACTTGGCTAACCCAGGAATTCAGCGAAAAGCAAGGACGGTTGCTAAGCGGCTGAGACTCGTCCATGGCACCTCCCTTACACGCTCGCGACAGCCGTTCTATATATGTACCCACACGACCACGTGGCTATGACGTGGTATCACATTGGTCTTGCGGCACCCCCACCGGATGCCATCACGTCGCTTCACATCACCCCATCGGATGTTCTTAAGCTCAAAGCCCAAACGTCATACAAAGTCAATTGAAGGTCAACTAAAGTTCATGAGTCAAGGTCAGGGGTCAAGAGTTCGACACCATAACTGTACCACATATGGTCATGCACGGCTAACGTGGTTGGGCTGAAGGTCGATCAAGGTCATTATCCGGCCTACGCTATGACTGCTTTACCTACCGTAGTGAAGCTTTTCGCTTCAAAATGCTAGGCGCTTACCCGAACGGCAGTGGGAGCAAAGCGCAGTGATCGCTCAGTTCTCACCAGGTATGCTGAGACCATGCAAGGTTCGCACGCCGTGCGAGGACCTTGAATGGCGAGGTGGATGCAGGAAAGGTGAACTGTCAGGACGGAACGAGAACGAAGACAGACGCAGGGCCCCCGATTATCACAAAGGGAGCCAACGAGTCTGTGGCATACGCGTACTGACAATGTGGATCGCAAACAACAGACGTGATGAAGACGTGAGTGACGTCACGATTGCGACCTTCGGCATATACGACGGGTCACTAGGCGGCCCTCGGGATCAGCGCGTAATTCGAAACTGTCTATCAAGAAATTCTGAATTAAGCATTTTTTACGAAGCCACCCCTAACAACCACTTCTCAGTATCATCCCGAATCTCAGCTTTTCAAACCACCTCTCAACTGCATCTATCTAAGCCGTACGTCAAGGCATGGCTGCTGTTGCGATTCACAGCACACCTAGGGTGACTGTCCTGCGCAGTTTTTCGTTCATTTTTTTTCTATATAGTGATAAAAGACGTGTTTTTTAAATTTAATAATGAATCACCAACTATTCCAGCTTTCTGCCTTGATTGCAATGTAGCCTGAACTTTGTTTCTAAAACAGTTAAGTTTGAGATCACAAGAGACACCTAAAACACTGGCATATAATTGCTGCTTGTTCACTCCCCCTTAGGGTTCTAGCCCAATACTAGCTTAAAGCTGGAGAACATACAACGATAAAACACCGATTATATTTAAGGTTTTTATGGCACACGTGATGTCAAGCGTAGTTGTGACGTCAAATTCTCCGCTTGGCTCATGATACCGAAGCTATATGTGACAAAAAAAATCAGATAAAGATGGGTTACCTCGTGCAGACGAATTCAACGCTGTGACCCATGTTTAATGCCTTGCGCATCATTCCAAAGAAAGCATAAAACAAAAGCTTTGTCTGTCCTTCAGACCGAATACAGCTATGTTTAGAACATATAAATGTGTTATCCTTTACGATAATATATCAAAAAAAAGACCTTCAGAAATGAACTGCTCCAAACGACGTTGTTTTCATGAGGAGCTACCTTCGAGTTTCCCACAATCTTGCACAGCTCGTGAAAAATAGGTCCTGCGAATAATTTCTTGAAAGGACCTTCTTACGATTACGCAAAGAAAAAAGTCGCTGTGATCAGCACAATATTCCACCTCCAACTACAAATCAAGAGTGTGGAGGAAAATTTAATCATATATGCTGAAAGGAAAGCATTTAAATGTAATGTTCCTAACCTGCCGTCCAATTTTCTGTTCTTGTTTCTTTGCTTATTTATGTTGAGCCCCTTTATCTTCATAAACTATATGAAACCCAGCGTGAGCGCAATAACATTCATACCTTTTGACGGCTTTTGCCGTTGAAGTTCTGTACTCGTCGAGTGAAAGAGCTCAGTTTATGACAAAAAAACAAAAAACGAACGTTTAGACCTAGGCTGAAAGCCCAGGAATTCGCCCGGAGTTCAGCTTGTTTTAAAAATGCCCTTCTTAAGGGAAACATAAGACATCAGTGCGTTTTCTTTTTTGCCTGCCCAGTTTTTGCTAAAGTGCGTTTCACGAGCCTGAGTAGTTCGCAGATAGGTTAGCCCGACCCGCCTAGCATCTTTTGCAGCTTCAGCAACATTCCAAGGCTGAGGCAATAGAGCCGAATGAGGAGTACTTCCACATCTGCTTCGCCAGATTTAGTGGCCACGAAATATTATTTACCTGTCACTTTAGCCGCTTCCGCGAAATACTGAGCTCAGGAAAAATAAATCGTTTAGAGTGCATGGCACCGCATAGGAGCAGTGGAAGATGGGGATGAGGAGGACAGCTGTCAACTTGGGCGTTGTTTCTAGATAGTATTCCTTCTGCTTGTTTTTTTTTTCCCCGTGATGACCAAATTGCTATGTTGCAACTTGAAGAACAGATGGAGATAGAGTCTTTTCAAAGCGGTGTCAAGAAGGATATATAGTTTACGCTGGCTGCTAAAGATTACGACTTCAACACATTGCTCCCACTCTAAGGCCGACATTTTGCGACTCTCTATAGAAGGAAGACCAAGTTTGCGTGGCCTTACACTCTGGTCGCACCGTCGCTTGGCAGTGGGGAAAGGCTGTTTCCAGGTGTTTTTTAGAGCGCAGCTCTTAGGCGCCTGTTCTTTGCTTCCGCGTCGTAGTCGTAGGCGTAACCGGCTGTCCAAGTAGTAAGGTGCCTCGATGCCAGCGCCGGGTGGGGACAACTTAAGCGACGCCGCCATATTGAATCACAACTGTCCTCTCCCATGTACCGCGAAATGCTCGACTGGTAGCCCAGTGTAGCTCTCGCTACAAAAGGCCGTTCAAGTTATGTGAAGCGCGCCGAGAGCATGAACGGCGCCGTTACAAACGATAGCGCCGCTGATCCGGTGTGATTTAATATGGCGGCGCCGCTGAAGTCTCCAACCCGGCGGCGCTGGCATCGAGGCACCCCATCCAAGTAGCAGACCGAAGCGCCACCAGGAAGGTGGCTGCCACGGGAAGACGCCGGAGGGTGGCTACTAGCAGCGTAACACGCCACCTGCCAGCCCTGAAGAGCTGCACTCTAATTTCGCATTACCGGCTATCGTAATCATTTGTTAACTTTTTTTTCTGACGAATAAGTGATCCCTTTGGCTGTTTATTTCTAAAGACAGAGTTCGCAGCATACGCGCCAACCACACTTTTTTGTCATTTGATTTATTGAAGCCTTAAGAGCCTACAGGCGTTACATAAGGCGGGGCTAGAACAATGTTCAAGAAGTGCTGATACCATGTTCAAACAAAAAGGAAAGAAACAATGCAAAAATGATTAATTGCGCACTAGCACTGGAGGACGTAATTTAGGAAAGCAAGAAACATTATATGAAACACTGAGGATAGTGAAAGGCAGGGAACTCAATTGGGCTAGTGCTTCTAGGAAAAAAAAAAGCTACCATTCATCGCTATTGCGCGGTCAACAATGAGAGCTAAGGGATGACAGTGGTTTAGGTGAGGCGATACTCATGGTGGGGGTTATTACATAGGATGCCCGAACTCAAGGTGGTTAAACACAAAATGTAGAAGGCAAATGCGGCGTTATTAAATCCGTGGGAGGGAGAGAGTTTAAGTTCAGTGACGCTAGTATCAAGTGAACACTGTGAAAAGATAAATTCCGCGGCTCGGTTTCTGACGGCTTGCATTTTTATTGGCGAGATGCGCTAGTGAAGGGTGCGAGACGGATTAAATGCCTTCGAGTTTCGGGCGTACTTCAGTCTTACAAGCGAGTTGTCTGACTTCAAGTAGTGCTGATTTTAGGTTTAGTCGCAATAATCAAGAGTGCGTAAGGCCTGAGATACCCGCTATAACTATGTCAGGTGGACTCCAGATATTTTTAACATGAAGTTTCGGTATGGGAGTTGAAATGACGCGGTATGTGCAGTTAATACAGGTTTGTTTACTAGAGAAGGAGATCAGTTGGCATTTGTGCCATTTTCACACCTCCACAATAATAATGCAATCTCCCTCTTGAGATGAGAAAAAAAATGGCTGCGGCTTAGCTCGGCTAAGCCGGTTATGGAAGCGAAAGCTTTGTTATGCGTGGTTGTGCTGTGTTGCTAAGCCAGGTTAGTCTCAACCTCTTCGTCCGTCATCGAAGCCGTAGTCGTGGCTGAGGCAAAAGCAGCAGCGGCTGCCTCCAAAGCTCTTCGCTGCCACCTTTCGGCATCCTTCAACCGCCGTTTTGCCAGTCGGCGCTCCCGTTCTTCGTCAGCTTCTGCCGCTAGCTTGACACGTTTAATTTCCCTACCTCTAGCTAAATCTTAGAATGGTTGGCAACGTCAGCCGGATGATCAGACTGAGCCCGTCGTCTACGCGACCATCCCGACGGCGCAGACGGTCCCGGCCAACTCGCTTCATCCATAGCGAGAAACTGCGAGGCGGCAGTGTGTGTAAAGGCACGCGAGAGTGGCGCCGTCTCCATTTTAAGTGAACGGCGAGTCACGTGATTGTCATGTGGCACAGGTGAAGGGGCGGCGGTGGGCGCAGCGGCGTCGGCGCGCGGCTGCAGCTGCGGCGATTCACGTGGATGACACATATGAAGGTCAAATGTACCCTGCCGATGACCTTCACTAGACGAGGCTAATAAAGCTTGCGCTTTAAAATAGACACTTTACACAGTCTATTAAACGAACCCCCAATCGCTCTCCGCACCACCCGCCCTTTTCGCTTCTCTTACCCCAATCTTTTGATCCCAGGTGCCTCAGCCACGCGGCCTCCGAGGACTTACTGCGCTCCTTTCTGCAGCGTCTGAAGCTAGGCTGGCCACTGCAAGCCGGCACTGTCTCACGAGTGGACTTCCTGGACACCTTGGTAGGGTCGTCACTAGACTACGGCGTGCCATCGTTGTGGTCAATGGCCGTAGGTCGCCACCCCACCTGGCCTCAGCAGAGCATCATCTACCTCTACCTGGACCCTTCCGTGCCTCAGTGGATCGCGCATGTGCTCCGCCTAGTGCGCCGACGCAGAGCGCGCCTCTACCTGCGTCGCTGTGCCGAGATCATTGGCGGCACTGGCCAGTCCTACGAGGAGATGATTCAGAAAGTTCTCCGCATGCACACGGCGCTGTCGCGGGACATATACACCCACTACGGTTTTCCCGACGCGCAGTATGTCAACCTCTCTGACGTGGACATGAGGGTCGCGATGAATCGCCACCTTCCGGACAGTTCGCAACTCTGGCCTAAGGACGAGATGCTCGTCCTCCATCTGCAGCTTTTCAGGCGCTTTTTGGACGGCTACACGTCGAGCGAGGAAGCGAGGAGTCGGGCGCAGCTGTACATTGGCGCATATGTTGTGTGGTACTTGTCGCCGCTTGCTTCCCAATACCTAACCAGACATCTGATGGCCGACCTTGGACTCGCGGACGAAGCGGACGGGTACAAAGCCGCACGCTGCTTTGACGCAATCGCGGGTCTCATGCCTTTAGCCGTGTGGAAGATGATGCACGCTATGATAAATGAACACGAAACCGCAGCCATGTTCGAGGTGTTCGGGGAGGTTCGCAACGCCCTTTATGACGCGACTCGTCGCACGGATGTCAGCACTGCAGAGGATATGCGCCTGGCCATGAACGATGTCTCTTTGAACGCGTTCAACATGTCCGTGACTTGGGAGACAGTCGAACAGGCCTACAATTACGTTCCGATGATGAAAGGTTCCTTTCTCAGCATGTACCTCACTGTGGCCTCGGCAGGAATGGCCACGTACAAGGACTCCCACCGCAACTCTGCCAGTGACGTTCGCTACCTACCCATCATCACACTGAGCGAGCTGTACAGAATGCTGGTGCTGCGAGAAGTTGGGGTTCCCGTGCACCTGGCGATACCCCCCTTTTCCACAGCAGCTTCCCGGTGCATCTGAAAATGGCGGTATTAGGAAAGTACATAGCTTTCAACTTTGGGCTCATGTTCTACTACATCTTTTACAGAACAGCCAGCTTCAAATTGGTGCCGTTCGATCTTGTCCGATACAGTAACAAGGAACAGTTCACAGAGATTTTGTTGTCAGCGAGACCAGTTCTCTTGAGCCTAAGCCTCCACCCCTCTCACTACGTTCCGCTGGTTATCCACTCGTACGTCCTGGATGCCATACAGAGGACCAGCTTCTTCCAAAACGACGGCGCTCAGGAACCCTCCGAGGGCGCCTACCCTCCGGCTGACAACGACGGACAACTCGTCATGGGACAGGGCTCCGAACTGCGCCCCGTTCGAAGCCTGCAGGAGTTAAGTCCTTGGGAGCTGCATCGGCTCTTCTACCTGGTCTCCTGCTTCGCACACTGTCGCAGCCTCGGAGACATGTCCCTTCCGAAATCCATCTGCAACGTGGCGCTGCCCGCAAGCGCCGGTTTCTCGCGCGTTTTCAAGTGCGCCACAGGTGATGCCATGTTCTTCAACACCACATGGGAATGAGCAGCGGAAGCCGAAGACGGAAGTGCCAGATGAGATATCTCACCTATTTCGGGAAACTGTCCGCTAAAGCTTACGAAAAGGCGGTGAATAATTTGCTTCCAGTTGCTGCTGGAACACAGAGAACAGCTCTCGACGACAGCGCTACCATTGTACCCGACGGCAGCGTGTTCGCACGAAACATTATCATTAATAGGATCCTTGCAAAATCAGTCGACAAACGGTGGTTATTCGACGTTATACGTACTAGCGGACAAACATTTCACAGTCTATAACACTGCTCTAGGCTATTACACTGGTGCGGAGATATGTTTTAAGCATCTGGTATTCCACACCTAAATACATCTCTCTTTTAATGTGTGCTGCACATTGCGCAAGCCCGGGTCGCAGGCTTCAGCATAGCACTTGCGTTTGCGTCACTGCCGTCTAATCACTTGCGTTTCCTATTCCTATCATTTTACACCATGGAACTGTACGTCTTTTGACGCATATTATGCTAGCGTGAAAACTAAGGTCTTTCATGAGCAAATACACTCAGCCTGGCTAAGAGTGCCAGCTAATCATTGCTTGAATGCCGTTATAAGTGAGTTAGAGAGCATCTGGTCTCCGGTATCGCCAAAGAACGAGTTTAGCAGTCCAGAGTAGCCCAAATTCACTTGTTCTCAGTGTGACAGAACTTGCGTTCACGTGGTCCTCGCTTGTCTTCTGCCAACGTCCTTCGATTTCCTGAAAGGTTTTCGAAAAATAACCTTGTTTGAAAAATATTTCCAGATGCTGGTGTCGACTTGAGAACTTGTAAGTTTCGCAGTGCAATATGTAATTATACACGGCTAAGTGACATGAACAAAAAAAAATCTGGATTTAAAATTCCATTGAGTTAGCAATGCGATATCATGCGAAGCTGTTGATGCCTTTGCTGGATGTGACTGGTGGGGCTGCCGAGTACCAGGTTGCTCTTCCCATACATCACCTGCCGCCTGAGGCTTCACACAGACAGACCTGATCTGGCTTACCATTGCATGATTGCTGCAAGTGAGGACTTCTAACCCCTCTCAGCCAATGGGAAATAAGTTACTCCGCACTTTCCCTCCAATGATGCTTCTAATGCTCAGCATAAAAAAGAATACGCAGAGCTAGTCTTGGATAAAGAAGATGATTGGTTTTTATGGCGCAAGAGCATCTATGGCCAAAGAGCGCCATGACACAAGGCATTTTTCGGCTATTCAAGGTGGAGTCGAAGACCCATTCTCCAAGGATTTCACCCCAGATAGGCCCAGTACCAGGCCAGTGGAAAGCTTGTACCATGCATTGTATCACCGGTGGTTACCCGGCGGCACTAGGGATCACACCGTGCATGTGCCGCATATGCGAGGTGGATGCTGACCACTAGGCCACCGCTGCGGTTTGGACAAATACGACCTTCCAGGAAGTTTTTTAACTTCGCTAATAAAGTGTATTCTCACCCTTGGTAATACAAGAACGTACGACGAGGCGGATTTTTATTCAAGTGCGACATAAAACTGGTATCTCATAGACGCAACCTCTGTAATCGAGTATGCCGGGTATCCGAGCTAAAAGTAACCAAGCTTTTAACATAGACTGAGTGGCCTTGCCGAGTGAAACCACCTGACGGTTTTTGAGAATCGCTTGCCCAGTCTGTAGGATTTTTTTACGTTCCCCAAAGTTAATTACCTACATATTTTCTTTATTGGCTTTACAAACAGTGCCAATTCACAAGATGTGGATCTGCTTGTAAAACAGCTAGCAGAAAAGCATGCACCAAGGCACCATTTACACGGCGTATTATTTTTACCAGCCTGAAAGGATTCTCACAGTATAAAAGCTTCCACGTGACAGTGGTGCTGCTTCAGACTTTAAAGCAAAATCCACTTTCCTCTCTGTCGCCGATGGGGCTTGCACTGGGCGAGAGATATGCGCCAGTGGCTGTCACATGGCAGCTTTTTTTAAAGGCTGGTAAGTCGAGCTGTGTAAATGGCACCTTGGTGAAAACATTGCAGCCGGCTGTTTTATCACGACGGTGTGCAACTTCCCAACCGGCACTTTGTTCCTGAAGCCAATACTTAAGAAGTTAGCTATTATTTACTAGCACTCTCCAACATTACTGCGGATAATGTTATGCGACTCTAGATATCCCTAATTGATTTCATTGGGCTAGTATACTTCGTCTGATTTAAATGCATGTTTACCTTTTAGCTGGGACACATGGTACCACAGTACATACTACATCCGCCGCTATGGACGAGTGTGCCGCTGGTGAACGCTCCCAAGGTTAGTTTACACCACACTCAACATAAACACTTTTGAAAGCAGAACATCGCACAGCCGTCGCCGTAGCTCAGTTGGTAGAGCACCGGACGCGAAATTCGGAATTCGTGGGTTCGGATCCCTCCGGCGGCATATGGTTGTTTCTCGTTCTTTTTTCTTGTTCCCTCTGATAAGTTACCTTCAAGCGATAAAATAATTGCGCTATCAATCTTCCACTGATCAACACCGCAAATAAAAAATAAATGCAAACATTCTCCTTTGCTCCTTGGTTTCGGTGGCTGTTGGCTTCCTGCATGTTGACAGTTCGATTTGATAGGAACGAAGCGAACAGTCACTGAAACCAAGGGAATCATAGATAGGGAAAGAGGAAGAAAGAAAGGAACAGCAGAGAAGCGGAGGCTCCGGCGGGTCAGGGACACATCGGCTGGAAGAGAGCGACGCCGGCTGCTGCTCCGGTGAGCTCGCGTTCTACGACTTCGCATCGTCGACCTCCTGCCGTGCCTGAGCCCGTTCCGGGGAGTCAACGGAGGACGCTACCACTTGCTACGGCCAGGGGTGTCTCCAGCGCTGTTGCCACCCATCCGGGTGGTGCCCCCAACGCCAACAACACCGGCATCACCTCCACGGGCGCTTGGACCGGGAGCTTGTACGACGCAGCCAGCGACTCCAGCCTAAGCACGTCGAACGCCGCCTCGACGCCGGCTACTGGATCCATACCACGCCGCAGCCACACCGAACCAACCGTGAGCACGAACGCCGACCGCTAATAGTAGAACGCTAGTAGTAGACGCTGGTAGCAGTGTGCCCGGGTCGTGTGTATTTATTGTCTTTGTGTTTTGTGTTGGTTTTGTGTTCTAGTGTGTGCGTCCCGTAGGGTGTATTAAATGTGTGTGTGGGTACACCTGTCGCCTAGTCCATTCTTTCGGTCCGAGTGTTCTCCGGAGAGATCCGTGACAAGAATAAGTTAAGTTTTTTTATGTTTTTATTTGCGACGTTCGACAGGGGCAAGTTAGAAAACGACGAGGTCAGGGGTGGCGCTAGTGAATGCACTCAAGATTAGACCACATGCAAACAAATACGCTCGAAATTTAAGTACAATACAAGATTTGGCAGTTGGCAGCGCACCGTGCGCGATATGCGGAGATCGTGGGCTGAGATCCCATATGCGGTAAGTGGTTGTTTTCTACATTGTGCTAAATTATCTATCAGCTAGAAGATAGTTACGCCGGTAATTCGCCACTGATCAACACCACAAGCAAAAATACACACAGGAACAAAATACAAACAAAAATAAAGGACAACATTCCCGCATGCTTTAGTTGGCTTGAGCCGCTGTTGGCTTCGTTCTTAAGTGGATCGCAACCAGCCCATCATTTCCCTCCGTTTATCTAATGAGTAGTTCAGTTTCGCTTCAGTGTTATGTCTACAAGAGATAATAACTTGTCTAATCAAGCACTATCAGTGGTGCAAAAATTCCAGCTGTTTTATCTCAGACTATGAGCCGAAAAAGAAATGGAGCGCAAAACAGTCCAGAGTGAATTAGAGTTAACAGTCGATGCATGCTTCTGGCACCTGAGCCTGGTTTTAACTGTGTTGAGGTAGATCAAGTGGTTGTGCTTAGTAAACTGTGGGGAACGAAATTGCGCTACCGCACAGCAAACTCGCGAGAAAAATGTAGACTATCATGCTGAAAACACGGGGTAAAAATGTCAAGTGCGTTCAATGGAATAACGAATTTCGAATATACAGTTTGTTTAAAGCAATCCCTTCCTCTAGAAATATAATAGCATGAAAGAACAACACGAGCATTTTCTACAAAAAAATGAGTCTCCTTATTTTAAAATAAAGTGTTGTAAATTTCAATTTTCCTACTTTCTAGTGACGCGTTAGATATTAGAACACACGGATGATCGCGTGGTATTCGCCTGTGACCATTAAATAAATTTTAATTGAGTTTGTTCTCTCATATAGTTTCCATTTCTTTGATCGAACGATGGCTCCGATATGTAGCTGCCCTTTAGGTCACGTGAGACACAAAAACTGCAATATAAACGCTGATAGGTTGTTTTAAAGCATTACGACACTTGAACCAACCTGCTTCAAGAGGTTAAATGACAGCAAACGACGCATCAGCTGACATATTTTCGTTTTTTCGTGCCTCACGTGGCCTAAAGACCGATATAATTATTATTCCAAAAGGGGCGATCAAGTTCACGCTGCCTTCAAAGAAAGACTTTAAACTGCTAAATCACCCAGGGGTCGCAACACTGCCTGCAACACGAACACACACACTGACCAGGCCTGACGCGGTGGAAAGGCCCCGGTGCACTACGATGGTAGGCAGAATTAGATGCGTGATCTCATCCGCTCACCTAACTGTTTGCCGCCTTTTGCTATGCTTGCCTTCTCTTGAAATCCACTCCGTTGGAATAAACATTGTAAACAGGCCTCCTTGCTATCTCCCCACTTAAATCTTATTACAAAAGACTTATTTATTCATTGACATAAGAATTGTGTGTCTGAATTATGCATATTAGAAATTCCGCATTTTAGCATATTGCTGTAAAATACGAATCCGAATAGACGAGAAAATTTACATTCCCAATCATTTGGAACATGCAAGATCAGTTGTAACTGCAGCAGTTGTGCATTTCACAGAGGAGTGGCCGGGCAACAATACTGTTTTTTTATGTTATGTTTTTCAGTTCATTAGAAAAGCCAAAATAGAAATAGCATAGTGTGGTGGCAATTAAAGGGGCCGCCATGTATCGTTGTGCTGAAATGCACGGCTTTGTTTTTTGCACAGTGACAGCGGGTCACCAGTTTTGTTTTAGCAGTCATTTCTTACCGACCGCGGCGGCTGCGTTTCGATGGAGGCGAAACGAAAAGGCGCCCGTGTGCTGTGCGATGTCAGTGCACGTTAAAGATCCCCAAGTGGACGAAATTGTTCCAGAGCCCTCCACTACGGGCACCTTTTTCTTCCTTTGTTCTTTCACTCCTTACTTTATCCCTTCCCTTACGGCACGGTTAAGGTGTCCAATGATATATGAGACAGATACTGCGCCATTTCCTTCCCCCCCCCCAAAAAAAAACAATTATTATTATTATTATTATTTCTTAGCTCATATTGCCATGGCGGCAGTGAAAACAAGCCTGGACAGTTGCGCTGAGAGCTAATCAATGTTGACACATGCAGAAACGAGCTGGCATGTTGTTTTTGCAATTCCAGGAGGAGGAGGAAGAAGAGGAAGGGCAGGGAGGTTAACCGGAAGAATAATTGGTTTGCTACCCTACAGGGGGAAAAGGGGTGAAGGGAGAAAAAATGAAAGAGAAAGGAGATTCACTTTGAAAAGTCAGCGTTCGTCAAAGTCACAGCCTGTCGTGCAGGCCAGAAGTTCGCAAGAAGCGGAGCAGTGCCTTGGAGGCCTTCACAGCCGACGGTCGCCGCGGCCAGTGGCCGAGAATCTCCATTTCCGTCAGTGGGCGTGGATCTAGACGCTCCAGCGCACGCCAGAGCGACTGCCTTTCGGCGCTGTCGGCAGGGCAGTCACAAAGAATGCGGGATATAATCTCGTCGTACCCGGAGATCCAAATGAATTCGAAAAGTGCACATGTTAATGCAAAGCAAAGTGGTCTCTTAGTACTTAGCGAAAGCCATACATGCCCTCTTCAGTATAAACATAACATGGTGTGGGAGTTGGTGAACTGGATTACAACTGCTGGACAGCTCTTGTTTGAGGCTGGGAAAAAATACTACTTATTTTCAGGGAAACAAAATACATTGACCATGTACAGTTGTTATCTCAAATAGAATTTGTTGAAATATATTTGCCAGATGAAAGCTATGATGTCGCAAATACAGTAGAATAAAAAATAAGCATTTAAGTGTGTGGGCGGCATACATGCATATGTCCTCTTGTATAGCTTTACAGTTATGTATGAGACATTTTCTGACCAGAAACAAAATTAGGGATCATAACATTGTCTCTGGTGCCCAAAGCTAAAGGTAAAAGTGAGCATTGTCTGCACAACTTGTTATATATAAAATTTTGGAACGTGCTCTCTTTTGCTCATTAGCCGCATTGTCAGCAAAATAAAGATTATTTCTTTGTTAGTTTCTTTTTCAAACTGTCAAAGTTCTTTTTAGGCGTACCTTATGCTAAAGTGACCTTGCTTGAAGATTTTTGCCTAGGCTACGCCTATTTTCCTGCTTCATACAGTGAGTCTATGTGAATTTAAAGAGTGTTAGAATGGCTGCGTGTAATTAGGCAGACAAATATCTTGTTTTGTGGCCTCCTCTTGCAAATTTATGCACCAAAATGGTAATCCTCTTATGGATCTTACATGAAAACAACTCGTGTAACTCGTGAATGTAAGGGAACAGCAACTATATGATTTGAGTACAGGTTTGTGCTTTTCCAGGGGTTTCACTGCCGTCAGTGTAAGAAAATCACTGCAGCTGTACTGTGACTCCATTCAGGCCGACAGAACTGTATGCGTAATTTAGTCTCATAATAGCGGAGAAGAAGGCACACAAACGTTGTAAACGCTAGCCCTGTAATAGATCTGGTTGGCCAATTCAGATGAGGATAAGGATCAAAGGACACCTGCACACAAAAGTCACATGCATAAGCATACGCACCTAGCATTTCAACCACATCACATCATAGAAGTCTGCATTGCTTCACTTGACACAGGGTAGAAGCCACCCACAAAGGACACTATAGTGACACATGTGGGCTCGTTATTGATGTCTAGGCATATATGCATTACACGAACTTAGCCATACAGTAGACCCTGCATGTATTGCAAGTTAACCAATACGCAACTGTTGTGTAAATCTGTTTTGGTATTGCCTGAAATAGATTATCAGGAAACTTGTCAATAGACACGCTATGAAGATAGGATTGCATTGGTTTGCCGTGGTGAGTAAAAGGATAAGCATTTTATTAGGCCAGTTTATTTACGGAATCCTGTTTCGCACATTCAGGACGTGTTGGTCCTCTGCCACAAAGTTGACAATGGCATGCCCGAATCTGACAAAGTGGGTCACGTGTTGAAGGGGATCGACGACGATGCCTTCAACTTGCTCGTCTACAAGAACCGCACTACAGTCGGTGGCATTATTAAGGAATGTCGCCACTTCGAGGAAGCCAAAAGCAGGCGTATTAGCCAGCTGTACAAACGCCTCCCCAACACGGCTGCGACTTCCTCATGTGAAGACCTGCTGCACCGGCAAACTCCAGCGCCTCCAGAAAATGTGACTCGCATAATTCGACGCGAACTCAAAGCTATGTCCCCTGCCCCCCCCCCCCCCCCCCCTGCATCTACGTTATGGCGGCAACCACTTGCCCACCATCTCTCTGGTACAAGCCGTCGTCCGTCAAGAGCTTGCAAACCTTGGTCTCGAGCCCGTCAACCCCGTATACGTCCTTCACCACCGCCCAAAATCACTGCGATTGTACCTGAACGACCTTCGTACTTCACTCCACGTCGACGTAACCCTAATGAGTGGCGGACACCCGACGACAGGCCCATTTGTTTCCTCTGCCACCGCATTGGCCACATCTCCCGTCACTGTCGCAATTATTGATCCCGTAGTAGCACATACAGTCCTCTACGCTCTCACCGCAACGACGAACAGCCCAGCCACTTCACGCCTCCTCCAGCCCAGCACACTCGTGCTACCTTCGACGGCCACATTCCCCGCTCCAGCCGCTCCCCGTCCCCCCTCCGTCGGCAGTCTGGTTCGCCCCTACGCCGTCGCTCCTCTCCTGGCCCCTACGTACGCTCGCAAGCGGAAAACTAGACACTGCAGTGTCTGGAGGTGATGCTTTAGTACAGCCCCAGTCCCAAAATACTCGCTTAGCCCTCCGCGCACACCAAAATTTGCTCGCTATTCATGTCGATGGAGTCCCTGTGATCCCCCCTGACACCACCCCAGAGGCTGCAGAGGAAGCCGCCATCGCAATTGCCATCACCCGCACGGAAGCCCAGTACATTTTAACAGACTCTAAAACTGCAATTCTAAATTTTGCGCGAGGCCGAGTCCACGTCCCTGCTTTTGGCATACTGGGCTCGCCCGATGCACCCCCACCCCGCCATGTAGAGCTTATATGGGTGCCTGCGCACTCCGGGAATCCCGGAAACGAGGCCGCCAACCTTTTTGCCCGAGGTTCTTTAAACCGGGTTCAGGTGGCCTCGGATCGGGGATTCGCGAGGGAGCGAATGCACTCGTTCAGCGAGAAGACGCAGGCCTACAGAGCCTCGCGCCTGCTCTACCCTCCGCCCCACCCCTCCCTAGATAACAAACACGCAACACTCTGGCGCAAACTACAGACACACACACTCTTCTCACCCCTGACCCTAGCTCACTATCACCCCTCCTTCCCCACTCCTGCCTGCACCTTGTGCCAAGAACCATTCGCCTCTTCCCTCCACATCCTCTCCCTCTGCCCGGCGGACCCTCCCCCGCGCGGCCTAGAGGACCTCAAGACCTGGGAGGACTGGGAGACCCTGCTGCGCTCGGAGGACCCGGCCGTGCAGACAATCGCCACCGGCCGGGCTGCCGGTGTTATGGACCTTAGGGACATAAACACTTGAGTGCAGTGGGGTCGTGCGGAGATCCAGGGGCGTGCCCCGACTTCCTCTCCAACAATAAAGTTTTTCTCTCTCTCTCTCTCTCCCTGTGAGAGCTCTGATCGATACGGGCGCGCACGTGTCCGTCATGTGTTCAACACGACGCCGCCTCAGAAAAGTACTGACCCCTGCACCAACAACCGTTCTCCGCGTTGCCGACGGCGCAGCTCCTCCTGTGGTTGGACTATGCACAGCCCGTGTGACCATATCCGGCCGCCATACATCTGTTCTATTCTCTCTTTTGGACCAGTACCCTCATGACGTCATTCTTGGCCTCGACTTCCTGTCTGAGCATTCAGCCCTCATCAACTGCGCCACCAGTGTTGTCCAGCTTGACCTTCCCCTTTCTGCTGAGTCGCCATCCCCAGTTGTACCTCGTCTTTGTGCTGTCGAATTTGTCCGTCTACCACCTCAAGCTGCAACTTACGTTTCTTTCTCATCTGTTCGCCCTGTCCCTGATGGTCACTACGTAGTCACTCAGGACCTTGACGTCGCCCTCAAGCGAAGTATTGCGCTTGCTCACACTGTCTTTACAATGTCGGCAAACCGAGCGTACGTTCCGGTTCTGAACTTTGGCTCGTCTATCCAACTGCTCCCGCAAGGCATCTCACTCGCCACGCTGTGCCCTGCTGCCGAATGTGTCACATAAGCGGTGCACAGCTGCTTACCCTCCACTCATCAATGCCTGTTGCCTGCGGCCACATCAACAGAGAAACCAACGGACGACTACGCCGACATGATCGCTTCTGGCCTACCGCCGATGCAAGCGCACGATCTTAAATGTCTCTTTTCATTCTTTTGATTCTTTATCAGATGCACTTCATGTTTCCCAGGGTGTGCCGCAAGGCAGCATCCTGGGCCCCTTTTTGTTCAATTTGTACGTGAACGATGTTTACGGTATCGCTCCGTCCGCTACTTTTGTGAATTATGCGGATGATACAAGCGTGTTTTTCACAGGAGAATCAAGTGATCAGCTAATAGCTGCAGCAAATGTAGCGCTTGCTAAGCTTGATGAATGGACCCAAAAAAATAGCTTGAAGATTAATGCTGATAAAACTACAGCAGTTTTGTATCATACTAGGAACAAAAACATAGACACACAAAACACAATTACACTACGGTCAACTCCGGTAGAGATTGTGTCTAGTTTTAAAACTCTGGGTGTCATTTTTCAAAACACAATGTCATGGGATGCCCACATAGATTATATTACAAAAAAACTATCACAAATAGTAGGCATTGTTTCGCGAAATCGCCATGTATTCCCTCGCCACATTCTGATGCTGATTTGTAATGGTCTTTTCTCCCCTAGACTTAATTATTGTCACTTGGTGTGGGCATCGACTACTAAATCTAATATAGACAGAGTGCTCATTCTCCAAAAAAAGTTTTTAAGAGCTGTCGAAAACGTACCAATGCACTACCACACACATGAATTATTTAAAAAATACAATGTAATTCCAGTAACAAAATCCTATGACTACCGGCTTTGCAAGTTGTTCAAACAAGAAACTAAATGTAACAATTGTACTACTAAGAACATAGCTCAGCTAGAAAATAATGTAGATTCATACCAGACGCGTCATTTTGAACCATGGAAGGTTAACACAAGTAGAACTACATGCGGTCTACAAATGCTGCCAAACAAGTTACCCCGATTACTAAACAGTTTGCAAGCTAAAAATATCCAACTCGACAGTATAACTTTCAAAGCACTGCGCGATCTTTTCAAAACGAAGTAAAACAAGATTTTGTGTCTATAATATTTCCCCATCAATGTATTAAAAATGTGAGCACGTGTTACACTGAAATGTGGTAACAGTATATATGTTTTAGCGTTTTTCTTGTAATATGTTGTTTTTTCACTTTTTTTTCTTCTTTACATGTTGTGATAAAATATGCTGTGCATAAACTTTTTTTACGACATTCCGCAAACTGCCAATGAAAGGAGGCCTGCGGCCCTGTCAAGCTGGCTTCTGGCAGCTTTTTCTGCAGGCTTCCTGCATCATGTAATGTGATGTGAATAAACTTCTTCTTCTTCTTCTTCTTCTTCTTCTTTTCTCGACATCTTCGACTTTGATGCCCGTGTTTTGGCTCGTACCTCTGTGGTGACGCATCGCACAAACATCGGTGATGCCACTCCTCTCCACAGACGTCCGTACCGCGTGTCCAGTGCTGAACGCACCGTGATAAATCAAGAGGTAAACAAGATGCTCGCAAAAGACATCATCGAGCCCTCGTCAACCCCTTGGGCTTTCCAGTTGTCCTGGTAAAAAAAGGACGGCAGCTGGCGCTGGTGCGTTATCACCGCCACCTCAACCGCATCACAAAGAGGACGTATATCCTCTCCGGATTGTCTCCACGGGGACAAATATTTCTCTTCAATTGATCTTCGATCGGGGTACTGGCAAATTGCCGTTGATGAAAAGGACGGCGAAAAGACCGTCTTCGTCACGACTGATGGCTTATACCAATTTAAGGTCATGTCGTTCGGACTCTGTAACGAGCGGGCTACCTTTGAACGAATGATGGACTCCCTTCTTCGCGGCTTTAAGTGGTCTACCTGCTTCTGCTACCTAGACAAGGTCGTGGTTTTCTTGCCTACTTTTGCCACGCACCTCGAACGCCTCTCCAGTATTCTGACAGTGTTTCGTAACGCCGGACTCCAGCTGAACTCATCGTAAAGCAAATTCGGTCGCCGCCAACTCACCATTCTTAGACACCTTGTTGACGCTCCTGGTATCCTCCCAGTCAAAATTCAAGCCGTGAAGGCCTTTCCTCTTTCTAGGTCATCGAAAGATGTGCGCATCTTTGTCGGCTTGCGCTCGCATTTTCTTCGTTTTATCAAAAATTTCGCCGGCATCGCTCGCCCCCTCACCGACCTTCTTAAGAACAACACCCCCTTTATCTGGGGCCCTGCTCAAGAGAACTCATTTTCCTCCCTCGTTCATTCTCTGACCTCTCCGTCCATCTTAGCCCATTTTGACCCGTTGTCCCCACAGAGGTTCGCACCGACGCCTCCGGATATGGGATCGGCGCCATGCTAGCCCAACGTCAACGGGGTCAAAATCCTGTCATCGCTTATGCCAGCCGCCTACTTTCCGCCGCAGAGCAAAATTGCTCCATTACTGAGCGCGAGTGTCTCGCCCTTGTATGGGCAGCAGCTAAATTCCGACCCTGTCTGTTCGGCCGCTCATTCGCTGTTGTCACTGATCACCACGATCTCTGTTGGCTGTCTTCACTAAAAGATCCCACCGGTCGCCTTTGTCGCTGGGATTTGCGCCTCCAAGAATATTCATACTCCGTCGTATACAACTCAGGTCGTCACACCAGGACGCTGACTAGTTATCCCGATACCCCGTGGAGCCACCTCACCTAGACGACGATGACACCCTGCCTTGCCTCTTAGCTATCTCTGATCTCACCGATATCGCCAACGAACAGCGCCACGACTCATCTTTTTGGCCTATCTTTGATGGCCTCCCCTCTGCAAACCGATCTCCGTCTCTGAAACTTTATATGCTCCAGAATGACATTTTGTATCGCCGCTACCTAAGCTCCGAAGGCCCTCCGCTGCTGCTCGTCATACCCCAACATCTACTCTCTTCTGTCCTTGAAGAATTGCACGATCTGCCGACAGCCGGCCACCTCGGCGTGTCCCGCACGTATGCTCGAGTGCGGCACCGCTTCTTTTGGGCTGGTCTGTATCGTTCCGTCAAGCGTTACGTTGCCGCTTGCGACCTGTGTCAACGTCAGAAAAGGCCCTTCACTTTGCCTGCCGGTCTCCTACAACCCATCGACGTACCTCCGGAACCTTTTCACCTTGTTGGCCTCGACCTTCTTGGCCCTTTTCCCACGTCCCTCTCCGGCAACAAGTGGATCGCTGTCGCAACTGATTATATGACTCTGTACGCCATTACGCGTGCTTTGCCTACCAGCTGCGCTACCGATGTCGCCGATTTTCTTCTCCAAGACGTCATTCTTCCCATAGCGCCCCTCGTCAACTGCTCATCGACCGCGGTCGTTATTTTCTGTCCCGAGTGGTTAATGACATTCTTCGTTCGTGTGCCACGCAGCACCAGCTCGCGACCGCTTACCATCCACAAACCGACGGGCTTACGGAACGGTTCAACCGCACGCCCACCGACATGTTAGCAATGTACATTTCGCCAGAGATTGGGGCGCCGCCTTGCCTTTTGTGACGTTTGCGTATAACTCTTCACGGCATGACACAACAGGCTATTCCCCTTTCTACCTTTTGTTTGGTAGGCACCCCACCCTAATTTTGAACACACTCATGCCACCTTCTTCATTTCCCACCATTGCTTACGCTCGGGACGCCATCGCCATGGCCACGCAGGCGAGCCAAATAGCCCGTAGTCGGCTCCGTGCCTCACAAGCTTCCCAGAATTCTGTCCGCCTACGACCGCCGTCACCGGGCAGTCGAATATAACCCCGGGGCATTCGTCCTTCTCTAGACGCCATCTCGCAGCGTCAGTCTCTCCGAGAAGCTCCTTTCGCACCATTATGTCCATTACCAACCATGTGGTGCGCCGTGTCACCGACGTGAACTATGAAATTGCTCCCATTGTGTCCTGGCCATCGTCTTCCGGCCCCACCACCGACGTCGCTTACGTATGCCGCCTTATCACGACGCTCATACGCCGCCACCCTAACGCCGAGATGGCGTCTCATCAGCCGGGGGTCCTGAAGCGGGTAGACGACGACGATTTGAGCGATTGAACGAGTGGACGGAGACGACAACGAAGTTCTGGCTGTGTTCTCGGTGCCGCTCGCAGCTGTTGCCTTCGCTTGTGTAAATAGCTGTAAATATATTCTTTCCCGCAGCAATATTTATTTGGCCTTAACTACTCTTAGTGACAATACTTGAGGAGCAAGCTCTGAAACGGTGTACCAAGTAGGAGCTAAGCGGCACATATAATTTACTGTATGGGTTTCTACAATAACCAGTTTGAAGAGCAAGAGGTCAGTAAGCAAAGCTGGGTGAAAGGTCGGGTCCCAGACCATTCCAGCCTTATGCTGTGTGAACAAAAATTGAAAAGTACACTTAATCTCCGCCTTAAGGGTATGACGCGATAGCGAAGTGGGCTAGGCTTTCCATTCTGAGCAGTTTGACACCTTTGAATGCATTTTCATGTTTTCAATTGTTTCAAATAATTAATCGATAATTAAGCACTCTAAATTCTTTGGTTAGCATAATCAAGCATAAGCTTTTCATTCTTAGCATTTTGGCACTTTGAATCCCGTTTTCATACATTTTAATTTCTTTATTAATGAATTTATTGTAATTATTTAATTAACTCGTCATCGCCTATCCAACGCCAATCAATAAATCATCACTAGACCCACAAATTATCATAATACGATTTTTTACGCAGCCCCTGATCATTTCCGACACACGGTGCCGACAATTACTACGCCGACCGCTTTTCGAACGGACGAGCGGTATAGGTTGTCGCACAAAACTGATGTAGAAATTCAGTGGCATGAGCCTAAACATAACAGTGTTGGTGCGGTTGGTGAGGGGCAACCATGAGTTGTAACAGATTATTTTGTTGTGCGGTTGTACAGAGCAGAGAAAACCTGAAGCTTCAACATGAATTGAAGAAATGTTAATGCTTCACTTGAGTGCTGTGATACTGGAGCTACAAGAATAGTCTGGGAATAAAACAAGCAGCTTTGGTTTAGATCTGACCCGAGGACTTGAGCAAAGTTATATTTTAGTAATGTATGGCATTAATATACTCATGCTCAGTTTGTGGTTTTGAAATTGAGTAACTTAGCAGGTGACGCTCAAGAGATGTTGCAGCGTAAATATCCTAGACTGTGGGTATGAAAAGAAGCCAACGGTCACTTAACGTAAGGAAAGCACAGTGGAATGTTTCCATTTTATTTCAAACAGAAATGTTCCCATAGGCTCTTCTCGGCTTCACTGACTTTCTTTCAGTTTGTTTATTTCTTGCTACAGAGAGCACTGGGTCCCGGGGCAAAAAGCCACAGCTTGACAAGCTCCCGAGGCCCACAGCATCCAGCAACAGTGGCGCCATTGGTCACATGCAAACAAGAAAGGCATACACAAACCTAAGGCATAATTCAGAATCTATGGATGAAGAGCGGAAACACAAAGTAAGTGCGCGATATAGATACTTGATACATACATGTACTTACACGAGCCCCACAGCTCCCTATTCTTGTCTATTAATTAGATTATGGGTAGTTGTACGAGGATTAATATGCTCAGACCATGTTAGATGGTAACATAACTGGATGAGTATTTTAACAAGTACGCGGGTATCCCTCTTTTGGCAAGGCCTTATAGGCAGGCAAAGTGTAGTTGTGGCGACAGTAAAGACTATTAGTGCAGTCCTATTAACATTGGCAGATAGCCCATTTTCAAGCATGCAGATGATTGTTCTGGAGGGTTGGAACGCTGGTATTGATTGTAGGATGCCAGAGCACATAGTAATCAATGAAGACTGCTTAAATAAGAGACCGAAAGGAAGGTCATTAAGAACAACACCTTTTGGGGTTGCCTGGGATTCCAGAAAAAGAAAGGCAGGATGAGCAAGAGTTAGCTGACAGACGGCTAGGACCACTTGGATCCAGTTCAGAAAAGTAGAATGCTAGTTGAAACATCAGGGCATCAGGACAAAAATTTTACCGCATGCTTTCTAAACGACAGCCAGGTGCAAGTGTATGTCACGAAGAATGACAAGTTGGCTATCACAGGCTTGCTTTTCAAAAAGCATGCCGATTTAGAAGGAACAGTTTAATGGGCCGCAATAATCTAGCTGTGTGAGAGTACATTATGTTTTTCACGATTAGGAACACATGCTAGTCATTGAAATGGAGCAATAGTTGCTGTGTGATGACTGGCTAATAGCATCTGAGAGACCTGGAAAACTATTTACACAGTAAACACTACACATATACATGTACACAGTGATCTAGATGCCACAGAGCAAAGACAATGTGTACTGTAGGGTTAGCTGGTGACAAAGCAGAAAGGGTAACCTGCACTAAGAGAAAAGGACACCGCGCCTAGAACTTGCTGTCTGAATCAGTGGTGGTCTGTTTTTTGCTGTCGTTCTTGTTTCATAGTGATGCTTTACCAGCTCCAGAGGGCTCATTTTTCAATCGGCTGTTTTAAAGTGATGATGTTAAGTAAAACCTACTATTAGTTTTCAACCACGTCACTTCCGTGCCATACAACACATTATTCTAATCAGCTCGCGTAGCTTGCAAAGAACAAATTTACTGTTTGTGTCAGGTAGTTAAGCAATAATGATTTGGTGCTTGTGATATTATCAAAACAGATATTTACCAAATTTTCCCGTATACGGTCATGCTTCGTTAGCATCCACCCTGTAATACGACGACTAGAATTGTGGACAATCTTTCCGGGGACGAAAATTTTCAAAGCATGCACGCCTTGCTAACATAGAAACTTGCTGTTTTGGCAATGGACAGGGTTAAAATGCACAAAGCCCATTTGGACCAGCATAATTTTGTCGTCTATTATGGACTGCAATGCGAACAACATCTCAACTGTACTAACGAGATACTACTACACAGTGCAAGGACTGTTAAAAGTGTTTCGATTTGAGTAGATAAATCAAATACTAACTAAATCATATGGCTGCTGCACCCTGGAATTGTCAACATGACAACTGTAGCCTAGCTTACAGTTTTTCGTTAAACAGTGAACTGCCAGGCACGCCGACTCTCTCCGCTCACACTTTCTGATTGGCATAGCACTTCTCTTTGTGGATCCGAAACCGCTGGCACTGAAAGACTCAGCGACACATTTCCTGGCGCAAATTATTCACCGCACAAATTGAATTTAGCCCTTTTTGTTATAACTTCACAGATGTCTACTTGCAACAGTAAGTTAATGTTTTTTTTAATAGCTAGAGCACGCGGAAAGAAGAAAAAGAAACTACTTGAATTCAAACCATGTCGGGCAGGAGAACTTAGCTTAGATGCAAAGCAGAGAGCCTGCAAATACGATTTGAACAGTAGGGAAATGGATGCAAATTAAACGGCGTATCAGACTCAGCGGGTCGATGGCTGCACGGGCACTGCATGACTCAGAAATGGCTCAACGTCGGCATTCCAGAGGCAACCGTCGTGAAATAGCGCACAGCACATTTTGAAAGATCAAAATAAACCTTGTTATGTTGTTTGGCAATATACACGAAAATGGTGATGTCGCGACCATAGGACAAATATGAACAGGTAAGCGTCCCAAGGAACCTATAGCTGGTCATTGTGGAAGGTTCAAGTAAGCATCTGCGTTGAAGCAAACAAATTTAGCCAAACAGCAAATGCAAGGACGACTAAGGAAACATAGGAAGCAATCTGCATCATCTGACAAATACAATGTCCTCATAGGCCCATAATCGCCTTCACCCTGCAGGCAGATAATGTCCATTGCTGGAAATCGCAGGTAAGTGAACGTAGCAGATGCACGTGTGCATGTGCATTGATTGCATATGATTCTAAAGGCTTCGAGAATGTCTCAGACAAGCTGGTGCAGCTTACCTTGGAAACGCTGCTTAACAACTGTTCAACACCAATAAAGCCAAGCTGTTGAGCAGCTCAACGACGATACTGTAGTGAAAGTAACAACAAATATGGATTCAGGTGCCGATTTAACGAGTACAGTTTCTATCCCGCCTGTCATGACTCACGGAGTACTTCAAGATTGCTGCATTTTACATATGGCCACGGCAACCACGATAATGCACTTAATATTGCCAAGCATTTGTCTAAAATCTAACTTCACCCCATGCTGCTAAGCAAAAAATTTATTTTTGATCATAGCAGTTTACTGAATATGTTTCTCTTCGTTTTTAATCACGATTCGATATTACGGAAAACTTGGTCTATGTACAGTTCTGATCCGGAACCAAAGGGTTCAAATCAATAAGGCACATCTGTATGTGGGTTGCTTGCTTTGAGAAGCGTAGGCGTCTGCCGTAGTCTTTTTTTTTTTTTGTGGCACCACATCAAATGAAATGCTTATGAAAGAGGACTGTACTTGTTGGCACATATTAGAGATTTATGCATTGCGAAACACACGTGAATGAGTTACGACAATGATTTTTGTTCGTACTTGAGTTCCTGATCTGCTCCTAAAGTGTTACAACCCAAACTTAACACTACTGCTTTGGCTCAGCCCATGATCATATGCAGGGGAAGTTTGATTCAATACGCCACACAAATATTTATTGAAGATATAGGCCCGCATATATCCGGCAGGAAATAAAAAAAAAAGACGCACCAGAAGTGACAGCTGCCACGCATAGCGATGTTTTCACGTTGACTGCACAGTGCCGCCAACACACCATCGTAATCCGGCCACCCATATTCGCAAAACGGACTTTATGGAGCACAATGTCTGAGGATGGAGGCGACGCCAATGTAGTCCCAGCAGAAAACAGCTCAATGGCCATGCAGTCGGGGTCGTTTCGCATACGCAAAACACAGCTTTCAGAACGGTCTCGTCGCACTCACATCACACACCCGAACCACGATCACTATCGGTGATGGACCCGCCACGGTGGCTCAGTGGTTAGAGCACTCGACTACTGATCCGGAGTTCCCGGGTTCGAACCCGACCGCGGCGGCTGCGTTTTTATGGAGAAAAAACGCTAAGGCGCCCGTGTGCTGTGCGGTGTCAGTGCACGTTAAAGATCCCCGGGTGGTCGAAGTTATTCCGGAGCCCTCCACTACGGCACCTCTTCTTCCTTTCTTCTTTCACTCCCTTCTTTATCCCTTCCCTTACGGCGCGGTTCAGGTGTCCAACGATATATGAGATAGATACTGCGCCATTTCCTTTCCCCCAAAAAAAACAATTATTATTATCGGTGATGGCTACGACGCAGGAACGACTTGCGCTCCCGATCACTGCAACCGTCGCGACGAATGCGGCCGGTAGTTCTCGACATTCATTTCAACATTCGGAAAACAAGGCGTGCGTGGTGAGCTTTTCAAACGTAGTATATATTTGCAGGTGATTTTAATAACTGTCGGAAAAGCACATGTTCCGACCGTAATCACTTTTACTACGCTCGCACCTGTCACTGTGCTGTAAAGTTTACAGGAAATTCATCCTGGGTAGTTGCTTCTTGCTGCTGTTCGCGAAGATCCTCGCGGGAATAAAGAACACTTGTAATAATTACAAACAGCTCCAAATGACCACTTCGCGACACAGCCGCTGTGTACGTGTTGCGTAGGTTAGAAGGCCACTCAGTCAAATCAGTGTAGACGGCGGCTAAACAACCTGGGGGAAACAGTCGCTCGCCGCTGTTGCACTCGGCGAAGTTCGAAATCGATCTGAACACTCATAACTGCTACATGCGGCCAATACTGTGCGCTTCTCGGCATAGCTACTATCTAGGCCTGGTTTCTCACTTCGCTTCGCGGGCGGCCATCTTGCACAGGCAAAATTATAATAAACTGGTTTTGGGGGAAAGGAACTGGTTGTGCCATTAGCGAGCCCAGGGAAGGTTTGAAGACGGCCGCGGTCGCTTGCTGGCGTCGGCGGCGTCGGGGACTCCTGAAAGGGGATTTTATTAGAATCCTGCTCCCCGTTTGGTCCCGCGCCACGACAGGGCGAAGCGCGGTAATGGCACCATGCTGACACATGGCGAGAGTTCCTGTCTCGGTGGCAAATCTCGAGATCTGCTGGCGCCAATCCTAATACTGGCGAGGTAGAATGCTCAAGTTCGAATTTCTGCGACTCCATTTCAAAAGCTTGATGACTCTGAGCCATGACTGCGTTCGAGACATCATAAAAAACGGGGTTGAAATGCCGTAACTGAAAACTCGCGCTTTCAGTGAGAGTGTTGATTACTTTGTGGTCTCGAGAATGTCTTGTACATTGATATCCAGTGGCACTGACGGGGTTTATATTGGATACAAGCACTTCATGCACCGAAACACGCCAGAGGGGAGAATGCCGGGATATTTGGGGGAGAACAGGCGACCAGGTTGCGTTTAAATGGTTAGTCGCAGGACTGCGCTTTTTATGAAAAGGACGACCAGTGGCGTTCTTACTATTACCGAGACCGAGGGACGAAACAGACAGCGAGTACAATATCTAAACTCCCGCTTGCCACAAAGTCTACTTCGCGTCAGGTCGGCCACACAGTCCTGCCTTCGGTACATTTCAGTAACTTACATGCTGCAGACATGCTTACATGCTGCTGCGGCGGTCCACGGCGCCCTGCGAGTAGGCAGGTTTCCCAACGGGGATTTCGGCATGCTATGGGCGGCTTAATTCCCCGAAGCCACACGTAGACTAAGAGGAATGGCGTCGTGGAGAGCCCTAGGTATACCCGCCCGGAACACTCTTCTGGAAATTCTGAACGCTTTCCTCGTGCTCTTTATTGGCCTGGTACCAACAAGGGGCAGTTGTTCATAGCAGCAGGGTACGGCGTCTGAAAAACTGGAGTTCAATTCAATTTTACCTTGGTGAAACACAAATCTGCACCACTTGCTTCGTGCAAAGGGCTCCAGCTCGTCCACCAGTGAAAGTCAACGTTCGCTGTGCTGATCGGTCCTAGCAGGCACCGCTAAGGCGCTCAGCAGTTTCTGCGCCGCTCCTGGTAGGCATCTGGGGCATGCATGGCTCAGCGCCCATGATGCTTCCAATCGATGCAGGTAATGGGCGCTCTTGTCTGGGCCAGCTGTTTCGCCTTCCCGGAAGACAGCTGTCGCCATCATATCATGCACCATCTGCCTTCGTCACCATCATTGTCATCACCGGAACGCTTATTCGCTGTATAGCAAGCTTGGAAGCCAGATACGAACCAGTGGCCGAAGTCGACGCGGACACGTTGGCAGCATCCGCTGCCCTTTTCTGCTTGAGATACTCTTGTTGCCTGTGCCGCTGCATCATCAGACGTATCTCCCGTTCTTAATCGGTTCCATCCACTCGACCAGCCCGCTTTCGCGGCTTATGTCTAGCCAACGCTACTTCATGACGCTCTCTGTCGTTGCGATAGCTAGAAGCAGTTCGGCGCCTCCCATGCTCAGTCGAAGAACTCGTCCGGGTGACCGGTTTTGGCTCCATGTCTATGCGGTGTCTAGGCGGCGAGCGCTGGCCTCTATTTGGCAAGAGCGAATCACGTGGTTAGTCACGTGACACAACTGGCGAGAGCGAGCGGCGGAACGAGCGGTAACAGCTACGACAAGTCACGTGGTATGACGTCACTGCCGCTCTGCGGCGAGCCTTCAGTTAGAGGTCAAATCCAAGCCTCATTTTACCTTCATATGACTTTGCATGCGAGAAGTGGAGCTCTTCGCTCCAAAAATATAATCTGCTATCACCGCCGCGCTAATTGAAAGCGGTTATTGCAACTAGCAGCAGCTTTCCTTCATTTGGGCTTCCCCATAATGTTCGCACGGCGAATGGGACCTGTTTCCATGATTAAATCTAGATTTCGCGCGAAAGAAAATTTAGTCGTGACACTGATTCCTGTCCACATGGAAGCACGGCGGGCGAATAAGGGGGGGTTATAATGCACTGTTCATAACAGAATGTTAAACAGTGGGGGCCAATAACGAAAGTGTTTCTAGGCTAGGAATAAAAATAAATCGCTGCTGTCTCGGACGATAAAAAAAATTTGTTTGCATCTATTCAGCCTCGAACAGTACTCGCAGGGTTACTGTGTGCGTCGTTTTCAAGAAATACCGCACCATGGGCGCTAGTGGACACAAGCGAAATATTTTACGCCTTCTCTAACTCACCGCTGTTGTGATCGGAGGCCCCGACAGCGGGAACAGACGAGCCCGGCAGGCGCCATCGAACTATGTTTGACCAAAGGTGCTGTCGTCCCGAGAAGAGGATTAGGAACGGCTCCAGGCGACGGCGAGCTGTGACGAAACGCCTCTCATCCCTTCGTCCGGAGTATGGAATGCGGCCTTTCTCCCGAACTGCGCCCTCACGTGGACCGGCAGAAAGACCCGAACAAAGGCGCCGGACCCGCCTCGCTCGCTTGCACTTGCGCGGCCAGACAAAGCGGGGGCGGACACGGCTGATTCATCTTACCCTCTGGAATGCCCGGGGCCGTCAGGACGCCTCTTTCCCACGGAGGGGATCACCGCCTGCTAAGCCAACGACCTTATGCATATGGTCAACCCATCGGAAACCACATTTCAGGACGCCTCTTTCCCACGGAAGGCATCACCGCCTGCTAAGCCAACGACCTTATGCACCTGGTCAACCGGTCGGAAACAGCATTCCAGGACCTCAAGGCGCCAGGATTCCTTATCGCCTGTGCACGTGTTTGTGGGGGCGGAGCGGTCACGGGGTTAGGGAAGAGACTATGAAGAGCGTGTCTGCCCATTGGACGCTTGATCAGCCACCGGTTTCCCTAGCTAGGTGCCTAGGGAATATCCACTGTATTTAGGCCGCGATTTGGCTGGTTTCAGGGCACTTCATCTCTGACTTTTGGTCTTCCTGCTTCTGTTGTAAATATGTAAATAAACCCTCAAGTTTACCAACCCTCCTTAAGGCTTCCCTCCGTCGTCTGCAGAGTTCATCGTCATGCGGTGAAGACCTCGGTCCCGATACCCAAGCATATCACCGCCTAGAGTAAACTGCGAACAGAAGAGTTGCCTGAAGTGTATCAGTGGGGAAACGATGCCACACTCACGCACACATTTTAACGCGGTTGAGCTAAGGCCCCTGTTCTGCAGAAAATCCGGCGTCGTCGGCGTTGTGAGCTAAAAATGGGCGGGAGTAGGCCAGACAAAAATCTAAACAGAGAGCAAGGGGTCATCTAGAGCTCAGCTTATGTTTCTAAATTCGTACGATCAGCATTGCGCCTAATACGGCGAAGTAGCCAACTTATACCACATATGGTACGCGCATGCCAGAACAATCCAAATATTGTGAAAATCAATAACCCAACAACTGAGGCTTGCAGGCTGCACTGTCCAACTCACACCCGAAAAGACCAGGTTTCGCTGGTGAACCGGGCAAGAGCGGCGGCAAAAGACAATGGCAGCCCCTGGAATGAGGGCCCACCCAACTAACCTCGATTTATTCTGTAAACGCACGCACGCGCGCGCGCACACACACACACGTACACACACAGTGGCTCACGTGGCCGCCATATACCCCTAAGCGGTAGGTGAACCGCCCAGGTCACGTGACCTTGTGACGTTATCCCGACCTGGCTAGAGTCACTAAATGTGACTCTAGACCTGGCCACATGACTGTGAGCAAACTTCCCACCGTCGTGTCAGTTCAGTTAAAGGGGTAGAGACACCACATTTTTGTGTTGCACCTCTCGGTTGTAAATAATGCGTAGCGATTCTGTAAGCATGGTACACGATGTTAGAAGCACGAAACTCGTATTATATCATTAATAATCGTACTGTTTGTACCCACCAGTTTCGGTTCGTAGTTGCCAGGCTTTTACATGGCGTCAAAAACCAGACAATGCGTTGTCCCGTGGGCATGGAAAACCGTGACGTCGAGTGGGCACGTCGTCTGCTTGACACGCACGTGGTGCGCGTAAGCACGGCGAGACAGGAGCAGGTCAAGTCGCAATGCCGAATAGCTCCGAGTCGGAAGGTGAATAATTTTGTTTTGGCGAGGACACTTATTATGAAGCATCGAGAGACGACACAGACTATGAAGAAGAAGACGCTGCGTTTGCGAACCCAGAGCTAGGTTTCGCCTTTTAACAGTTCAAACATTTTTACAATTGTGCGACTCACCTCTTCACGCCCCCAGTATAATATTTCTTAGTCTGCCTGCAGTCTTTCTTTGTGGCGCCTGGTCTCGTGTGCATACTCCGCAGATATGTTTCGTGCAGTACCTCCTTGATCCCTTAAACATTCATTCACAGATGTCCGCCAAATGTATAACAAGTCATCTTCTGCCCAGATTGAATTCGATGACACGTTCCCATCGAATGCAAAGCTGCAGCCCTTTCTTCTTCTTCAGGGTTTGTTGCAGGGCCACCTAAGGCCCTTTCCCTTTCATGTTCTTATTGCTACCGATGCCTCGCAGGATCGCGAAAAGGCAGGTGTGGGAATTTTTTCACCTTCACTGGGTTGGCCTTTTTCTCTCCGTCTTCCTGACTCACTCCAATTTATCTGGCTGAATTATTAGCAGTAATCTTAGCCTTACGAAAATTCGAAACTACCGGTTCCCTGGTCGTGGTCATGACGGACTCTGTCCATTTGCTCTTCATATTCCTCACCCACTGAATCTCGGGAATTATGCCTCTTTAAGTTCCTGATCCCGCTCTATCTATTATCGGTAAGGTTGCTTTGGGTACCAGGACACATGGGCTTTCACAAAAATGAGGTTGCATATTCCTTAGCAAGGGCCTCTCTCTCCGGCCCAATTATTGCTGTCCTGCCAACCTGCGCATATATAGCTGCGGTGAGGTTTCGCAGCTACACAATATTTCAGGAATTTGCTGCCTCGGCTCTTACATGATCTCCCGAATATCAGCATATTCTGCATCCTTGGAGTAGCAAAGACTGACGCTCGCGCAGACTAGAGGTCTCTCTCACGCGTTCGCACTGCCGGGTTCCCCTTCTAAATTTCTACCTTCACAGATCTTGCCTGGCGGTTTCGCCATTGTGCCCTTTTTGTGCCGAACCTGGGACGACGATCACTTCCTGCTGTTCTGCCACCGCTCCTCTCATTTGAAGAAGCGTCTTTAGCAAATTCCGTTTTATCAGCTGGGTTTGCCTGTGTCCTCTGCGGTTGTTCTCTTCCATTGGCGCTTCTTTGCATGGACGAAGCGACAGGAGTGCGCGATCTGCTGTGCAAAATTTCCTTCAAGAAACGCAGCGACTACTATTCTAGTTTCTTTTTCCCGCTCTCAGTCAGTACGAAATTGAAACGTTACAGGTATTGTATGCTATTATGCGCATTAAGCCATTGTCTCATCTTCGATCTCCAAGTTAACAGGACCCCTGTCCTTGCGTCTTCCAATCTATCCGCCTACATACTATTACTACTCCTTTTCCCATCAAAATGTTCCTGTATCCAACAATTAACCGCCAGTGTATTGGCCGCTCCCACGCAGTGGGTATGTGCCAGCATTATTTGAGGCCAACCAACCAACCGAGTTGTTTGCCACGTTGTGAGGCAAACAACGACAAACACTTCATTTTTGGCCCGCTGACCAGCGATTCGGAGGAGGAGGCAGGCGTCAGGCAGGACGCAGTTCAGCCAGCGGACGCCGAGCGTATAGGCAACGTCAACTGGTAAGCAGTGTTGTTGTCGTGTTATTTTACTGATCGTATAAGGGATTTTTGTTTGTTTTCGTCCCAGCTGCAGTGTTCGATCTGTGTGCCATTATGTCAGTCGCTGCCAGTCAAACATCGCGGAGGGCAAAAAAACGAGGCCACTGACACGTGCAACCTCGCATGTTGTAGCTCGGTCTTTGCTTTGCTGTTTGCGTAAACAATGCGTATGCATTTTGTCGCGAGCACACATTACGCCATTTGGATGCCATTTCTCCCTGAACTGTTTGCACGTGTTCTCCCGCATGTATAGTGCCGTAGACTTGATTGAGGAGTATAATTTTGCCACTCCAGCAAGTCATTCGCACACCTGAGATCTATTCGTTTTTTTTATCATGCTCCGTGAAACACACGATCTTGCGCTTGTATCATGTTTCGTGGGGATCGTGCGCTAATTCGAGAACTCGCAAAAACGCGCCCGGCATGCACAAAGCGGTCTTTCCGAAATTGCCTTCGGCTGCGGACGCGACGGCTTGCAAGTGCATGTTTCGCGTACTGCAATAGTAGTAGTAGTAATAATAATAATGACATTTACCGTCGGTGTGAATGCGGGCGCTGTCGCGCCTGGACACCGTTCTTGAGTCTGTGTGCTGCCATGAAATCCCTGAATTAGCTGCCCACATCCCCGAGTGTGCGCAGTGCATCAACAGCAGCAACATATTTGAACAGGGGTGCCTTAACAACTACGCACTGCAACTTGCCTATTTGGCACTACTGGAAGACAGACCGGCACTCGTCAACGCACCAGAGATCCACAGGTAACAGGATGTTGCATGTTCGATCATATAGGCTAGAGGCATTTGGGGTATTGTCGTGCTCCACTCCTGTATCAGTTTCAATGATGACATTTGTGTCTCTTGCATTAAACTCCACATTTGTCTTGATCTTCAAACCTAGCTTCGCCACCATTTCGCTTGCAGCTATACCATTTGAATGCAGCCACCTTCGTATGAACTAATTTTTTAAGTTTCAGCACAGTGGTTGAAATTTTGGAAATCCTGACAGCAAAGCTCAAAACAGTGAAAAAATAGCCGTTTACATAATATCGCTACATACGCTCTTATTCTGTCTATACACCTAGCCTGACAACTCGGTTGCTGGCACTTGCCACTGATATTGAATGACTAGTAGAAAAACTTATTCAGGGTTTTGTGACTAAGTTTTTTGTCTTTTGCACATCACAATCATAACGCAGCGACTATTTTTTGCAGTTGTTACAGGTACACGGCGTACCGACAGCTCGTGCGCTGGATTTGGCGTCGCCTTGGGAGGAGGAATCACAGAGTTCTGCCAAGCTGCGTCGTGGGAGAAATCAGAAATGCTTTCCCCGCACAGCGATACTGTGGATTTTGCTACCCAGAATAAATCAGTGTCAAATGAACTGTGCCCATTGAAGGTGACAAGGTGTACAGTCATTTATTTCACATCAAAATGCAAGGAAGAACAATGAACTCCAAGTAAAACAAAACAGAAAGTGTACATTAGTCTGAATTATTACACGTGATATTTGGACAAAAGTGTACTTTGTATAGATACACATACCTTGGGCTGGCCTAGCTACACATACAACATATGCATGAAATGCTGCCTTCAACAATACAACTGCCGAAATTCACATTACATAACAGGGTATGTGCCTGTGATAAAATATCACACTGCTCTGTAATCACTACGAAGGAACACACGCATTTTCATGCACAACTTCAAAATGGCAGAGCACCTATGCCTGCATTCACTTCCATGCATAAAGAGTGACCCCAGTCGAGCCGGTTTGTGCCAAGCATATGCGAGTGCAATGACAGACGTCGCTATACAATGGACTTCCTCAGTTGTATGCACCTTTTGCAAATTCCTGGGAAGTGCATAAAGCCCACATACTGCGTCAGGGTGCATGCCTTGCCTTCTGCAAAGCGCTGATTATCAAGGCAGTGTTTCCTCAATATCCATGTTATCCAGACGAACCAGTTTCATAGAATCAAATCCTCTCCCATTATCCTTTTTTTTCTCCCTTTTGCTCAACTGTGTGAAAGGAAAAGCAAACAAATGTAACCCTGATCAGCGGTACATGAATGGAGTTTTGTACAAGCAAATACAGCACAACAACCTGGGTGCACTTCACACAAAGCAAATAGTACGTGCAAGTAATGATGACTTGAGGGTTGGACGAGTTGCGGTGGGCTCATTTTTGAAAAACAAGGACAATAGAAAGGTGACACTTGTGCTTATCGAATGAATGTAATTTGGAAGAAGCAACAAATTACAGCTAAATTAAATTATGCAAAAGAAGGAACAAAATGAGAAAGAACTGGTAATAGCAGGAATTATGAATGACTAAGCAGAAACTGTTTGTGTGTATCAAGGAGCTTTCACTGTGAAAGGAACTTCCAAACTCGAGA
Source organism: Amblyomma americanum (assembly GCF_052857255.1). Taxonomy (NCBI): domain Eukaryota; kingdom Metazoa; phylum Arthropoda; class Arachnida; order Ixodida; family Ixodidae; genus Amblyomma; species Amblyomma americanum. Next base: position 98,514,011 of record NC_135500.1, read on the forward strand.
AAGCCAGGGTGTAGTATCACTAGGAGCAGGCAGCTAGATTTCCTTTATGCAGGTGTTCCTTTGTGCACATCAGTGAGCACTGCAGATCAATAGGAATGAAGCCAATTTAATCTGAACTCTCGTGAAAGCTATACCCTGGTAAATAAAAACCGGCACATGGCCAGATATCTGCTCAAGCAAGCTAGCACATCAAGTGTGGTAGCAACCTATTCATAGTGTTTTGTAGTAAGAGGTGAGTTATGAAAACAATACTGAGTAACAAAAAGTGTTACTACTTTCAAATAACGCTAAGCATCCATTCTGGGGCTCCCTCCTGGGGCAGTACCAGGCCTTCCAGCAATAAAACTGAGCAGCAGGTAAGTGTAAACATTTGCAGGGCTGTATCCCACTGCAGGCTCACTACAACAGGTGCAGGATTATGCACTGGGGCATCATTAGAGATATTCAATCACTGGCCAGCACTGTATGAGAAAAAAAAAACAATCTTCAAGCTATTAAAAAACCAAGCACTGCACTGTATATACCTGTTCAGGATATCCCAGCCTGAATTGTCTAGGCTAGATAAAACAAAAATCAGCTGCAAGCAGTTGGGGCCATTATGACAATATGTCAGGTCAAACGCATAGCCCATTTTACTCAGTGCTGCATGGGTGCTTACAGAGTTCCTGCCACCTGTGCAAGAATATATAACTGCCAGACATGAAGAGCACTGTCAGTGTTATTTGGAAGAACATTTAATTTTTTAAACATGTGCCAAATTCTCATTAATTTCTTCATAGTTGCTCTCATGGCGCTATCAATATGACTTTTATAATGCAAACTGATCATCACAGTTGCAGAGCAGAGGAAGCCTTTCGGAAGGTAAACAATATTTTTTGTTGTAGTTCTTGATCCTTATACGCCCTGTACACTAACCACCCCACATGACACCCTTGAATGAGAGCCTATAGAGGCAAACTGACCGAATAAATAAAAGTAAGATCTAAGTGTTCTCTAACCTTGTATGAAGAGATGAAACATGATAGGCTTCCCTAACCATTTGCAAACACTCCAGCCTAGAGTTCCTAACCTGGTTTTAGTTGTACTTTTTTGCCTCATTTTATTGTTCTTTTGGCCCTTTACTTCATTTAATATTTTTCCACAATTTACTGCTTTTCCAAAACATCACCCAAAACTACTTGTGTTACCTCTCTTTTGTTTTCAAATTTCTGCACTGCACAAATATAAACAACTTTCACACAAAGTCACGAGCTCCATAGCGCCAGTCACCTGCGAGTCTGTGTAAAAAGTGCCTTGGCTAGCAGGTGCATAGCACTTATTCAACATGTCACAATACAAAAAACGTAACACAGGAAGCAGGCACGTACCTAGAGGGCTGAGCTGCATTACAAAGGGTTAAAAAAAGTTTTTGCCCAACACCTATAAGATCTAAAAGAACCTGCTGATGCAGAAGTACAACGAAAACACATGCAGGACATTACATTAGAAAGCATACACCTGTGGGATTTTCAGAGGCTACACTAACCAATGACATGAACACACACCAGGCTATGCAGAGTTCTGGAATATTGACTGGACAGAACAATTTGCGCAAGGAAAACAGGGCAAAATGTCGCTAAGTCTGCGACTGTGGAATCAACTTTACGAGAAAGAAAGCAAAAGAGCTTTTATGTAGAGGGCAGCTATCATACTGGTTAGTCAAATTAGTTAATAAATGCTACTTCATCCTGACCCCAACACGTCCAGTCTTCTGTCCGTACTACTCGGACCTACTTTATGATGATCGAGTGCAAGGTATTTTCTGTGGCCCTATTTTTTACTGCTACGATTTTTCTTGTCTCTTAGGCCTGCTACAGCTGTTTGATTTTTAGAAAATGTTTCTGAAGCTTCAGCTGCAAAAAGTATTTGTGCTGTCCTTGTGTGCACTTGGGCCCTGCACCCACCATCCTGTGCAAATATTCACACATCCTTCGAGTACTGAGGCTGACCAGCTACAGGATCAAGTTACATGCCTCCCTGAGCTGTTTTACTGCCTCTATACAATGTACAAAAACACAGCACAAGAATTTGCTGTCTTACACTCAATGAGTAAGAGGGAGTTCTGGCCAAGTTCAATCTATATAATCTGCAACGTCCCAACAATGGTTCAAGCCAAATGTTAGGTCTGCAAGCGTCCCTTGAACTTTGCAGTTGTCTTCTTTACGGCACTAAACCAGCATGGCTGGCTGCTATGCTACACTAGAAGATATTGCTTCCACAACAGCTGCAGCCAAACTGGTTCATTCCAGCCCCTGCGCGTCTCTTTTACTTCTTCACCTCACAGCGCACGATGCTAACGTGCCACAAGGCCTCCCCCTCAGGAGACGGAGTAGTCCCAGCGAAGTCTTCCGGCTAGGTGAAAGGGCAGGGAGATGTCTTGTTGAGAAAAAGTGGAAAGAAAAGTGAGAGGGCAGCTAGTGAAGGAAGCACGGTGTTGTCGACGTGGGCAAGCTTTATGTGGTTGAGGGAGATGACTGTGTCGCAACTCATGACAAACGGCGTTTGTGTTTTGTCACTCCACGCGACGACGAGATGGGGTCCAGTAAAGGGTGCCTGAAGCAGATGGCGAGCACAATCCACGCGTAAGAAAAATAGGTGCTATCTCAAATCGCGGTGGGCAAAGGTCAGCTTGCACTGGTGAGCACGTGTAGGACGGGCGGAGATGCCGGACGGGAAAGTGGTTAGACGTTGAACATAAAGTATGCCAGGACAGGACAGACAACGCTTTGGGCAGGCGGGCACACGAAATCAGCCGGTATACGCAACGATGCACCATAGACGAGAGAGAAAGGGTACATCAGAAATCTCCCTTGATGGCCGTACTAAGATCTAAAAGGACAACTGGAAAGGAAGTGGCGGCCCAATGCTCTGGAAGGTTGTAAGCCATAAGCGATGCCTTCGGCTGACAGTGTAACCTCTTGACCGAACTGTTGGATTGCATACGGTAGGCTGTAGTTTTGAGGAGGGTGATTCCGAGAAGCTGGGTCAAACTGGTGATAAGTGCGGACTCGAAATGGTGGCCTCGGTCGGTGATGATCGCCACTGGCACGCAGAAACGGGCAATCCACGTGGAAATGAGCACGGAGGCAACCGTTTCCACAGTGATGTCCGGTATAAGGCTGGATTCCAGCTAGTGCGTAAAACAGTGAATTATGGTGAGTATATAACGGTAACTGTGCAATGATGGTAATGGTCCGAAGAGGTCTATGCGAATAACTGCAAAATGGGAGTCCAGAGGCTGGAAACATTTAGAAGGGTGATAGTGTGACGATAAATCTTGCACTGCTGACAGGCAACAAGGCCCGCCACAGCCCAGATGCGAACGTCGCGTTGAGGACAGGCCGGAAGAAATGCTCCACAGCAAGACGCTGAGAGGCACGGATACTCAGATGAGAAAGGCGGTGAACATCACTGAAAAAGATGCGGCGTGGAGGCACGGGTACCTATATAAGGGCATGTGTGTCCAGTGACGGGGTTTCCTGTCTCAAATAATGTCGACGCCAGGATCAGTACAGTGTACACGGCGCAAGTGCAAGGATGATGAGCAAACTGCTTGAAGGTCTTCATCCTGTTGTTGATAACGGGCCAGGGCTTTGCAGGGTAAAAGAAGGTGTTTGCAAGGAAGATACATGGCTGAGGGTACCGGTGGAAATGTTATGGGTGCCCTTGATATGCCGGATGTCGGTGAAAATTCCAACAGGAACGCCCAATGTCGAGTTTCCCTGGGTGAGTAGGTGGTCCCGGTTCAAGAGAAAGCACTCGTGACTGGTTTGTGGTCTGTGAAGATCACAAAATTTCGGCCTTCCAAAAATAAACGGAAGTGTTTCACGGTGATGTATGCCACGAGCAGCTCACGGCCGAGAGCACTGTACTGCTGCTCTGAAGATGAGAGCTTCTTCAAGAAAAAACTGAGAGGACACCACTCGCTGTTAAGAAATTCCTGCGGGACGCCGCCAAGAGCGGAACCTGAAACATTGACTGTGATGCTCATGGGTCCACATTTACAATAGCAGAAATCCAGGCATTTATAAATTAAACATGCAAACCTTATACACAGCTGGGAATAAGGTGTCCTTTTGGATTCCGTCGTATGTGCGCTTTGAGAAGCAGCATATGCCGGCATTCTCCAGGAGTCGCAGGCTCTGTGTTGGGCTGCATCCTGCGAACAAAATGGCAGCGGCCAGAAGCACGTTGCCATGTCCAATCCGCTTCTGTGTTGGCTGGCTATACCACTTTGTGCTGTGCATATTTGAACATGTTATTGTCACCCCAACAAGAGAGCCGATGACGTTGAAAAACACAGGGCAACACACAGTGGGCTTGGCGGCACCGGCGCGAACAGAATGAACAATTCACTTCTCACCCTTCTCCAGGTGGTGGCCTATTCTGCACAAGTTCTACCGGAACATGGCCTCGTCAACGTATCGTGGAACACGGCTTTCCTTTGCGCCGCACAAGAAACAGGAGCGGCTGCAACAAGCTTTGACGAATGGCAATGGACCGGCAACCGCTGCGTCGGCACAGCACCAGGAGCACCGACATTATCGGCGGAGGCGTTTTCCTTGAACCTGCCTGTCCCTGATTTCGGCAGTGGGCTTGGCGGCACCGGCGCGAACAGAATGAACAATTCACTTCTCACCCTTCTCCAGGTTAGTGAAAAACGTTATTACAGCAGTATTAGGGACAATTGTCCTGGTTTGCTAGTGCTGCTGAGCCCACATGCCCTCTTGTCTATTGCTGTTGAGTGTTGCGATGTCATTTCTGGCATTCTGCTGTGTTGTGGCGATATTGAAACGAACCCGGGGCCCGACACGGCGGCTTTGTTACAAACTATTCTTGATGGTCAAAACGAAATCAAGGCGGATATATCAGAAATGAAGCTTAAGCTGGCTAAGATGGAAACGGTGGTATCTCATGTGACCGAATTGGCTAAAAGGCTTGAGGAGTCTGAGAAAGAACTATCTAGTTTGCGTGCAAGCATGGATAACATGTTGAGAAAGATCGACGACCTCGAGAATCGTTCTCGTCGAAACAATGTTGTCATTCACGGTATTCGTGAGGTTCCAGATGAAACGTACGAACAGCTAAAAACCAGTGTAGTAAGCGGTGTTTTTCATGAAAAACTGGGCGTTTCCGTGGCGAGCACCGAACGTATTCATAGGATAGGACGACCAAGCACAGAGCGTCCCAGGCCTGTAATTGTGCGTTTTGGCAACTACAATGAAAAGGTAGAAGTACTAAAAAATACCAAGAAGTTGAAGGATACAAATTTTTCCGTTCACGAAGATTTCTCAAGTATCGTCAGGAACAGAAGGCAAAACCTTTGGAAGAGTGCTGCAGATAACCGAAAGAACGAACAAAAAGTGGCTTTAATTTTTGACAAGCTGAAAATAGATGGTGTCATGTATGCTTGGAATTACGTTACAAGCGAACGTTATCAGGTTCATCAGCCGCTATCAAATGCTTCCACGTCTGCCCGAGAGAGTGCTTCTTCGCCTACCCGGGGGAGTGCTCCTCCATCTGTTCAAGACTGACAGACAAGCGGAAATGAATTTCATATACTAAACATAAATGCACGCAGTCTTGTTAATAAGGTAGAGGAGCTGGAGCACGTTTTATTAGAACACCAACCTGATGTCGCAGTTGTCACGGAAACTTGGCTTCACCCTGATATTTTGGATACGGAGATATGCCCCCCTGGGTATGGCGTTATCAGATTTGACCGCAGCAGCCGAGGGGGAGGCGTAGCTATTTTCATTGACAATACGATACAGCACACGGTTATTTCAGGCCCTCATAACATCGAATCCGCTTTTTGCCGAGTCTATCGCGGAACACATGAAATTTTAATTGGCGCTGTGTATCGTCCTCCGGGCGCAACTTCAGACGTCATTGATGCATTGAACGACTTTCTACACCATTTGCGAATTCAAAACAAAAACGCGATAATCGCGGGGGATTTTAACGTTGCGGATGTGAAATGGGATGAAATGATGCCGGGGCAACGTGAACGAGAGGCAGCGCTCGGTCTTCTAGATTTGTGCTTTTCTCATGGGCTTCAGCAGGTAGTACGAGAGTACACAAGAGTACAGGGTAACAGCAAATCAGTTTTAGACCTTCTTTTTCTAACTCAAGGTCTTTTGTCACAGCCAGTGGAGGTAGAAGTGTTGCCTGGTCTTTCCGATCATTGTTTAGTTAGTATGAAATTGTCCTTTGCCTCTTTTCGAAAGAAAACGATTGAAGTGTCATCTTACAGAGATTTTAACAGGGCAGACGACACCGCCGTACTTGACGAGCTAGATTACTGCTTTGGCCCGTTTGAAGAACTAAGCTGTAACGAATCAGTGACTGTTAATGAACTATGGTTAGAATTCAAATCTTTAGTCCATAGGTGCATAACTCGTTATGTGCCACTGGTCACAAAAAAGAAACGTGCGTGCAGTCCGTGGATAACAAGGAACATTATTCAACTAAAAAGAAAAATCGGCAGGCGTAGGAAAAAGTACCGACGCACACTCGATCCGGCTGCGTTGAGTGACATGCTAGCTCTTAGTAATATGAGGTCACACATAAAGGAATCTAAATTTAAGTTTTATAACGTTACATTGGAAAAATTTCTACGAGAATCACCTCAAAAGTTTTGGAGACACTTGGCAGTACCAAAGAAAAAAGTCGCGGAGATAAGCTCAGAGAGCGGACCTATAAGTGAAAAGACTGAAATGTGCGATCTTTTCAATAGATACTTCGCAAGTGTTTTCAGTGAAGACGATAACAAGCCAGCGGATACTAGGTTCGCTGCTGAAACACGCGCAATTGACGACATAAGCTTATCGATAGAAGGCGTACTGAATTCATTGTTGAGCCTAAAAACATCAAAATCAATGGGCCCTGATGATATTCCTAATCTGTTTTTGAAGCGATACGCAGAATGGTCAGCTAGATACCTCGTACTAGTGTTTAGGAAGTCACTATCGACAAGCACGGTTCCCGATGATTGGAAAACTAGCAAAATAGTTCCTATTCTCAAGACTGGAGATTCAAAAACGGTCAGTAATTATCGTCCCATCGCACTAACGTCAACCTGTTGTAAGCTTCTAGAGCACATTGTTTCAAAGCACATTCGACAATACTTAACAGATATTGAATTCTTGAACAGGTGTCAGCATGGTTTTCGACAGGGCATGTCAACGGTTACACAATTAATAGAAACTTTGCATGATTTTAGCGAAATCATTGACCAGAAAGGGCAAATTGACATAATATTCCTAGACTTTAGGAAAGCCTTCGATCAGGTAAATCATAGAAAACTTTTAAGCAAATTTCAATCAGTACTCAAAAACTCAAATATAGTTCGTTGGCTGGAAAGTTTTCTTGTGGGCCGCAGGCAATTTGTAAGTATTGACGGGAGCGCATCCCAAGTGTGTGACGTGACATCGGGAGTGCCACAGGGCTCGGTACTCGGACCGTTATTGTTTCTTTTTTACATAAACGACCTCATTGAAGATTCAGAAATCAAGGCCAGATTATTTGCAGACGATTGCATTATTTATACTAATGTTAATTCAGTTGAAGATCAAGTTAAGCTTAATGGTTACCTGCTCAACATTAGCGAATGGTGTAGAAAGTGGCAAATGTCTTTAAACCCCAGTAAAACAGTATGTATGACAATCACACACAAACATCAGCCACTCGAATTTGACTACTCATTACAAGAAAACAAACTGAATCGAGTAACAGAATATACATACCTGGGAGTGACAATTACTTCAGACCTGCGTTGGAACACTCACATACATAACATTGTTGCTAAAGCAAATAAAAGATTAGGATTCATCAGGCGGTCACTTAAGCATGCTACAAAGGATACTAAACTTACGGCTTATAAGATGCTCGTACGCCCGATAATGGAATATGCGTGTGAGGTGTGGGATCCCTACACTCAAACACTTGCAGCTGAACTGGAGCGAGTGCAGCGACGTGCACTTCGCTTTATCTATTCTCGCTTACGAAGACAAGATCAGGTAACCCCACTTTACACTTTAGCGAACTTGCGCCCTCTTCAATGTCGCCGGAAACAAAAAAGACTCATTCTTTTCTATAAGATTATGAACAACATGGTACATATCGATAAGCAGCAATACATAAGCGAAACTACTTCACGTATCACTCGGGGTAAACATTGCAGACACGTAAAAGAACAAAAGTTTTCTAAGCACTGCTACAAGCATTCCTTCTTCCTGTCCACAGCGAGAGAATGGAACAGACTGCCAGAGAATGTGGTGCTCACATCGGGTGTGGATGTGTTCTCTGCCGGAGTTCGTGATTGTTGGCATAGTGCCTGATATAATGCGCCTTGCATTTGTGTTGGGCATGGTGTTTTCACATTTTTTTCTGTTTCGTTGCAACGATATTTTTGCGCATTTTTATTTGTTGCTTAGAGGTCAGTTCCATTTTTTGATATGTTAAAACTTGGCACCGACTGGATGGTGCTAGTGTTTTGTTTGTCGTGTTCCGCCTTTGTAATCTGTACCCTGTATCGCTCCTATCTTGGTCCTGACCGGACTGATAGTATCTCTAATAAATAAATAAATAAATGATGGTAGGAAGATATAAACAGCATACTTAGCATATTACTGTGATCAACTGAGAAAAAATTACTGCAACCACTGTAATGGATAAGTGGGACTCAGTTACACACCTTCAGTGAAGATTGTGCTGGGTGATGGCACTTCCTGTAGAGATTGGCGAGTTGCAGCAAGCAGTTCTCATAAACAATGAACTTCAGAGGTGGTGATGGTTCAGAGGAAGACCTGCAGGAAGTTTAGTATTGTCATTTAATAATGAAACAATATGCTCAATATACAACTACCTTAAACCCTAAAGAACGGCCAACATCAGGTGCTACTACAAAAATATTTGCATGTTGATGTTACGCACAGGTTCTACTGAAGCAAACTTGTCCATTAACTAAGATACCTACATATTGCAGAGCTTTATGTGTGTGCCTAGGCCTTGCTTATCAATACACTCACACTGCTGAGGTATCCAAACTTGGTTGGTAAGTGCTGTCATGAGGATTGTCTTCAAATGTTGCAGACAAATCATCCCAGTTTGGCGACGAACACCTCGGAGCTGTGTCCTCTTGCAGCATAATATCGGCAACTGTGAAGTCAGTCTGAGATTCTGCAATTGGGAGGAGAATTAAGAGCAATGTGCAGTTGCAAACATTGTGAAAGTAATCGGCCAGAAATGCAGAGTTGTACCGCAGATAAGCAGTGCGTGTGTCTAGTATAAGAGATGCATTACATTGGTGTACCTCGACTGTTCAGTGCAAAGAAACCAGTCTATTGTGTGCATACTTGTAGGTTTACACCACAGAAGCATATGATTTCTCTTTCCTGAGGCACAGTACAATGGTTCCCAAATGGGCAAAACACTGAACTTTCATTGCTGAGGTAGCTCCCTGGTAATGATCACCTAAATAACTAGCTCGCCTACAGCTACTTTAAAAGAAACTTATGTCTGGCTTGCCAACAGTAAACCACCTTGACGCTTCTCTCAGAGAAGAGTGCTGCTCAACAAACAAATCGCATGAATTATTAAAGGATTCCAAAGAAAACCTCATGCTAGTGTCCTTGCTGGTTTGGTTTATGGGTTTAACATCCCAAAGTGACTCAGGCTATAAGGAACGCCGTAGTGGAGGGCTCCAGAATATTTCGACCACCTGGGGTTGTTTAATGTGCACCGAAATCGCACAGTACATCGGCCTCTAGCATTTCGTCTACATCGAAATGCCACCACTGAGGCCCGGATCGAACCTGTGTATTTCGGGCTAGCAGATGGGCTAATGACTATATCATTAGGGTACTACTCACTATATCATGAGTACTTTCCAAGAACACAAAGAATGTCACGTTAGAAAGTCACATGTAATAGCACAATAATGTACAATTAGTGCTGCTGTTACAGAGATTAACAGCACCAACTACTCACAAAATCGCAATGCATGCATTACAATATGTTTCTTTATTTTTGAAAAAGGCGACAAATACTTTGCACACATACCAGCATCCTGTGTTGCATGCCCTGTTTACACACCAACGCTTCTCGTTTTAGGCAAGAATGCCACTTGCGTAGATTTCCATGCCACTGGTGCTGTGCACTGAACCTGCGCATCAGACTTGGTAGGTACAGGTTTTTCTGGCACTGTACGAAGCGGTGCTGCTTGGCCATGGGTAAGTGCTAAAATGGAAAGAAATTGAACAAAATTGTGCATGGAAACTAATGGCAAGGCTTCAGAGTACACAAACAGGCATTTACACAGAAATGCCATGACAAACTTATGCTGAATAGCCATACAAGCTGTTTGTCAAGTGCTTGTCCCAAAACCCGTGTATCACAAGATTTGATATGTACAAGGAAACAGTGGATGGATCAATGGTTTCCGAGGACATTCACTGAAACAGGGCCATGGTGGATGCCACTATGCTTTGTATTTTTATTCCAAGCCAATCAATCTGTGGAACTTGTGTTTCAAGTAGAAATCTCGCTATTGTTTAAGCTATCCCAGATCTGAATCCTGATCTTGTATCACTAGGTCACTGCACTGCTTTTAAGCCAACAATCTTGCAACTGTTTCTGGATAATGTCGACTTTCATTACTTCTCAAGCCTGTACATGTATCAATTCTGGATGACTACTGCCACATCCTAGGACGATAGACCATTTGTTTTCTTAAATTACCCTCAATTTCCTTAATTAGTTATTTATTTCTGTAGCCGAGATTGATGTTCCACACAGTAGGGCTCAGCATCCTGAATTATCATGGAATGATTCTTTCCCAATTTCCCTTTTTTATTTCCTACGCAAGCCCACAGCCTTCCTTCCTACCTCTGTTTAAAGTTCTTTACTTCTGTTTCAGTTGACCCCAAACTAGCTTTGTATTCCTTTCCTTCTATTTTGAGTCAAGGCTGTTTTATTGATACCTGAACGCCTTAAGTGACATTATGTTTTCACCTGATTTCTAACACCATTCCTCACATAAACTTTTACTCTGCGTTTCTCGCCTTGTACAGCATCATTTTAAGTTTCGCAGTGAGCACCTAATGCTGGTATTCCAACAACACTGTGGTTTATTTCTAGAAACTTGTAAAAAGCTGCTTAAATGCCTGCCTTGCTAAGTTATGTCAACAAGGAAGGAAACTGCAGGCACGCAAAGTGGCGTGCTTCAAATACAATGAGCACAAACCTCCTAGCTCTGTACTGGAGTGCATTGCACAGACATAATGTGCAACTCTGCACTTTGGTAGTGAACAATTAGTCTATGAAGTGCACAAAACTAAAGTAGCCCTACACGACTAACAGGCATCCTAGTACACCAAGCCACTCCCAGCAGTGCTCCAAGGCGTCCCTGTGTTGTGCTGTACCAGACTGAGAAAGCAAAGGCTGCCCGGGCATCTGGCTCATTTCTTTTGCCCATAGGCATTGCACTTTCAAAATTAAGCTCTGGCACCACTCCTTCTATCAAAATTCCTCTCAGCCATTCATACCCAGTGCTGCAGATTAGACATACAGTAGCTCAGTACCAATGGTTACATTGTCAGGAGCAGTTACTGCTGCATGAATGCATTGCAGTGCTAAGCTCTTTATTATCACCTGTATTACCAAAATACGCTTGGAAGAGAGGGGCAAGAGGAAAAATTTTGATTTTGGGGCTCGAGAGCGGTCTATATTATTCAACCGTAGCGCTTGCGGCGGCTTTCCGCGCATAGCACAATAGCGGAAGCCGGTGGTTGGGCAGAGGTAGAAACTGCGAGGCCATCTTCATACGAAGCTCTAGTAAAGTCGCGTTGTTCACACCAGGTTTCAGTACCACTTATTTCAAGTTCTTTCGTACTTTTTCGGGGCTACTGTGATCTTTAGATAAGCAACCAAGCAAAACATAATCTCCGGCACCATGAGAAAACCCAAGTGAACCAGATCATCGAAAAATGCCAACCTGTGCTCGAGGACGAGAAGTCTGGAGTCTCGTCTATGCCCGCGTCCTTACAGGAGTCAGGAAGACCGCTGACACCAACGACGCACTGCGCAAAAATTTTGCTCAAGCTGATGCTGCAGCACGAACATGCACGCCAACAGACATCATTGAGAAAGCATGCGATACATACCTGCCGCTTTGGGGCTGTTGGTCCGCTCTGTGAGCTCTCCGCAGCGAGAAGACGCTGCACTTCTGCGGGGTACAACGTTGGCACGGCGCCAGGCCTCAGGAAACGTTTTGTTCGAATGCCGAAGCCAGCGAGGTATGCCGGGTTGCACTCGTAGCTGCTCTTGTCGAAGTGTAGCGAGCATATAACACTGTACCTGCTCGGAGTCCAATAGTGGCGCCCTGCTGCACGCACAAAATCTATCCAGGCTTGCCTCTGCGCGGCATCCCGAGGAAATTTATGCAACGCCACTTCGGTGCCGGACTTGCTGGGGCAAAAGTCAACAACGCACGAAATCGGAGGCATGGCGATTGGTGTGCCTCGAAGTTCACTGTGCGCGTAAACTAATACACAAGCAGGACTGCGTGACTGGCGGGCTCGCTGCAACAGCATGCGTTGACTCGTTGGTCGTGACAGGGACCCCAGTCGTGAGCACCACTGCAGTCCTGAGCGTGCAGGAAAAGAAAGATTGGCGAGCAATGTTGCTAGGCCGCAAAACTTTGTCCTGTACGTCAGAAAACTGTGCAGTGACGTAAAAAATATGTGCTTTCTTCTCTGTCCCTACGTCACGTTGATGCAACTGGCATTGGGTCGGACTTCAAGACTAATCACTGATCTCCACTAAGTGGCTGGATGCCGCATTCCCGCTTTCTGTAGTCCTCAGTTATTTGCGTTGTTTCCGTGTAACGCCTACTGTAATATCAAAGGAATAAGCAAGCTGAACGTGATAAATGTGAGCATTGTTCGGGGAACATTGTAATTTCAGAGGAACCGAAGTGAACAGTTCACGTCGCAGTTCACGGCGCAACAGGTAGACATTGTTACGAAGAAAGACGAGAACGTCGAAAGGACAAAATGCTAAGCGGAAAACGAAAACTGAAAAACCGCGCTGAGGCCCGATTTCATTATTATATCATTATTGTTATGCACTGCCAAAGGCTCACTTCCGGGACATGCCGCCCAACTTCAGGATGCGGCATCCAGCCCCCTAGTGGAGATCAGTGATGCAATCCCGGTTTCCGAAGTGGGCGCAAGTGAAGCCACCCGCCGCGGTGGCTCAGTGGTTAGGGCGCTCGACTACTGATCCGGAGTTCCCGGGTTCGAACCCGACCGCGGCGGCTGCGTTTTTATGGAGGAAAAACGCTAAGGCGCCCGTGTGCTGTGCGATGTCAGTGCACGTTAAAGATCCCCAGGTCGTCGAAATTATCCCGGAGCCCTCCACTACGGCACCTCTTTCTTCTTTCACTCCCTCCTTTCCCGTTCCCTTATGGCGCGGTTCAGGTGTCCAATGATATATGAGACAGATACTGCGCCATTTCCTTTCCCCAAAAAACCAATTATTATTATTAAGTGAAGCCACCGGAAGTTCGGTGGCATGTCCCAGAAGTTCGGTGTCTGCTGTGTATTTCAATGCAAAAAGTCGCGTATTTCGCCATTCCGTTCTCAGTTTTTCGCGTTGTTTTCGTGTAACGCCTACTGTAATATCAAAGGAATAAGCAAGCTCAACGCGAGAAATGGGTGCATTGTTTGGGGAACCCTGTATTTCAGAGAAACCGAAGAAAACAGACACGCAGGTTTCACCATGCCGCGGCAAAGGGGTACGTGCATTAAACACTATTTTCTGATCTGGTTCTTGTCTTCCGAGAGTAGTTAGGAGAAGTAGGGGAATGCCGATGAGTCTAGGTCATCTTAAAAACAAATTTTCGTGTAACAAAGAAAAGGCAATGGCGCCGAAATCCTGACACTCGAAGAGCCACATGTTATATAGCTGCCGCTGTTTCTGTTTCGAGTTTGTGGCGGACGATGTATCTTCTCATCGATTGCACGTGATGCTTATCGCTTTAGTGTGTCATTTACCTTCCAGACGTGCTTTTAATCTAACTCTATAGCACAGCCATGTTTCATCTACACAGCACGAGAGAAACGACTGACGAGAAAGACGAATGGCAGCAGCGCATGTGACAAGCGCTGTTAGAAGTCAAGTGCACCAAGCATCACGAATAAAAGCCCATTCAGGCATAATCTGCTACAGTACGAAACAGTACTTGATACGCTCCGTCGAAAAAGCAGTACCATATACCTTTTGGAAACGCTAATGTGAACCCGCTGAACACCGACGGCACCTCACCAGATTGGGGCCTCGCCCTCGCTCCGGTTCGGTCCAAACATAATTCGGTAAAATGGTCACTGCAAAGTTGGCTGCCTAATGAAGGTTTCCACCTATTCTTTCTTAAATTTAGCCCTCATTGATGGTATACCTTGGGCTTAGAGTGCGACAACGTACATCACAACAAAGAGCAGAGTTGCCGACGCTAGCACAACGGGACGACACAGAGCCAAGGGTGTGACATTCCCGTAGAGCCAATGGGGACGATTTTGAAATGCGACGGTGGCGGTGCCTGGGAGTTGGCGGTAAAAACATAAATTGCTCAAAACTTTGCTCGCTATGCTTGCGCCGGTCGCTGTCGTCTGCTGCCACTGCGCTGCAGCGTTGCCCGCGGCGGCACTGGCGGCGCAGACGCGTTGTGTCATTGACTCCAGCCGCGTTTGCTGCCAGATACCAGGATCGCTGCAATCGTTCCGACCGTGGCGACACTTATGGCGCGGACGCGCAACTTGCAACATGCCACAGCACTGACAGAGCTGAGCAGACGAGACTCCGTACGTACTGTGTGTTCTGTCGTCTGCTAGTGTCGTCCCATAGCGGTACAATGGACCCTTATTTTTGAAACGTCTTTCCCGAGAACTTTGCTGCTCTCCTCATGCAGTTGACGGCGCAACAGGTAGGCATTGTCATGAAAAAAGACGAGAATGTCGAAAAGACAAAATGCTAAGTGGAAAATGAAAACAAACTGAAAAACCGTGCTGAGGTCCGATTTCGTGCACTGCCAAGGACTGACTTTCGGGATGATGATGATGATGAATCAACATTTATTAAGCCCGAAATAAATCGGTGGTGCACGCAGGCACCAGACGGGGTAGTTCCCTATTTACGGGACCCATATGTTTCCAGCAGCTCCTGGCCCCTGTCCGTCAGTGCAAGCTGAATCGGTAGGGCGGGGCTGGATAACAAGGTCTCCCATCGCTCAGGGGGTTGGGGATTGGGGGTGTTGGCGGGAAGGGGAGGAGGGGGGTCTTGAGTTTTGTGCATTCTGCAAAGACGTGCGGCAGGGTGCCGTTTTGTCGCTTGAAAAAAGGACAGCGTATCGTGTTCCGCAGGGTACATGCGTTTCATCAGTACGGGATGCGCAAGCGATCCCGCCTGCGCTCGACGCAGGATCGTCTGTTAATTGTTGCCTGGTGAGTTTGGGGTGCGGTTCTGGCAGTCTGCACTTTTCCTCGCGGTACATCCGGGTAATGTCCCGAAAGCTGCTGACCGGGTGCGGTAGCTCTTCCGGCTCGTGCTCGGCCCGGATTGACATTTCTTGGGCATGGTAGTCGGCGATGATGTTGCCTGCTACCTGCGAGTGAGCCGGGACCCACACGAGCTCTATGGCTCTTCCCGGAGGCTTGCACTTGGATAGAATGGCTCGGGCCGCGGAGGAGATTACCCCCCTGCGGAAGCTTCCGTAGCCTGTATTTGAGTCGGTGACCACGGTGTCCACGCTCGGCTGTGCGAGTGCAAGGGCCATGGCCGCTTCTTCGGCAACTGCGGGGTCTGTTGTGTTCAGGGGCGCGCAAACGATCAGCCTGCCTTTTGACGTAACCACCACCGCTGCACGGTCACTGTGTTTTCGGAGCGAGGCGTCCGCGTAGAGGACCCTGGGGTTCTCTTCCAGCTTCCGGGCTATGGCTTTGGCCCGTGCGGTGCGCCTCTCGTCGTCCTTGCCCGGCGTCATGTTCCGGGGAATGGGTTTGGTCTGAATGGTGGTCTTCCAGTCCTCCGGAAGGGCCGCCTTGATGGGTACGGGCTCTATCTGCCACCCTATCTTGCATAGGACGGCTCGTCCGTGTGACTGAGCCGGATTCTCTGATTAGAGAGGTGGGCTTCCAACTTACGATGGCTTCACTTTCGGGCGCCCGATGCGGCATCCAGCCCCCTAGTGAAGATCAGCGGTAAGCATTTTCACAAACTTGATGATGATGGTTATGGGTTTTTATGGCGCGAGAGCATTTATGGCCAAAGAGCGCCATGTCACAAGGCATTTTCGACTTCTCAAGGCGGGGTCAAAGACCCATTTCCCAAGCATTTCACCCCAAAGGAGCCGAGCGCCAGACCAGGGGAAAGCTTGTACCAATGCCTCCTGAAGAACATGCTTGAAGCGTCAGGGGTTTTTCTGCCCAAGACCTAGCGAACTAAAGACCTGCACACTTGGCAGGGTCCTATGGGACTGCGTGCGCCAACTTTCGTTGACTTTTTGGCCGTTCAGGGCGCTCAGTTGACCTTGTAGTCGTCGACCAGCGGGACGCGCGGTTTGACTGTCGGCTGTCAGTAAACCTTAGTTCTTGTTACACTTCGGTTACAGTGTCGTTCCCCTCCCAAGACACAACCTTTTGGCGACGAGGGTGGCATCCTGAAGCAAACCGATGACCGTTCCCACGGGGACCGTTAAGACGGACATTCAGCCGAGCGTACAAGAACAACCACGGCGGAGCGACTCGGAATCATCCAGGATGGTCACGATTGGGCAAGTGGAATCTTTCGATGAATCTCAGTCGGATTGGCAAACGTACGAAGAAAGGATTAATGCATTCCTGCGAGTGAATAAGATTCCAGACGCGAGCAAAGTAGATGCCTTCCCAAGTATTGTGGGTCCAAAGACGTACAAGTTATTGAAGACTTTGACCGCCCCGAACACGCCGGCTAGTCAGTCTTTGCTAGAACTGCTGAAAGCATTACGAGAGCACCTTTCGCCCAAGGCATTGGCTGTTCATGCTTTATATAAGTATGGAAAGAAGGCTACAAGGAAGCAATCTAGGTTATGATCTGTCGTACACATTAGGCGGAAAGGTTGTTGAGCATCGACTACCGGGTTTAATGTATGCGGACGATATTGTACTCTTAGCAGATAGCCAGGAAGATTGGCAAACTTTGGTGAATTGCTGTGGAGACGAAGGAGACAGTCTACGTTTGTTTTAGCGCAACTAAGTCAGGTGTGATGATTTTCAACGGTACAACTGATCAGGAGTATACAATGCAAGACCATGAAATACCCCGAGTGGCCGAATACAAATACCTCGGGGTATGGGTAAACAAAGGGCATATGTACACGGAAAAGCACGAGCAGTCTCTCATAGCAAAAGGGCGAAGAGATGCTGGGATAATGAAACATAGGGCATTGTGGGGCTACAACAGGTATGAAGTCCTCAGAGGTATTTGGAAAGGAATAATGGTGCCGGGGCTTACTTTCGGGAATGCCGTTCAATGCTTAAGGGCTGAAGTTCAGTCGCGATTAGAAGTAAATCAGAGAACTGTTGGAAGATTAGCACTAGGTGCCCACTGGAAAACCACAAACGAGGCAGTACAGGGGGATATGGGCTGGGCAGAGTTCGAACCACGGGAAGCTCAGAGTAAAGTACTATACGAAGAACGCCTGAGGAAATTGGACGATAACAGGTGGGCAGCTAAGGTATTTAAATACCTGTACAGAAAGAGCGTTGACACACAGTAGCAGAAACGAACTACAAGCTGGCCAGTAAGTTTGTCAGAGACGAGGAAGGAGAAAGAGCATTAAACGGCAGGTTAAAAACGCCGAAGGTAAAAATTGGATAGATTCAATGAAAAAGAATCATAGTGTAGAACTATGTCGATGCTGGAAAAGGCAGATCAGGAAGGAAACGTTTTATGATAACTCAAGAGGCAGTGCCCTCCTCTTTGAAGCTAAGTCAGGGTTTTTCTTAGAACGCGCCGCTATAAAAAGAAATTTATCGAAGAAGATGACACATGTGCTGTGTGTGGTAAATCGGTAGAAACAATACAACACCTCATTCTAAAATGTGATGGTATCCATCCCGATGTCGATGCAGGCACATTCTCTCTTCCTGAGGCCTTACGGTTTAGAGATAACAATAATCATGTAAATAAATCTGCGGTGGAAACTAGCAAAAAGCGATTGGATGATTTGTGGCTCAAAAGCAGAGAGGTGAAATAAGTTTTAAAGTGTAGGAAGACGTATTTTAAAGAAAATGACGAATTT